>NC_066532.1:6843143-6920643 GCF_024679095.1 Eriocheir sinensis | reverse complement strand
TAGCGAAAGTGCAACCACTAATTACGAAAGAGGACACCAATATGAGAGATTCCATATCCGCAAAAGCTCGACTGGAGGCAACACTTATATATCAGCAGTGGTGCCAGCTACACATCACTCCAATATTCTACCCGAATATCTAAGCAGAGTTTGTCAGAAACAGTTCCTGACACCTGTCAAGCAATATATGACGTGCTGAAGGATGAATACCTGCAGGTAAGTTAATAATTGTTATTTAACAGGAACCTTAGCTTGTCGTACTGTACAATGACATTATAGAGATGACATAGGTACACAACTAGTGAGCGGACACCAATAATCACAAAGTACCCATGCATGTATATGTTTTTTTTTTACTACTTTATCATGTACATAACCATTTGGCGCAAAAAAAGGGGGGAATGATGCACTCAATACACATAAAGGTACAATTTATTGGTTGTTGATATCATTGGTAAATCATACATCATTGTATGCAATACAATATGTCTTATGCATTAGTTTGCAGTGTACAGCAAAACGCCCACCACCCATATTACTCTACAATCATTGTTGACGACGATAACTTACCCAATTTACCCCTAAACAGAATCTCAGTTATGAATTTTTGCGCATACATCCTGCTCTCCTCTGACATTTGTCTTAAATCGTGTGATACAACGTTGCCAAAATCACTGTAAACATCATTATTGTCTTCCGTTGATGACAGTGCCCTGAGTTGGTGGACTGCTTCTTGAAGAACTGTATCTGTATCTACAAATACCCTTTTTATCATTTTGTTATTACGTGGTTTTGGTGTAGGTGAGCGTTTACCCGTAATTGTGGTCATCAGCGAGGTAGTAGGCGCATCTTGACGGGATGACGAAGGACGCGAGGTAGTAGGGACGTCGTGACGTGAACAAGGATTGTCATACATTCGTGTAACGGATGGGATGTCCTTCAACAGGGGATCGTTGTAAATCTGAAGTCAAGGGAAGCATGTAAATCCATCAGTTATCAAGAATATACACGCAGATAAACACACATCACACACCCCACCCTCTTGCTAAAGGGGAACAATAATCTCCCGAATGAATCTGAGTAAAATCCCTTGGAACAGTAGTAAGTATATTTGTGCCATACACGATCACATTTTGCGTGCAGGGATTCGAACGCGGTGGGAGCGGAAAGTGATTCGCTATGGCATCCCCATGTTATAGTCTATGGGATGCCATACACGATCACTTTTTGCGTGCAGGGATTCGAACGCGGTGGGAGTGGAAAGTGATTCGCTATGGCCGGCCCATGTTATAGTCTATGGGATGACATACACGATCACTTTTTGCGTGCAGGGATTCGAACGCGGTGGGAGCGGAAAGTGATTCGCTATGGTCGGCCCATGTATAGTCTATGGATGACATAGCCGCTCAAGTCCGTCCCGCGCTCCGCTCGCTACCGTGCTGGCCGCCTCGCCCCGGCGGTGTGCCCTAGAGAAGGCTCACGATTGCGTGCAGGGATTCGAACGCGGTGGGAGCGGAAAGTGATTCGCTATGTCATCCATAGGAATTACCATGGGGTTGCCAAGGCGACTCACAATTGAGCCGACGGAATCGGACGCGGTGTCCCAACATCTGGCAGAGGCTGCATGTCCTTCAGGTTCCAGACCGCCACGCTCTCTGGCGGTAGCATGTCCAGTGAGGTTTACCGCGGGAAGCGCGACAGCATGTGGGTAGTTTTAAGTCACTCGGCGGTGACTGAAAAATCCGAGGTGGTAGCGTGGGGATTCGAACCCGCGTCGTTCATTTCGCGGTGAATGTGGGTCCACGACGCTACCAATCCAGCCACCGCGTACCCTGCGTCTCAAGGGCGCGCGGTGATGTGAGGAGGAGTGACGCCATGCTGAGACACTATATTTAACAAGTAATGAGGATACAGAACCAAAACCAAACATTTTTATAATTTTTTTTTAAGCACACAAAAACGCTTCTTAGTAATTGTACACACACGCATACAATGTAGACGGATACAACTCGGAAACTTTTTTATAATTTTTATTTAAACACACAAAAACGGTTCTTCGTAATTGTATACAAACACACGCAAATTAAATAGTTGCAACTCGTTTGTTTTTTATTTGAGATGGAGGTAAGGGTGCAGACGATGGATGCGAACAAAGCTGAGCCCTGGTGGGGAATGGCTTAACGTCACGGTGTTGACTCGTCTCTGTTGCGGGATGATGGTATATTTCTCGTGAGAATGAGAAGCAATGCTTTGTGTAAACAGTGTGGGAGACGAAAGTCGTTTAGTGGATCGTGTCGGTCGTGTGTCGACAGTGACCGCCGTGGAGATGACTCTTTGTTTAAACATTGTGGGAGACGTTTCACATCTCTCCTTCCGTCCATGAGTGTTCTTCACCACGAGCTAACAATGCAGAAAAACTCTGTGAAAGCTGTGGAATGGTATTCGGCGGGATACATCTGCACCTCCTCCCCCCCTTTACTGATACTGTCACGCACAGCATGACTGCCAAGCTTATTCCACTCATCCACACCTCTTTTGGTAAACCAATGCTTGTCTGTGTCTTTGTTGAATCTGAATTTATCTATCTTAAACCCACTGCTACATGCATTACCCGACTATTTAACAACAAAAACCTATTAAAGCCCTTCATCCCTTTATAAATGTCAGTCACGTCTTCTCGTAACCTTCGCTTCTCTAGAGAATGCAGATTTAAATGCTAAAGTCTATCCTCATATGGAAAGTTTTCCGTCCTTTGAATCACTTTTTTTCATCTTACTCTGTACAGATTCTAACATCTTGATATCCATTCTTAATGGACTGACCAAAACTGAACCACATAATCGAGATGAACTCTAACTAGTGCTAAGTAAAGCTTGAGGATGACTTCAGCGCTTTTATTGGTAATGCACCTTTTTTTCTTCCATTCGATAGTTTTTTAACCCTTTTGAGTGTTTTGAGGTGTCATTTGTTGTGCAAATGAATAATAACCATATTATAACCATGTCAAATAGATGGATAGGCTATGCTAGGTACGTTTTAAGTCCTATTGAGACATCATGGTCACGCCCATTTCAACATTTCATGTCTATTTTCACACTTTGGTATTTCTTTCCTTTATTATTATTTCCTGTTTTTTTTTTTTTTTTTTTTTCCATTTGATAATTGTTAAGCCTTTTTGAGTATATTGAGGTATCACCAGTCTTAACTCCGTTGACGTGGTCATATAACGGCTAGTATTCATTTCCACAACAAATGATGCTTCAAAACACTAAAGAGCTTAAATTCTGTCAATGGAAAAAATAGAAAGAAAAAAAGAGAACCCGCGAATAGAGGAAAGATTTACCGTTGTTTTCATCTCTACACTCCCAATGTTCTTGTTTTACGGAAGGTTTAAAGGGTAGTAGAAAATATATAACGCATTATGTAACGTGACGTAACGTAACGTAACATGTAACGTATAGCAACAGAAGAGCAGTTGGTTGAGTAGAAAACGAGATGTCGGCGCGTGAGTAATACAATCTCCCCAATTGTCATATTATGGTTAAAATTCATTTTTACAACAAATGAGACAGCAAAACACTCAAAAGTGTTTGGAAACTATCAAGTGGAAGAATAAAATTCCAAAAGCAAAAGTGGTAATATGTAGAGGAAATATTCACCCTAATTGAATTAAAGATCATGATATACTGGTATTAAGAACGACTGATCATAGTGTTCACAAGTAGGAGGATTTATTTTTCAATAATCAGAGTCTTCCAGCAAGAATTTATATGAACAATATTCATTGAAACGTAATGTTTATTGGTTTATTAATATTTTTTCTGTAATTTTACTCAATTTACTGTATATACTGTGAATTCCATGTATTTAGTTTTTGAGCCGCAATTCCCTTTTACATACCTGATCCTAATCAATGAACTTTTTTTTATCTTTTGATACTTGATGATGCATAGGATACGCTAAGATTAGGATAAGGTAAACCTGTAATATATTCCCTATTAAGCTGTCGGTTTCAACAATGCTAGATCATTGATTGTCAGCCTGTATGTCCGGACTACTGTAGAGCATGTCTGGTTCCTAACATGCTTAATTTGGTACTTGTTTTACATTCACTTATCTTCTATTTATTTAGTGTGTATTCCCTTTTGGTAATGATCATCAACAGGTGAAAAGATTAATAAGAGAGTGAGTTCTGCCCGCCTTAGTAATACATGATGACATGTCACTAATACCCTTCCATACAGCAACTAATTGGTTTCCTCCAGTACGTTTTGATAAGTTTTCTCTGAAGGCCCGGTTCAGGCACATGGTTATCCCGCGTCCTTTCTCTAGGTTTAAAGTGTTCTGGCAATACAGAAATACATAAATATTTTATTACCCATTGGTCTCTGGTTATAGAAATTAACATTACTGGTCACATTAATTGATAAAAAAAATATGGTTCTCTAATTTTCCTCCATATTTGAGTATCATGCGTTGACCACATTAAGAAAAGGCTCCATGGTTTCCTGGTGTTTGGGTTCCATTACATACTATTTTCTAATAGGATCTTGGAGATTTACTTATATTGTTGACCTAATCCTGTGGTTTACTGTGGTTTGGTTCCATTCTACACTACTGTCTAATAGGACCCACTATAATCCCTTGGTATTGTTGACCTTGTCCTTAATGTATTAGGTCAAATATTAGAATATATTTACTCGATAAGATCATTTTTATTTCAGGGGAAAGTATATCTTTTTTTTTGTCGTTTTTGGTGGTGTTATTGACAGCTTGACTTACTCCTTTGTGATTGTATTTCTTCCTTTACGAGCAATACCTAGTTTTTTTTTTTTTTCGCGATTCATAGTGTGGGTGGGATCGAACATTTTGGTAGAAAAAATGTGATGAGTGTATTTTTTTTTATAATTTTGATGTTTTTTCACACTTCATTGTCCTCGTACGCTTAAGGATATGAGTATGGGAAGGTTTAATCCCAGCAAAATCATTTTTCTATACCCCCCAAAAAGTGCGTACTCTGCTTCCTAATGTACTTAAGATTCATTTTGAAAATTGTGTGTCATGTTATGGGAGTTTTTTTTTTTTTTTTAAGTGTCTAGGAAAAAAAATATAGTTAAAGTTGTAGATTAAATTACCTATTTTTCTGCAAGCTCAAAGTATAACTATCTTTTCTTTCTTATTATATCCTCCCGTAAGCAAATGAATGTGTGGAATTAGTGAAGGTAACAGCGTTACAATGCTTATATGGAGTTCAAGATTTTACCGTCATCAAAATCATTTCCATAATGTCTGGAAAGAACAAGTGCCTTAACTAGGGAACTATATTATTCTGTCTGTTTTTTGTTTTTTTCAAATAAAAAAAAATCACCCTCTCAATAATTAGCACTTTGACATGTTCTAAATAAATGTGTCATATTGGATTGCATATACTGATTTCCGCACCCCCCCCCCCAAAAAAAAAGAAAAAAAAAGAAAAAGAAGAAAAGTATGAATAAAATATAATAAGTTAAGAATGTCTTGTCTTATCTTTGCTCATTTGCTGACTAAGAACAAGTTAAATTTTTACGATCATCTCATCTTCAAGTGTAACTACATTAATTTTCAGCGTCGTTTATATGCATTAACGAAAAGTAGAATTTATGGTTAACGAAGATATGATGTATGACACAGGTAACAGGTAATAGAAGGAACCGTTGCAAGAAACGTAGCAGAAAGGTAATGGTATGCTTAGTAGGAAGAATGTGGCAATATTCACGCTAAAGGTAACAGTAACGTAGCAAAAACACACACACACAAAAAAAACGCAATGACCTACTTGACCTACTCCTTTGTGATTGTATTTTTTCCTTTACGAGATAAAAAAGCAATTTTTTTTTTTTTTACACTTCATTGTCTTCGCATGCTCAAGGATATGAGTAAGGGAAGGTTTAATCCCAGCTAAATTTTTCCACTCCGCCCGGGAATCGAGCCCGGTCTCTCTCGGTTATGAGCCGAGTGTGCTAACCACTGCACCACGAACCCCCCCCCCGATTATAAGAAAGGTTGTGGGAATACGCTCATTAAAGGTACCAATACATAGCATTGGCGTAATGGGATGTAGTAAAAGGGTTCTTAAAAGGTGATGGGGACGTGGTAACTAGGTAGTAGAAACGTACATATGATCCACAGAACGTTGCAATATTATTATTATTATTATTATTATTATTATTATTATTATTATTATTATTATTATTATTATCATGTATGCCATGTGTATATACTATAACTTGTCTGAATTATCCCTCTCATCCAGAATTAAGATGCATTTTTACAATGTTATTATTATTATTATTATTATTATTATTATTATTATTATTATTATTATTATTATCATGTATGCCATATGTGTGTACTATAACTTGTCTGAATCCCTCTCATCCAGAATTAAGATGTATTTTTAGAGTGTAATTCAAAATTTATTGTGTTCATGTAATGGTTTAACTATTCAGACTGGATTAAGTTTGGATTTAAGACAAACGAAAAATAATCGACTTGCATTAAGCTATTATAAGATTTTGGCATGTTAGTTTCTCATTAGATATCAATAAAAATCATAAAATCCTATTCATTTTAATTATTCCTTATATAAAGACTATCGCGGTGGTAGTTTAATTCTTTATCTTGACGCCCGGAAAAACGCGGGAAAGGGGGGAGGGGGTGCAGATGTATCCCGCCGAATACCATTCCACAGCTTTCACAGTTTTTCTGCATTGTTAGCTCGTGGTGAAGAACACTCATGGACGGAAGGAGAGATGTGAAACGTCTCCCACAATGTTTAAACAAAGAGTCATCTCCACGGCGGTCACTGTCGACACACGACCGACACGATCCACTAAACGACTTTCGTCTCCCACACTGTTTACACAAAGCATTGCTTCTCATTCTCACGAGAAATATACCATCATCCCGCAACAGAGACGAGTCAACACCGTGACGTTAAGCCATTCCCCACCAGGGCTCAGCTTTGTTCGCCTAACGCGGGAGAGTGGGAGATACCTATCACATCTGCTAGAGGAGGGTGGGGGTGGGGGGGGTGGGGGGGTGAAGGGTGGAAGCAGGTGTGTAGCGAATTTTACGTAACGACTTTCCCATCATCGCCATCTTCCATAGTATATTTCCAACTGTGTTAGTGTTTGCACGTGCTCCCATAAGCCAACTCCCTGTCATTCATAATATTTTTCTTTCTTCCTTTTTCTTTGTCCTTTTTCATTTTCGTCTTCTCTCTCTCTCTCTCTCTCTCTCTCTCTCTCTCTCTCTCTCTCTCTCTCTGTCTCTGTCTCTCTCTCTCTCTCTGTCTCTCTCTCTCTCTCTAGATTTTGGCATGTTAGTTTCTCACTAGATATCAATAAAAATCATAAAATCCCATTCATTTTAACTATTCCTTATATAAAGACTATCGCGGTGGTAGTTCAATTCTTTATCTTGACGCCCGGAAAAACGCGGGAAAGGGGTGAGGGGGTGCAGATGTATCCCGCCGAATACCATTCCACAGCTTTCACAGAGTTTTTCTGCATTGTTAGCTCGTGGTGAAGAACACTCATGGACGGAAGGAGAGATGTGAAACGTCTCCCACAATGTTTAAACAAAGAGTCATCTCCACGGCGGTCACTGTCGACACACGACCGACACGATCCACTAAACGACTTTCGTCTCCCACACTGTTTACACAAAGCATTGCTTCTCATTCTCACGAGAAATATACCATCATCCCGCAACAGAGACGAGTCAACACCGTGACGTTAAGCCATTCCCCACCAGGGCTCAGCTTTGTTCGCATCCATCGTCTGCACCCTTACCTCCATCTCAAATAAAAAACAAACGAGTTGCAACCATTTAATTTGCGTGTGTTTGTATACAATTACAAAGAACCGTTTTTGTGTGTTTAAATAAAAATTATAAAAAAGTTTCCGAGTTGTATCCGTCTACAATGTATGCGTTTGTGTACAATTACTAAGAAGCGTTTTTGTGTGCTTAAAAAAAATTATAATTTTTTTTTTTTTTTTTTTTTACGTTGTTGCCTATTGCGCCGGTAGGCATCTTCCCGGTGGGGCCTGATGGTCGGCCCAAGGCTTCTTCCAGGTGGGGCCTGATGGTCGGGCTAGCCCGTTCTGGCGCAGGCGAGTGTTTATAGTGGCGCCATCTTGCATTGGCACATGCTGCCCCCCGGAACTCGTTCTTGATTCGCTTGGACGGTTTCCTCTAGAGTCCGGGTTGATGGGTGGTCTTCAGGACAGCATGTGGGTAGTTTTAAGCCACTCGGCGGTGACTGAAAAATCCGAGTGGTAGCGTGGGGATTCGAACCCTCGTCGTCCATCACGCGGTGAATGTGGGCCCAGTACGCTACCAGTTCGGCCACCGCCGAACTGGTATCCTCATTGCTTGTTAAGTATAGTGTCTAAGCATGGCGTCACTCCTCCTCACATCACCGCGCGCCCTTGAGACGCAGGGTACGCGGTGGCTGGATTGGTAGCGTCGTGGACCCACATTCACCGCGAGATGGACGACGCGGGTTCGAATCCCCACGCTACCACCTCGGATTTTTCAGTCACCGCCGAGTGACTTAAAACTACCCACATGCTGTCGCGCTTCCCGCGGTAAACCTCACTGGACATGCTACCGCCGGAGAGCGTGGCGGTCTGGAACCTGAAGGACATGCAGCCTCTGCCAGGTGTTGGGACACCGCGTCCGATTCCGTCGGCTCAATTGTGAGTCGCCTTGGCAACCCCATGGTAATTCCTATGGATGACATAGCGAATCACTTTCCGCTCCCACCGCGTTCGAATCCCTGCACGCAATCGTGAGCCTTCTCTAGGGCACACCGCCGGGGCGAGGCGGCCAGCAGGGTAGCGAGCGGAGCGCGGGACGGACTTGAGCGGCTATGTCATCCATAGACTATAACATGGACCGGCCATAGCGAATCACTTTCCGCTCCCACCGCGTTCGAATCCCTGCACGCAAAAAGTGATCGTGTATGTCATCCCATAGACTATAACATGGGCCGGCCATAGCGAATCACTTTCCACTCCCACCGCGTTCGAATCCCTGCACGCAAAAAGTGATCGTGTATGGCATCCCATAGACTATAACATGGGGATGCCATTGCGAATCACTTTCCGCTCCCACCGCGTTCGAAAACCCTGCACGCACAAATGGATCGTGTATGGCACAAATATACCTACTAACAGTGTGTAGTACCACCTGGCGGAAGACAGCAAATGAAAAAACTGAACGTATTAATTGAATGGACATAGACAGAATAACGTTACTGACATTGCCTACCGTTTATTTACAGACCACTAGTACACCTGAAAGCTGGAAGAGTGTGGCAGACGGCTTTTATACAAGATGGAATTTCCCGAACTGTGTGGGGGCAATTGATGGAAAGCACAATGCCATTAGACCTCCACCTAGAAGTGGTTCTCAAGGCGCGTCCACACCAGGAATCTTTGTATGACAACAATGTATCCCAGACGTTTCCCAAGTGTTTCGGGAAGCAGTTGAGAAACAACTTGAATACATTCAGGAAATAAATGAGAAGCATTGCGAGAGAATGTATGTGTGTAATTCACCACGAAATGATCAAGTGTTGGACTCGTAATCGCTAGCAGGTACCCTCCCGACATGAGCAAGTGCACTATAGCGTCGATCTGTGTGTGTGTGTGTGTGTGTGTGTGTGTGTGTGTGTGTGTGTGTGTGTGTGTGTGTGTGTGTGTGTGCGTGAGCGCGCGCGCGCGCTCGTTCCTGTGTGTGTATGTATGTGTGTGTGTGTGTGTGTGTGTGTGTGTGTGTGTGTGTGTGTGTGCGCGCTCACGTGCGCATGTGTGTGTGTGTGTGTGTGTGTGTGTGTGTGTGTGTGTGATTTTCAATAGTCTTGATATTAATTTTTTTTTTTTTTACAGCTACGGAGACAGTTCAAAGGCGTAATAAAAAAACTTTAAAAAAAAAGGCCCGCTACTTATTGCTCCAGAACAGAAGTTAAAGGAGTGTTCAAAATCAAAGGTCAATTTCGGGAGGAGAGGTGTCCTGATACCCTCCTCTTGAAAGAGTTCAAGTTATAGGCAGGAGGAAATACAGATAAAGGAAGATTGTCCCAGAGTTTACCAGCGTGAGGGATGAAAGAGTGAAGATGCTGGTTAACTCTTGCATAAGGGGTTTGGACAGTATAGGGATGAGCATGAGTAGAAAGTCTTGTGCAGCGGGGCCGCGGGAGGAGGGGAGGCATGCAGTTAGCAAGTTCAGAAGAGTAGTCAGCATGAAAATATCGATAGAAGATAGAAAGAGAGGCAACATGGCGGCGGAATTTGAGAGGTAGAAGACTATCAGTATGAGGAGGAGAGCTGATGAGACGAAGAGCCTTTGATTCCACTCTGTCAAGGAGAGCTGTGTGAGTGGACCCCCCCACACATGAGATGCATACTCCATACGAGGGCGGACAAGGCCCCTGTAAATGGACAGCAACTGTGCGGGGGACAAGAACTGCCGGAGACGGTACAGAACGCCCAGCCTCGAGGAAGATGATTTAGTAAGAGATGAGATATGAAGTTTCTAGTTGAGATTTTGAGTTAAGGATAGACCGAGGATGTTTAGTGTTGAGGAAGGTGATAGCTGGGTGTTGTCAAAGAATAGGGGATAGTTGTTTGGAAGATTGTGTCGAGTGGATAGGTGGAGAAACTGTGTTTTTGAGGCGTTGAAGGACACCAGGTTCCCTTTGTCCCAATCGGAAATAATAGTAAGGTCTGAGGCTAATCGTTCTGCAGCCTCCAGCCTTGAGTCGTTAAGTTCCTGTAGGATGGGTCTTCTATTAAAAGAAGTTTAGTAATGCAGAGTGGAATCATCGGCGTAGGAATGGATAGGACAGTTCGTTTTGGAAAGAAGATCATCAATGAACAACAGAAAGAGAGTGGGAGATAGGATAGAACCCTGTGGGACACCACTGTTAATAGGTTTAGGGGTAGAACAGTGACCGTCTACCACAGCAGAAATAAAACAGTCAGAAAGGAAACTGGAGATAAAGGTACAGAAAGAAGGATAGAAACCGTAGGAGGGTAGTTTGGAAAACAAAGATTTGTGCCAGACCCTATCAAAAGCTTTTGATATGTCCAGCGCAATAGCAAAGGTTTCACCGAAACGGCTAAGAGAGGATGACCAAGAGTCAGTTAAGAAGGCTAGGAGATCACCAGTAGAACGCCCCTTGCGGAACCCATACTGGCGATCAGATAGAAGGCCAGAAGTGGAAAGGTGCTTTGGAATCTTCCGGTTAAGGATTGATTCAAAAGCTTTAGATAGACAAGAAAGTAAAGCTATAGGACGGTAGTTTGAGGGATTGGAACGGTCACCCTTCTTAGGCACAAGCTGTATGAAGGCATACTTCCACCAGGAAGGAAAGGTAGATGTTGACAGGCAGAGGCGAAAGAGTTTGACCAGGCAGGGTGACAGCACGTAGGCACAGTTTTTAAGGACAATAGGAGGCACTCCATCAGGTCCATCAGCCTTCTGAGGATTGAGGCCAGAGAGGGCATATAAAACATCATTTTGAAGAATCTTTATAATAGGCATAAAGGAGTCAGAGGGGGGATGAGTAGGAGGAATATGCCCAGAATCATCCAGAGTGGAGTTTTTAGAAAAAGTTTGAGAGAAGAGTTCAGCCTTAGAGATAGTTGAGACGGCAGTGTTGCCGTCAGGACTGAGGATTGGAGGGAAAGATGAAGAAGTGAAGTTGGAGGAGATATTTTTGGCTAGATGCCAGAAGTCACGGGAAGAGTTAGAGAAAACAAAGTTTTGGCATTTTCTATTAATGAAAGAGTTTTTGGTTAGTCTGAGAATAGATTTGGCACGATTCCGGGCAGAAATGTAAAGTTCATAATTAGCATTAGTTTGAAGGCTTTGGTACCTTTTGTGAGCTGCCTCTCTATCATTGACAGCACGAGAACAAGCGTGATTAAACCAAGGCTTTTTAGCGTGAGGAGTAGAGAAAGAACGAGGAATGTATGCTTCCATTCCAGAGACAATCGCCTTTGTGATGTGCTGAGCACACACAGAGAGGTCTCTATCCTGGAAGTAATAATCATTCCACGGGAAATCGGAAAAGTACATCCTCAGGTCGTCTCACCGAGCTGAAGCAAAATGCCAGAAGCATCGCCTCTTCGGTGGGTCCAGAGGGTGTACAGGAGCGATAGGACAGGATGCAAAAATAAGATTGTGATTGGAGGAGCCTAACAGAGGGAACAGTTTGACAGAATAAGCAGAAGGGTTTGAGGTAAGGAAGAAGTCTAGAATCTTGGGCCGGTCTCCAAGACGGTCGGGAATACGTGTAGGGTGCTATTTTTATATCCCAGTCAAATTTCATTTATATATTTATGGATGAGAGAGAGAGAGAGAGAGAGAGAGAGAGAGAGAGAGAGAGAGAGAGAGAGAGAGAAAAGGGAGGGGGTCACACCCTGACCGCTGGGAGTGACCTCCCTCAGGGGTGCGGGGATAAAGACATATCCCACACCTCACTCACGGGGAAAAGGGATTGGGATTATAATTATCATTCATTCACATACTTCAGTATCTAGCTAATTATAGGTGTGTGTAGGGGGGGTGACTAATATATATATATATATATATATATATATATATATATATATATATATATATATATATATATATATATATATATACACACACACACACACACACACACATATACATAAATACATATACACCCACACCCACAGACACACACCCAAACCCACACACACACCCGTATATACGCGCGCGCGAGCGCGCAAAAGTTTCTCATGTTTCCCATCCTGGATGGAAAACAAAATTTTTATCTCAAATACTTCCCAACTGTTTCTCAGGACTGCCCACACCAGGAAAGTTTGTATGGAAACTCAGCTTTGACATTTCGAAGGTGTTAATGAGGCTCGTAAAAGGATCTCCGCCTGTCAGATTATAGCTGCTGTCCGATGGAAGCTGGAATGGCTTTTCTGTGCCTGGTATCGATTTGTCGTATTTTGGGAGCCACCGTTCGTAATAGTTCTTCAAAATCAGTGGTTGACCTTCCAAGTAAATTATTAATTAATTAAACCCTGCTTCATTAACTCGCGGCTCCGCCAAAAGTACGGCATTCTTTAATGCTCAACTTTCTATAAACTACCGCAACCATACGCGTTTCCTTGTCTTTTTCTTGCTCTCCAATGAGTGCAGTAATAAGTAAAACACAGAGGCCATTGCAGCAGTCTCCGCACACACCGACATCCTGAGAACAACCCTGAGGTGTGGACAGGAAACATTATTTTCCGAGGGTATTCAAATGTATCCCAGTGGTTTATCGAAACACTTGGGAAACGTCTGGGATACATTGTTGTCATACAAAGATTCCTGGTGTGGACGCGCCTTTACTACTACAATTATAAAGGTAATTACAGCATTGTCCTACTGGCCGTAGGTGATGCAAATTCTGATTTCATATACGTAGATGTTGGTAGAAATGGACGAGTATCCGACGGTGGTGTGTGGAATATTAGTAATATCAATATGTACATTTAAAATGGAACCGCGGGTCTGCCACCGAATACCCTGCTTCCTATAGTCTGTTTCATTCCGTCTGTCCACCAACAAAGCGGGAATTTTGATGGATGTGGCACCTGCGCATTTCTAGTTCGTGTATGCGTGAAAATTAACTGTTGTGATAGACATTCAAGCATATTTTTCAATAATATATTTGAATATTTATGTATACAAAAAACAAATATGTCGTTTGCATCGATAATTTAAAGCCTTTTCCATTTAGCGTAACCCGTTTCTGGGTCGTGATCTGTAGAGTCCCTCATAGAGTCCCGACAACCAAAGATTTGGACGCCATTATTGGCCCTGTGTTTTCGCCGCGCTTTTCAAACACTAGCACACGGTCTCGCGGCGAAGACAGGGCCAATAATGGCGTCCAAATCTTGGGCTGTCGGGACTCTATCTATCAAGGGACTCTACAGATCATGACCCACAAACGGGTTACGCTAAATGGAAAAGGCTACTAACATACAAGCACGCTAAAAGACAAGATTGTATCAAATAACATAGTCACATCATGCTCGAACGATGTTTTTTTTTCAAATTCTTTGATTTCAGGTATATTAAAAGACATCTGGTTCTGCAAGTGCAAATAAAGGGTATCTTAATAATTTACTGCATATAAATAACGATTACTAACACAAATAACATGAAATAGTATAGCTGTTGCATGCGATGTTAGGTTATTTCGAATATTAGGCTACCCATGTTATGTACAGTCGCGATATGAAGTGATGTCGCCGCTTTCAGAATGTTTCGTACGGGAGCATTTGAAGGCAACGGAAGTGATGTGTATTTATTGTTTATGTAATAATGTTCCCTTTTAATGATAATTTTTAATACGTTGTGATGAAAAACACGGTAAAATAACGTAGTAGTAGCTGAATTACAATTATACATTCATTTGTTTTAAAAAATGCGACTGCGAATGTCATGTGTTGTCTTCAGTAGGCTACTGCATGAAGGCAACCTTGAAATGATTTTGCTCACGTGGTGTGCTTAATGAGTGACTAAATAAAGATGCTTAGATGGTTACCCGTAGTTTCTATGGCTCTAAGAGAAAAAAGCAACACACCCTTGAATAGCTACCAAGCACAACTGTTTCAAATGACAGATGACTGAGATGAGTCATCTGTGATTCTGATCGGAGACGATGGACCGAGTTCATGTGCTTGAGCTGCCACACAGCAATATGAATAATTGTTGTCTACAAATCTTACTCTAGTTCTTATTAAGCAGTCAGTGACATTACTCAGTAACGATGATGAATGAAGAATGCCTTCATAGGTAAGGCTGCCTATCTGAACTATCAAAATTCCGGACACCTCTACGAACACTCGACCATAGCCTAATATTTGGCAACGCTGCGATTACCCGCCCGCACCACGACAACCACCTCCATTTCAAAGCCATAAATTCTTCTTTCCCCACCTTCCTCGATTATTCCACAATACGCGTAAGCTATGAACATCTTCCATTGATCACCTCCATGCGTTAGAAGTCCACAGGAAGCATTCATACTTGTTATACGTGGGTGTATGAGAGAGAGAGAGAGAGAGAGAGAGAGAGAGAGAGAGAGAGACAGGCTCGCTCTCTCACCATCTGCAGTTCAAACCAACATATTCTTATTTCCTCACCTTCCTCGATTATTCTATGGCACTTATAAGCTGTGGATATGTTCCACTGATCACTTCCAACCATTAAAAGTCTACATGAAGCTTTTGTCATCGTTATATTGACCAAGAAAGGCAATTATGTTTGCGATCGGCGGCAAAGAGTGAGCTTGGAGTTACAAAACACGACTATTCTGAAGCTACTTATTCTTATTTTTCCATCTCCGACTACCCCACTGTAGTTATAGGCTGTGGGCATCTTCCCTTGATCACAATCATGCATTACAAGTCCACGGAAAGCTTTTGTTATCGTTATGTTGACCACAATAGGCAAAGAGTGAGTCAGGGGTGAATAATAGGTATAGTGAAAAACATTGTGCCTCCACATGCCTGCATTTTATTTGACATTGTCACACACACACACACACACACACACACACACACACACACACACACACACACACACACACACACACAACACAACACACACACACACACACACACACACACACACACACAATGATCAGTATTTTGTATAAAATCCCCCACTCTCAATTACATTAAGTATTCGATTTGGCATGGAGGCAACAAGATGATGACACTTGTCTGTTGCACGTAGCTTCTCCCAGATGTCTTTCGCATGTGAAATAACATTTTCTTTGCTTCTTATGGCACTGCCGTCCCATTCCCTCGTCATTTCTGCCCACAAGTGTTCTATTGGCATTAAGTCCGGTGACCTGGGTGGCCATGGGATCCTGATGACCTCAGGATGCTGCCTGAACCACTCCTCCACCTGTTTGGAGTTGTGGACCGGAGCGTTGTCCATGGCTATGTATATGGGTTGTGGTGCAGGAATGAGCATGGCCCGGACAGTTGGCAGCATGACGTCCTGCAGTATCTGGACGTATTGTCGAGTAGTGGGGCGTTCCTCGATGGCAGCCAATTCACCGGGGCCGCTGGCTGACATCCACCCCCACAGTCCTGCTGTAATTCTCCCGCTCCGTCGTGACGGCTGGATGTTCTCTGGTTAATACCTACAATATAAGATTTGTAACTACTCATTTGGTCATACAGTTGGCGACAAATATTGGCCGCATCAGTTGGTAAACTTGCGCGGTGGAACAAATGTGATGGTATAATAAATAATGATTACTTATTTTAATTTTAATACTGTGTCGGTATCGTCTTGTGTCAAATGCATCCCGTCATGCATGAAGAAACACTGTTTATCACCTTTTTGCATTGTGGATAGACTTTTCTGCAAACATCGTGAGCTGCAATGTGAATAGCGCTGCTTTTCACGTTATAAAAACAAGAAAATTGGCTCCCGGAGCAAACAACATAAAATCTAGTCTATCATTTTATTTTCTTGCTTATTTGGCAACTACGTGTGAGTAACGGACGCACTGACATCTGTCACTTGCATGGGTATGTCTCAAGGTCACTCAGTGATCCCATAGACCCCGTAAAAGGAGGAGTTACTGCTAGCGATTATTCGAATACAACTGTGATTTCCCTCTGTTTCCTCTCCTATGTATTAAAATTAAGGTAAGTAATCATTATTTTATTGTATGCCATCACATTTGTTCTACCGCATTTGTTTACGAGCTGACGCAGATCAATATATATGTTACCTACAACAAAAGATATTTCTCAACATGAGAGAGAGAGAGAGTAGCATTATGATACGGGTGTGTAGTAATTTTTTTTCTTCTATTTTTTCCCTATGTCTGAATCACAAATTCATGCGCTAGTCTGTAAATCACTATTACTTAAAGTTAAATTAATGTAGGCTATTAGCAATATTTGTTATAGATAATTCGTATATTAGTACTAACCTGGTGATGCGTGGACGCCAGCAGTGAAGTTTGCCGTGGTCATCTGAGGCAAACAACATTACTCCAGGACGAAGCATCCTCAGGCTCTCTGTTGGTGGCTGTGAGGAAGGGTTTGGTGGCGGGAGTTCTGTGGTGTAGGTCGGCTCCATGTAGCCTCTTCCTCACTGTCTGCACTCCCACGTTGACTCCTGTCTGAATCTTGAGGGTGACAGCTGTGGTGAGCGGGTTCCTCCGTGCAGTGGTGATGAGCAGCTCGTCTTCCTCCCTGGTGGTGCGGCGAGGAGCTCCACATCTAGGCTGGTTTTCGAGGCTTTCTCTTTCTTGGTCTTGTCGTATCCAGCGTTGAACTGTTCTTTGGGTGATATTATATATTCCTGCTATCTCCCGTGTGGACATATTGGTTGCTGCTAAAGCCACGATGGCTTTTCGCTCAGCGACAGAAGTCTCCCTTCTGCGATCCATTGTGCCGATGGTGCGCGGGCGATGACGTCATCATCAAACGAGAGAATAAATCAATAAAATTTCGCCATCCTAGTTTAGGATATCGACTGATTACACATGTCCTATATATTGTGCATATGTTAGATTTATTGTTGTCAACAATGATCATAAAAAGATAATTTTACTTTCTGTTTGAGTAATATGTCAATATTTGGACTTCATTTGACCTTTCCTTGGTGAACGAAAACACTTTCTGTCAAAATATTTCGACAACTCTTCGTAAGACATCATTGAATATTTCTTTTCTATTTTTTTTTCTAGCTTGTAAAATATATTTAGTTAAGTTATGCTGAAGATACAGAAAAATAATGGTACTCTTGAAAATATATAACGATACTTGTGTGATCGAAAATAAACGTACACGGCGACATCACTTCATATCGCGACTGTACATGCAACACGTCAAAATACCTTATGTATAGACAGAGTCGTATGTCACTTAATTTATGTAGCCTATACCTGAATGAGATGAAATATGAGTATCTGAAAGGCTATAGATCATTCGAGTATGGTCAGACTGTACTGTTTGATAAACAAATTGTTCCTTCGTGTGCTTGTGTGGTAATATTATTATATCGATGAAAATCTTCTGTGTGCGGTTCATATACGATGGCTTGAGGGTTTTTTGTATACACAAACATTTAAATATATCACTGAAAATATAAAGTTGATCTTCACACAATCACGAACTCACAATGCGCAGGTGCCCCATCTACGTTCGCGAGTGGCCAGACGGAATGAAACGGACAATACATGGAAACATGGAAACGCAGGCAACAGAAAGCCTATTGGCTCATTACGAGGTTGCCCGCTTTGGTGATTTAATCTGCTCGACAGCCACTTGGGGCCTGGGGAGCAGATGAAAGCACCTCGACATTGAGGAGCAGATGAAAGCACCTCGATATTGAGGAGCAGATGAAAGCAACTCAATATTCAGTTTACTCCCGACGCAGCGAAGTGACGGTCGATTCTATATTTGAAGGAGTTGATAGTATTCGCATTTACTACTTCTGAAGGAAGATTGTTCCAGTGACGGATGACTCGGTTTGAAAAGAAACTCCTTCCGATGTCTGTGTTACATCAACTAGACTCAGTCTAGTTGCCCCCCGCGGCAGAAGAGTACTAAGTGCCAAAATCAATATTCGCCAGAAATGAAGGTCAAAGTTTTGTAACTTTAACGAAAATGTCAATAGCCGTACAATAAAGCTAGAGTAAAGTTATATACACCAAATTAAAGCCCTGAAACACACCTATAACATGACATTAAAACAGAGGAAATAAAAAAATCATCATCTGTAAAAATATAAACATTTCCATTATTGATTCGTATTTTTTTTTTTTTTTAGCTTTTACTCAGCTATGTTCAATGATATTGGTGTCTTGGTATCTTGCACTTCTCACTTCACACAATATTGAGGTAACACTAACTTTCCCTTTCTTTATTACAGGTATCACTAACTTTCATTGTTTATTACACACTTCCCCCCTCCCCCCCACCCCTCAATGCCTTTACGATTCGTACTCCAACAGTTCATCCAAGTTGTCGTGTTCACCATCATCTTGAGTGCTATCGACATCACCTGCTTGGGCGTCGATGATGGACCGGTAGAATGGATGGGCATTTTGGGGCATGAGTGCGAGGAGAGATTGTAGGTCACGCACTTTCTCAGGTCAGAGGGCTATGGGGCTTGTGTACTTCTGGGGGAGTGGTTGAGTGGAGAGGTCAAACAGCTGGTGGGACCAGGCTGCCCGTCCCTTCTGCAGCCTGACTTTGATGATGTTATTGTCGTCAGGCTCATAATCAGACTTCACAAGGTAACCCTGGGGGTATGCTAGACGAAAGAGGAGTTTGCGACAGTCTCTGAAGGTGGTGCCTGGTGGCCTTCGTTTGGTGACGTGCTGAAGGAGAGAGCTGTAGTCTAAGAAGTTCTCTTGTGTCATCTTGACGACAGGGAAGCCAGCAGAGGTAGCGGTCTTGATGACATCAATATAATCATCTGGCGTATAAATGACCCCCATGTTGGTGACCTTGCGCTCGATGTTGCCGAACGACCTGTCACACGCCATGAAACTGTGGCCAGATACAAGGTAAACATGGTCGATGTCAAACAGGCGCCGTGAATGGAGCTCTCTCAGGTACATTAAGACAAGGTTTATGTTTTTATTTTGGCCTGCGCAATTGTCACTGACGACGACGAGGCTCGTAAATTCTCCTTTTTCTTTCTCCATGTCCAACCACTTCTTCAGACAGCTGGCCACCTCAATTGACCCACGTTTGGCCACAGTCTCGTACCACACAAACATGGTACTTTCCCCGGTTTTGATGTTGTGAATGCAAAAATTATACGTCCACATCTTCCGTTTATAGTAGGCGATACCTGTATGGAGCTTGGGGGTGGGTAGGATTTGCTGTAAATCCATACACACGGCCCTGGTGTTTTCATCATTATCATTCTTGAGGCGTTTCACGAAATCCTGTGCTGCTCTTGCCTCCTTCAAGTGTTCATCCAATTTTGCTTGTTGGGCCAGCTTCTCTCCGTCGGTGGTGGCGTTGGTGATCGTCATGTTAATTGTGTCACAGGTGGTACACGTGTCTACCTTGGGTGGCGCGAAGCTGATATTGAAATCCTTTCTAAATACGTCACTGTAATAATGGAATGTTACCCGTGACTCCTGTGGATAGGTTTGGGCCATCCATGACAGGTACATGTCATACAGCTTCCTGATGGTGAGCGTGCTGTCCAGGTAAAGCCTGTTGGGAGCCTTTGCCCTGCTGTAGTGGCTCGTCATGGCAGGTAAAAGACGAATGTGCTCCCTGACATGCTCTGCTCTCTCGCCCACAATCTTGTTGGCAGGGGTATGGCGGCCGCGTTGGTCAGGCACGGGAACAGAGGTGTGGGTCATTTTGCGGAGGGCATTGTCTATCCGCCTCTTTGAGATGCCGTGCATGGCCATGAACCCAGAAAGGCACACTTTCGTGGTTACGTTGTTGTAAGTAACTTGGTACGCCCGTGATATCGAGCGTCTGCTGACTTCGGCAGCCGTTCGTTTACGAGCAATGGGCATTATTGCTACCATCTTCTGGATGTAGGCATTTTGAAGATTGTAGTCCCCAATTGCCCAAAAAAAAGAGAAAATGGCCTGCACACCAGGCATTGTTACCTTTGAGAAACATCCATCCCTGCATGCTGCCCCAATCACTCGCTGGGGCATAGCACGGTGGCTGGCAGGGCTGGTATAAGGTTCTCCTTTGTTTCTTTTTTCCTTGGCCACAGCACGCTTGTGTCTTGCTGGTGTTCGCTGGCGTTTGCGACCTGCTGAGGGGCCAGCAACATCAGGAGAGGTAGGAGGGCTATCAACGTCTGATAATTCCATTATGGGTGAATAATCAACGCAATAATGGGACGTGAGAATGGAGGAATACTCTCTTCCACAATGCTTACTAGACTGAGGCAGAGCTGGGCTGAGGCGGGAGAAGATACGGCGCTCTCATTGGCTCAGCGCTCTGACGTCACAGCACTCCGCGGTCTCTCATTGGCTGGATGGAGATAGTACGCTTCTGCACGGGCGACTTCCAACACCGAGTCAACACCTAGTCGCTAAGGAAAAAAATACTTTGCAAACAACGGGAAATTGAACCTTGTTAACATGGTGGAAAAAGTATACTATCTCCACCAAAATGCGCATTAAGCCTTGGAGCACCTGATGAGGCAAAAAACGCCATTTTGCTCCCGATGGCGCTTAGTACTCTTCTGCCGCGGGGGGCCTGTCTGTCCATGGTAAGCCGTTATTTCTAGTTCTTAGGTTGGTTTGCAATTCAAAGAAATTGGAGTAATCGACGTTATTGATTTTTTTCAGATACTTGAAGACCTGAATCATATCTCCTCGTAGGCGTCTTTTCTCTAATGTAAAGAGATTGAGTCGCTTGAGTCGTTCCTCGTACGGTTGAGTCCTTAAGGTTGGTATCATTTTCGTGGCGCGTCGTTGAATCCTTTCCAGTAAATCAATGTCCTTTCTGTAATTAGGAGACCAGAACTGTACTGCATACTCGAGGTGCGGTCTTACCATGGAATTATACAAGGATAGCATCACGTCTGGCGTTTTACACTCGAAGTTCCTCGCTATGAACCCGAGCATAGTGTTGGCTTTGTTGTATGCTTTTTTAGTGATTCGCGTGTTTCAGGTCACTGCTGATAGTGACTCCAAGATCCTTTTCCTCCTGCATCGCTTGCAGAGGTCTCCCATTCATGATGTATGTGTGGTTACTATTTCTGGACCCAATGTGCATGACTTTGCATTTGTCAACATTAAAGGACATTTGCCATTTTTCCGACCATTCGATAATGTGATTGAGGTCTTTCTGAATGATTTCGCAGTCGGTCTTTGTGAGGGCCTTTCCCCCCACCTTAGTGTCATCAGCAAATTTCGATATTGTGGATTTCAGTCCTGATTCGAGGTCGTTGATATATATGATGAAGAGAATGGGTCCCAGCACTGACCCTTGAGGCACTCCACTAGTGACTGGAAGCCAATCGGAAGGCTGTCCGTTGAGTAGTACTCGTTGTTTTCTGTCGGTGAGCCAATCTCTTATCCACGCGATCAGATTGGCTCCAATGCCCGCCGAGTGCAGTTTCTTAAGGAGTCGCTCGTGTGGTACCTTGTCGAAGGCTTTCTGAAAGTCCAGGTATATAACATCACTGGGGATGTGGGCATCCCAGTTCTTATATAAACCTTGGAAGAAGTCTAATAAATTCGTTAGGCAGGAGCGCTTGTTTCTGAAGCCATGCTGGGTGTCGGAGATTACATTATTGTCTTCTAGAAACTTAACAAGTTTGTCTCTAATAATCTTTTCGAGTATTTTTCCTGCCACTGATGTCAAACTTATGGGCCTGTAGTTTAATGCAACGCTTTTGTCTCCTTTTTTGAAAATTGGTGTTACGTTCGCCATCTTCCAGTCTTCCGGGACCTTTTTCAATTGAACAGACTGGTTGAATATGTTAGTGAGTGGCTGAAGTATTTGTTGTTTAAGCTCTTTTAATAACCGCGGGGACAAACCGTCAGGTCCCGTTGACTTGTTCGTGTCGAGTTTATCCAAATACTCTTTCACTTCTTGGTCGCATATTGAGTCAATTTTCAGGGGCGTGATTCCCCTCGGCGGGTCAGGGTTCTCGGGCATGGTTTCGATGTTCTCGACTGTGAATAGGGATGCGAAGTTACTGTTGAGGATTCTGGACATCTGTTTACTGTCCTGAGTTGCAGCTCCAGTCTCGTCTGTCAGGGGACCAATATTGGATTTTACTTTCTTTTTCGATCTGATGTATGTGAAGAATTTTTTTGAGTTTGTCTTGATGTCACGCGCTATTTGTTTTTCGTAGTTGCGTTTACTACTCCGAATGAGGGTGCGACAAGCTCTGAGGCTGTTGTGGTACTGAGTACGGGCTTCGGCCGTGTCATTCTCTTTCATTAGGTTATAATTCCTTTTTTTTAAGTTTACCGCCCTTTTTATTTCTCTGGTCATCCACGGTGGATCTACGGCACCATTTACTCGCCTGGGTTTCGTCGGCACTGTAGCCTTTTCTACTCCCAAAAGCTTATCTTTGAAGTTGTTCCACACGTTGTCGATTGTATTGTCGGTAGGACTGAAAGGTCACTGCCATTTGTTTTCGTAGCAGATGACGCTTTTCCATTAAAGCGGCACATCTTAAAACCATTCCCACATACTAATCAAAATATTTCTGAATGCATTTTCTCATATCGCCTCTCTCGGGCTAGACGCACGGTAGAAAATGCATTTGGAATACTAGTTAATAGATTCCGCGTGTTCCTGGCACCAATTCATCTACCTCCGTGTGATGGGTGAGTCAGGAGAGGAGCACTGAGGTCAAGACTGCACCCAGTCCCTTGGATCGAGGGATTAGCGGATACAGGAAGGGGCGCGTTATGCTGCCACACCCTTCTCATCTTCCCTATATAAACGGTCATTCGAGTGTGACATGAGTGTGGGTGTGGGTAGGTGGGTATCAGGATAACGGCACTGAAATCAGGGCCTCACCCAGTTATTACCGAAGGGAAATTTATTAAACTCAAGAAAAAAAAAGGGGTAGGAATGAATCGTGCTGGAAAAACTATAAGGAAATAACGTTCCAGATGTGTGTGTGTGTGTGTGTGTGTGTGTGTGTGTGTGTGTGTGTGTGTGTGTGTGTGTGCGCGCGCGCCATTTTCTTCACCCGCTAATCCCGAGGTACGAGGGAGAGCCTGTGGCCTTGACCTCCGTGCTGCTGTATACCTACCTACCCCCACCCTCGTCACCAAACGAACTTTGACGTAGTGCACTGCACCTCCCACTTCCCTAGCCAGCTAATCCCACATATTTAGGTGGAGTCAGTATGAGGACAGCAGGCGGGTCTTCTTGGGTCAACTGAAAGCAAACGGACTATTTTTGGGTAGGGACTGAGACGACTCACGCACAACACACCGCGACAACGAGGTCACAACTCCTTGCCTTACGTCGCGAACCTACTCACTGCTAGGTGAACAGGGGCTACACGTGAAAGAAGATAAACCCAACTTATCTTCACCCGGCCGGGGAATCGAACCCCAGTCCTTCTGGTTGTGAGGCAGATTTTCTATTCACTGAGCTACCGGGCCGTGTGTGTGTGTGTGTGTGTGTGTGTGTGTGTGTGTGTGAGAGAGAGAGAGAGAGAGAGAGAGAGAGAGAGAGAGAGAGAGAGAGAGAGAGAGAGAGAGAGAGAGAGAGAGAGAGAGAAAGTGCAGTTACACCAATACGTACCTTGCTATCAGAATAGTCAACCTGCAAAATGTCTTCACGAGTGTGTGTGGCCCTGTCGATGTTCGTGACCGATGGCCGTGGGTCGTCTCCATCATTCAGAAAGGACAAGGAATCATAACACCATAAGCGACGTTTGTATATGTCCTGTGTCCCTGCCCCAGACTTCATTGACTGACGTTCACGCCGATGCTGGTTTCGCAGTGTATCAATCTTCTTCCTCACATTTTCTACAGAGCATGATACACCAGTTCCACTCATGTGTTCTGCTATTCTTCTCAGTGATGCAGACTTTTTATCTCTGTTTATATAATCCACAGTCATCACATTCCACAAGCATTGTTCCTCTCTGTATAGTTTTGTTAGGAGGCGGGTCGCTTCTCTCGTCCACTTTTCTTTTACAATTTAAACAGACATGATAGTTCGGGAGCTAGTACACAAGTAACACAGAACCCGTGGAAGGTCAAAAACGTAAACTTTTAACATCGTGTGTCTGGCAGCGTCGTCACCTACCTGGCCGGGGACCCTGTGCCTTAAACACGGGCAGAGACGTTTCCATGGTTTGCCCGTAGTTTCCTCGTTTATGATGTGATCTACACTCATGGCCGCAACTCACCCACAAAATTAGTAACAGTGTCTGCCCGTCGGGCAGTTGCCCTTCGTGTGGACGGCCCTTGAACAGGTGCAAATGGAAATTTGGCTGAAATGGTCACCCAATCGAGGGTGTTCCATGAAACAAATGTCAGTGTAGAATCACATAGAAAAGAAAAGACTACTGTTAAAAGTCTAATTACATGAAAGCACTATGATATTCACAATTTTACAGTTCATCACTGTAAATCAGAATTTACCTCTAGAGATTCCACCAGCAACATTTCCTCATCTTCCCTGAAAAGGAAGGGTAGAAGTTGGAGGGCAAGAAGCAAGCCACTCTCTGTAATGTTTTTAAATAGACAACTATGATAGTCCAATTTGAATATATTTTATCAGGGGCACAATGAAAGGTAATAAAAATAGACATGAGAAACATATGATGAAATGCAGAGGTGATATGAGGAAATGAGAAAAGAGATATGCACAAAAGAGGATGAAAAGAGGAATAAAGGGCACAAAGAGATGAGTTGAGAGTAGGCAAACAGTGAAGTATAAGATAAACAAATAGATGTGGAAATGATAATCTGGAACCATCTTGATAGTTTAACTGTCTACTGTAAGTTTACAATTTGTAAACTATAAAGTAAATTAATATTACACACTTGATTTTTTGTCCTTATTCAGAGTGTTAAGAAAGTTACCCGTGCCATACAGAATTTCATGAACCCATTTGAAATAGACAACAAAGAGGTACTCTACTGTTTGTCTTCCGGTGCCCTTATTCCAAGTGCAGTTGAAAAAGATCTTCATGGGGCACCTCAAAGGCTCACCTAATCAAAGGACCAAACACTAAGGTGCCGAGAGACTGGAAATCGTTCATGTCAAATGATGGAAATAAAGAGCAGCTGATCGAATTCCTCTTCAAGGAATGGACAACAGTTATGCAGGAAAGCTGCAGGGTCGGGAGATTTTCTTCGTACATGGGGAAAGCTGCACCAGGCTCCACAGTCGAGATGGCGCTGAAACAATGGCAGAATGTGAGATAGACTTGTGCTCTGATCAAGAAGAGGCGGATACAAGAATAATACTGCACCTTCTGCACATTTCCAAAGAGACCAAGGAAGATGTTCCAATCGTAGTCAGATCCCCCGACACTGATGTATTCATGTTACTTGTACATTTCTCCAATCGGATAAAGCAGAAGGTCCTATTCGATACTGGAGTAGGTAACAAAAGGCGCCTCATTGATGTACAGCAAGTGTCAGCATCCCTAGGAGAGGACATGTGTGCTGCATTACCACCATTACATGCCTTCAGTGGCAGTGATTCTACAAGTGCTTTCGTGGGAAAAGGAAAGCAGATTCAATTGAAAGCACTGAAATATAACTCGGACTTCTTTGAAGTTTTCAATGCACTTGGGTGGGCGATCACCTGAAATACCCAGCTACATCTTTGACAGTATGGAACACTTTGTCTGCCTTCTCTACCAGAAACGCACGCCAACCACTAACATCAACACTCTTCGTTACTTAAAGTTTGCAGAACGTTTCAAAGCAAAGAGTGGAAAACCTCTTTCAAGTTACAACGGCACAGACATGAGCGTCCTTCCACCTAGTAGAGACTCACTGAGACAGCATGTCAAGACAGCCAACTACCAGGCCCTTATTTGGTATCGAGTGGATCAGGCAATGCAGCGTATTCCTCAACCCAGTAACATCTCAAATAATGGACGGCGGACTCTTTTGATTTTGCGGCGCCCTTGTCATTAAGCCGCGAATTTTGGAAAATCAACCGCTTTGGTGCGAATCGCCATAACTCTTATTTCTGGGGCTACAGAAATGTTGTTGGTTGGTAATCGACGGGAAAATGAAAGGGCTATATTTTGTAATAAGCGTTACGGTAACCCTTGGCCTATTTACCGTTGACGAGGTTTCAGGCCCCGGTTCGCCGCCGTAGCAGCGCTCCACAGGGCCGCCAACATTATATCAGTAATATTAGCACCTAAGGTTGTCCTCAATCCTCATGTTTGTAAAGTCGTAGGATTTAGTGAATAAGTGAGTCTTCAGCGCTTTCTTGAAGGTTGCCAGACTGCCACTGTTCTTAACATCCCCGGGTAACTGATCATAGAGCCGCGGGGCGCTCTTCTCAAATGCTCTGAAACCCAGTTCCAGATTGACCCTGGGCTCATAGTCTATACTGTTCTGCACTGTGTCTCACTGACATGGCGGTGTCCAAATGAAAATCCTGAAGTAAACTTCTCATATATCCAGGTTTACCAAGTCGCGTTGCTTGATAAGACACATATTTTGTAAACTATTCGTGCCTTAATGGGTAGCCAATGCACAGCCAATCACACAACTTTGATCATTCTATACCTTACCCAACACAACCAAAACAAGACTACTTATACTTACCACACCACAGACGATTTCCGTTTGTCAGCAAAAGGTTGCTGGAGGACTGAGTGTTTTGCAGTAGTCACTCGAAAGATGGCATTGGCTACATTCATACAAATGTAGCATCGATATATTATTCACGTGCTCCAGAACTACCCCAATAATACAGTAATAATATATATAAAGCCAAATATTAGTACTTACCTTCAGATAGCGGAGCAGCCACGCGCACAGGCACAGCGGCGTCTTCCCGGCGTTCCCGCCCAAGATCCATGTTCCCGCCATCCACTCAATGATTCGGTTATGAAAGATTGCCACGTAGCGATAAAATCAGTAGAAATTAACTTGAATTGATGTCCCTTTGATGAAATTGTTTCAGTAGAATAAAATACTCGTAAAAAGATGAGTTATCCCGTCTGATCCGAAAAAAAATACTTGACGCAAGCGTAACATTGTTGACGAATTAGCAAATCGACGTACGTACCAGATGACACTCCACTAAAAATTTTAAGGAAATGATATTCGTGTGAACCTTAACAGTGATCTTTTCTTTAAGCTAATGCGATAATTTCCAACTTATGATACCTGGGAATAATCACGCGAACAGTTAGCCGAGAGTCGTCCTCGTAAATAATACCGTACACCATACATATCCTTCTTTTATTCTTTGAAGTAGTATTTTCAATCATACTGTGTGATATTCTATTCAAAATAAAGATATCAATATACTATAATGACAAAAAAATGTTGTTAATGAACTGTAAATCGTTTTATATTTGTCTGGTGGCCACTGGTTGTTTTAAGTGCATTGATAATGATGCAACATATGGTTAATAACAAATAATTACATTGAAAATATATATAATAAATATGATACTGCCATACCTTGTTCAGATAATAAACCTTTTCTCCCCGATAAACCTCTCCTAATCCTTTACGTAGTTAAACCTTAATGATAAACCCCTTCCATTCCATTAAACCTTATGTAAATCCCTCATTTCTAACAGTGTACGTTCATGCGTCCCCGCCCACAGCGCCTCCTTCACCGCTGAGTGGCAGGAGAGGACGGAGGAGTGTGATCGTCGTGTCACCGCTCGGGTGGATGCAGCCAAGGACTACTACAATGCCCACGCCCTCCCCTTACCGCCACTTGACCTTGGCGCCCACGTCAGAGTCCAGGTTCCCGTCACCAAACGATGGGATAAACTGGGCGTGGTCATAGGGGTCGGAAGGAGCTGCGATTACCTCATGAGGATGCCGTCGGGGCGCGTACTGGGGCGCAATCGCCACTTCCTACGCCTGGTTCCCTCCCTAGCTGCTGTGGTAAACAACCGACGTGACGAATCACCCGTCTCCTCCCCAGCTCAAGACCATGGAAACCCCAGCCCACGTCCACGCCGCCGTCGGGAAATCGACGAACCGATACGCCGCTCAGAGCGTATAGCCTTACGTTCATAGCCGATGAACGTGAAGAGGAAGGGGGAGAGGTATGATGTGTGGGTTTGTTTCGGTGCACGTTTCACTGCTTCGTTATTAGTTCCATTACTTACTTCACCCTGTGCACCTTGCTATGTATTAGTCTTCTATCACGCCTCCACCGGCTAACACCTGCACAACACCCCAAGTAGAGCACAAAGGATGGTGATTTTGGGTCTGTATAGTCTTTCCTTGAGCCTCGTTAATGGATCTCAATAATAATAATGACTACTGTTTTGCGATCCCGTTCGTGAGTTTGAAGGAGGCAGGGCAAAGAGGGCGGGATATTCAGATGTCACCCAGTGCACCACCAGCTTGTTCTTCCCTGTGACTGTGTTCTGTCTCTTCCCTCGGCGCCCAGACCCTGTGTGAGGCGGCCCTTGGACACGCCATGCTGCCCGTGCAAGCCAGACTCATCGAGGAGTGGGTCAGGACGTGCAACACCGAGTGGGTATTTTAGGGTAGCAGGACACATCTGGCAGATAGGTCTTTAAGAAGGGCTCCATTTTGGGACTTAGTCTTCAATGTTTTCGAGTTCTCTTTCTTCTATAACTGTTTCTTCTCTTATTTCCACCTATTGCTATTTGCTGCTTTATCTATTACTGTTTAGTTTAATACTTCCAGGGCAGCTTATTGAGTTTCCTGAGGTTATAAGTTATATTTACCTATCTTAGTGACCCCAAGCCTTGGCATTTTCAAACAGTTTTTCCTTGGAAGGCTCTTCTATTTATGTATGCATTGCTGTTTTATCTATCACTGTTTCTTTTAGTTGTTTCAGGGCAGTCTTACTAAGTTTTCTGAGGTTCTGGATGTATCTTTACCTATCTTAGTGACCCAAAGACTTGCCAACTACAAGTAGTTTATCTTAGGGCGGCTCATCTCTTGCTATTTTTTACTGTCTACTATATATTACTGTTTCTTTTAATGTTTTCAGGGCAGTCTTAATAAGTTTCCTGAGGTCTTAGGTGTATATGTACTTGCCTAAGTGACCCAATCATTACCAGTTTCAAGCACGGTTTCCTAGGGAGGTTCTTCTATTTCTATCTGGTACTGTATTATAATTATCTATCACTATATCTTCTGTAATATTCTCAGGGCCAAGGTTTATTAACAGTTAAGAGTTCTGAGGTTACATTCCTATACTCAAAGGTCACTAGACATCTGTTATGAACACTGTTTCCCCCTCCTCCTTCTTTAGGGTCACCACAAGACTGGCTTTCCACGAGTTTCTTTAGATATGTAGAAGGGGAAGAAAAACTAAAAAAATAAGTGAGTTGGCCCGGTAGTTCATCACAAAATTGATTTAACTCATAAAAAAGACTAGAAAAGAGAATGACAGGTGAAAATGCATATCAACCCCCCCCCCCCCCCCCCCCCACACACACACACACAGACACGTATGGATAAAAAGCAGTACAGTTTCGCAGAAGTACATAAGTGTCGATGAGTGGAATGGTCTAGAGGAGAAGACTGGAGGCAGGGAGTGTCCAGCATATGAAGGAGAGCTTGTACACTCGGCTCCAAAATTTCGTTTCCACATATGTTTGTGTCAACGGGGATGGTAGCTCTGAAGGGGTGGAGTCAGGGTTTTTGACGTCACGTGTAGGCATGGTTCGGAATCTGATAACGGAACGCGTATCGGTGTTTCATCCGAGATTTCTTGAAATCCTGGAATTCGTGTTGGCGGACAGCCAGCATAAATGAAAGTATCGATTCTAGACAGTATTACATACTATTACCTATAACCGACTATTCTCTCACCGAATCTACTATAGATGCGACCTGTGGACTGACTATGGCTGTAGGTGTCGGTCCCACGAAATCTCGGATGAATCACTGACATGTGTTTTGTGTGTTATTGCCAAGAACCACTACTTCCATTTATGCCGGGTGTCAGCCAACACGTATTTCATAACCTACCCGTAAACTATACAAATGAGGCGAAATAAATATAGCAAAAGTCTATGCAGGTATATTATATGCTCACAATTATGGAATATAAACGCTGCAGTTTACATGAATGTGAGACAAAACTGTAAGGAGAGAGAGAGAGAGAGAGAGAGAGAGAGAGAGAGAGAGAGAGAGAGAGAGAGAGAGAGAACAGTGACGAATAAAACATGATATGAAAGAAAGAAAATAGGAGAAAGGGAATTGGAAAAAGATGACAAGGTAGAGTAGATAAGTAGACAGAGAATGGAGGAGGAGTACTACTAATAATGGGTCCATCCACCGTTGTTGTTAATGACCTCTTGCAGTCTTGCCGGTACTGATGCAACAGTATTGTGGATAATATTATGTGGTTGTCTCCTGAGCCGCTCCCATTCATGCATAGAGTACTGCACAAGAGCGTGAGTCGTTCTTTCTTGTTCCTGTTGCCAGGCGTTGACAATCACTCCCCAACAGTTCTCTATTGGGTTTAGATCGGCTGACTTAGATGGCCACGGCAGCAGATCTATATCACGCTGGTCCTGAAACCATCGGCGCACGATTCCAGCAGTATGGACAGGGCAGCTGTCCTACAAATGGAAAGTAATGATGGTTAATAACATAATACACAGTGCAGATTTACGCATGATTCAGTGCTGTAATATATGACTTAATTTTGAAAAGAATATTACGTATATATGTATAATTAATAGGTGTGTAACATCCTTTAATCGAAAGTTTACAGTATCATATAAATTCAGGATTTTTACATTACGTATTCTTTAACACATTACCTACATGAATAGAATCCTTTCTGGGTAGGGTGTAGCCATAGCACGAACAGTAGGGATCATGACCTTCTCTAATATTTCTATACACTTATCTGCAGTGAATCTTCCGTCAATATGCGTCATTTCACCCACACCGTATAGATGTATCCAGCCCCACATGTTGCAGGTCACATGGCCACTCTGTGCTACCTCGTAGATGTTTTCACGTCTGTATCTGGTGACATTTAGTCTCCAGCAGTGAGGACGTCCGTGTGTGGTCGAGGAAAAGGTCTTCTCATCAGAGAAAATCACACGTCCCCAATAATCTAGTCCTTCGTCCACGTGTTGTTGTGCGATCAAGAGTCGGTTTTCCTGATGCCTGTCAGTTAGAACCTCTTTCTCGGCAGGAATCCTGTGATGAATACGATTCCCATCAAGTCGTCTGCGCATTGTACTAGCCGACACTTGTAGTCGCAGTTGATCCCGCATGCGCACTGCATTGGAAATGGGCGTCATTGTTGCCTGCTCAATGATTCTGCGGTCGGTGTCTGGTGTTGTTGCCCTCGGCCTCCCAGACCTCGCATGGTCGCGTAGATCACCTTCAGTTTCCCATCTCCTACACCATTTTCTTACTGTTGGTAAGGAGACGCCTTCTTCCTCAGCTATGTCAGCGACAGACATTCCTGATTGTCTTTTCCCGACACACACACACACACACACACACACACACACACACACACACACACACACACACACACACCTAGATAAATGGTGCAGAACAGGTCACTTTAAAAGCTAACCCAAACATAACCTGTGTGTGGATGGCCTCTGCCCTGTTGATATATAATGATTGATAAGGAGACTAAATCATGTGTGGTGCTGAACGATAGGTTTGGAAATGGGCTGTGGTTAATTCTCTCTCTCTCTCTCTCTCTCTCTCTCTCTCTCTCTCTCTCGTCACCAGCTGCCTGCGGAGGACTCTGTGTCAGGGCAATGTGGACAGGTTCGTGTGGAGTGACGGCACCACCTCGCTCCACCTGGCCGCTTCGTTACCGAGGGAGAGAGAGGCTGTAGCTGTGGCCAGACTCCTCCTCTACAGTGGGGCAAACCCTAATGTTCCGTAAGTCTGTGTGTGTGCGTGCGTGTGTGTGTGTGTGTGTGTGTGTGTGTGTGTGTGTGTGTGTGTGTGTGTGTGTGTGTGTGTGTGACTTTTTTCACCTCATTAATCCCCCTCTTCGTACGCCTGCCACTGACCTTTGAAAATGGTGATCAGAAAGCTTGTAGGAAATGAGTCTGGTGTGCTAACACCGTTAGTGCTGATGTCAAGGGAACAGCCTAGGAAGGGAGAGCTTGTAATACGGGTGTCACAAAGCTAAGGAATCAATACATAAATACATGCAAACAACCCCTTTTTTCCTCCTTGCTCCGAGGAAACAATAAAGGCATAACATACACTCACACAGTTACTGATGTCAAGGAAACGCCCGAGGAAAGGAGACTATGTCATAATGCATACACAATGTTAAGACATCAATACATAAATGCGTATAAACAACTCCTTTTTTCCTTCTTACTCTCCAGAAACAATGACGGCAGAAAAGACACACACACACAGTTACTGATGTCAAGTTATCAGCCAAAAAAGGGAGCTCGCAATATGGGTGTCACAATGCTAAGGAATCAATACATAAGTACGTGTAAACATCCCTTTTTATTACTTATTACTCTCCAGAAACAATGAAGGCAGAACAAGTGTCCATATCGCAGCGCAGAATGGCCACACGCAGTTACTAAAGCTCCTGATTCTGCAAGGCGGCGATCCACTGCTTGGTGATGGCCAGGGAAGGTCAGCGGTCGACTGGGTCTCTCTCGGGCACCACCAGCAGGCACTCGGGTTCCTCAACAGCCTCCTCGACACAGCGGATTGCAGTCATTACAAAGGAACGGATTGTGACGCCAAGTTCAAGCTCACGTTCAGTAAGTCGAAAATTTGGCTTTGTAGTATTTGAACCCTTGGGAATGGTGGCCTGAAACTGATTCTTTCACACTCAGTAAGGAATTAAGTTGTGGGATTTTAATGCCAACTACTACTATTACTACTACTACTACTATGACTTGTACTGTTACTTTGATTCAATAAGGAAGGATGTCAAAATTCAATACCTACTACTTCTACTACTACTACTTCTTTCCATAACAAACTGTCCTATCAACTCGTACGCCGATGACTCCACTCTGCATTATTCAACTTCTTTCAACAGAATACCCTCTCAACAGGAATTACATGACTCCAGGCTGTAGGCTGCAGAACGCTTAACCTCAGACCTTACTTGACTCCACTCTGCATTATTCAACTTCTTTCAACAGAATACCCTCTCAACAGGATTTACACGACTCCAGACTGGAGGCTGCAAAACGCTGAACCTCAGACCTTACAATCATTTCCGATTGGGGTAAAAGGAACCTTGTGTCCTTCAATGCCCCCAAAACCCAATTTCTCCTATCAACTCGACACAATCTTCCAAACACCTGTCTCTTATTCTTCGACAACACTCAGCTGTCACCATCTTCAACACTAAACATCCTTGGTCTATCCTTAACTCAAAATCTTAACTGGAAACTTCACATCTCCTCTCTCACTAAATCATCTTCCTCGAGGTTGGGCGTTCTGTATCGTCTCCGCCAGTTATTCTCCCCCGCACAGTTGCTACCCATATACAGGGGTCTTGTCCGCCCTCGTATGTAGTATGCCTTTCACGTGTGGGGGGCTCCACTCACACAGCTCTCCTGGACAGAGTGGAGTCTAAGGTTCTTCGTCTCACCAGCTCTCCTTCTCTTACTGATAGTCTTCTACCTCTTAAATTCCGCTGCCATGTTGCCTCTCTTTCTATCTTCTATCGTTATTTTCACTCTGACTGCTCTTCTGAACTTGCTAACTGCATGCCTCCCCCCCTCCCGCGGCCCCGCTGCACACGACTTTCTACTCATGCTCATCCCTATACTATCCAAATCCCTTACGCACGAGTTAATCAGCATCTTCACTCTTTCATCCCTCACGCTGGTAAACTCTGGTACAATCTTCCTTCATCTGTATTTCCTCCTGCTTACGATTTGAACTCTTTCAAGAGGAGGGTATCAGGACACCTCTCCTCCCGAAATTGACCCCTCTTTCGGCCACCTCTTTTGATTATTTTTAGGAGCAGCGAGCAGCGGGGTTTTTTTTTTATTATTGTTTCCTTTTTTGTGCCCTTGAGCTGTCTCCTTTGTTGTAAAAAAAAAAAACTACTACTACTTTTACTTATATTCAATAAGGAAGGATGTTGTCAAATTTGAATACCTCCTCCTCCTCCTCCTACTACTACTACTACTACTACTACTACCACCACTACTATTGCTTTCCAAGGGTTAAACTTATTTCTCTTTCACCTTGAAGGGAATCGAGTGTTGAATGTATGCAAATGGTGTGTGAGAAGCCATTAAACACCCTGTAACCTTAAATGTCAGTAGATGATGTGATTCTCTGTTCATCCCCTAGTTGGTTATAAGGTCATGGGGCGGGCCAGTCTTTGCCGTGCTGCTGAGCCTGACACATCTTCCTCCTCCTCGTCCTGTGCTTCAAAATATCAGGTGACTGTCTTATCATCAGTGTCATTAGCCTGCATGATCCAGTGCAAGCTTACTGTTTTTGGTACATGACTTACTGCGTGCCCCACCCCTGCTCTCATCCTCCCTCTGAGATAACTTTGGCTGCTATAGTCAAACCGTTTCAAATAATCCGTTTGGGCGTTCGATTCCGCGGGTCCTTCCATCCCTTCGGCTCTATCACACTGTCCCAACATCTATCCCTCCCTCTCATATGCCACCTATAGCTAACATATGAGAGGAAGAGATTGGATTGTCTGTGTGGCAGAGCAAAGGGGAGGAAAGGACCCGCGAAATCGAACGCCCAAACGGACTATTTGAAATGGTTTGACTATTCCTCCAACCTTTCATCTAACCAATCACATCCCTTGGGTATGGAAGAAGGGGCAGGGCTCGTGGGTCAGCTTAGTATATGATAACTATAATATGTCCCACGATGAATTACGCTCGTATTAATAAACGTATCGGGCTCCCATTACGACTATTTCTCAAGGCCACAAAGAAAGTTAACCCGGTTTTCATGGCGATTTTTTTTTTCTCGTTTAAGGTGCAGAAGTCGGGTAAAACTATCACCATGTTTATGAATATTCCAGCACCTTCCACGAGAGCCTTTTCAAACACGGGAACTGAGGCGACAATACGTTTAACAATACTCGATATTTTCAGCAAGGCGGCGATGGTGGTGGTGGCGGTGACGTGAGCCTTGGGACACGCATAGTACAGTACGTCAGGCAGCACCAAGACCAGGATACAGATTCTAACTTGGAGGACCTTAGTTGTGAGCGCCCAGCCTTCCTGAGCAGCCACCCCTTCCTGCAGTCACTCCAGAGGCAGGTTGAGGCGTGTCAAGCGGATACCGACAGCGAAAATGACATGCGAGCTCTAAAACGTTGCCTCGGGGGTACACTACAGCAGAGAGATATTTCCTCGGGTGACTACGAAGAGACGGGATCGGAGTCCACGATCAGGGAGTTAAACGTCGCTCGTCTAGCGATAAGTGTGTCCTTTGATTCCTCTTGCGACGATGGCAGTCATGGGGAGGAAGGTCACAGGCTTGGTGAGTCTGAGCAAAGGCCGTTGGAGGGAAAGTCCGATAATGAAGATTCTGTCAGCGATATTATACAGCCTCAAGGAGAGAGTGGGATGGGAGGCACAGCAGACTTGACAGCCAAGACTGAATTCAAACCTGACTTCTGCACAACACCCCAGCTCATAGGGTGCCCCAGGAAGAGAGAAGCGTTCATATACAGAGAAACGAAGGTGCCGTCAGGGCTAAAAAAGAAGCTCATCTTCAATGTGTCTGATAGCACTCTCAATTTACCGGAAACAGAGAGCGCTGGTGAGCCGGAGTTCACTGAGTATATGCACCCCCAACACCAGACATGCGGTGAGTCAAGGAGAGCACCAGATTGCTACCCAAGTGACTGTAACCACACTTGCGATGAGTCATCCAGAATAGTAAAGGGAGTATCGAGTCGCAACCAAACTGGAACAATTTTCACCAAGTCCGGCTCATCAGTGAGGTCACCAAGAAAAAATGGTGACCTTCCTGGTGAGAACCCAGCATCTCTTTACCAACCAACACACTGTAGAAAGTTGACACCTTATTCGCCTCCAGAGTCAACCGAGAATGGTGACCGTTACGAGAAAGCCAAGAAGAATAGTGACTTTCCTGGTGAGGTTGGCACAGCATTTCTTCACCAGCCCACACACTGTAAGAAATTCACTCTCTGTTCAGCTCCAAAGTCCAACGAGAATGGTGACTCCCCTGAGAAACCCAAGAAGAATGGTGACTTACGGAGTGCACGTGGAAGAAAAACTCACCAGATTTACCCCCAGACAGACCTCACCCCTCCCCAGTTCTCACCACACAGGGAAAACATGCATGGTGACACTCCTGGTGAGCTCAAGAAGATTGTCGACTTTCCTGGTGAATTTAACAAAAATAATGCCTCTTCTAGTGCAAGACAAACCCAAGCTCTGTCCTCACCATCACAATTAGGATGTAGGTATGGTGATTTCTACTGTAAACTCAAGATTGACGACTTTCCTATTGAATTTGGCAAGAATGACGGCTCTTCCAGTGCATGTCAAAACCAAACTCAGTCCTCACCATTGCTGTCAGGAAATCGGTATGGTGACTTCTATAAAAACAAGATCGGTGATTTTTTCGGTTCATGCGGCAGATCTGAGCCTCACCAAACACCCTTGCACCACTCCACACCACAGTCACCGGGCGAAAGAATCACGCAGCACCAGTCCCCGAACCTGCTGGCGAACTCCTGTCCTGGGGTCCTGAGCATCGCCGAGGAATTTCTTTACGAAGACTTGATGACGGGCGCTCGGCTTATTGAGATACGCTGCCCCTCCCTCCTGTCCCTTGTGTCCCGGTAAGGTTGTGTGTGTGTGTGTGTGTGTGTGTGTGTGTGTGTGTGTGTGTTTAGGCTGAGTGGCAGTCCATACATGAAACTAAACTAACTCTCTCTCTCTCTCTCTCTCTCTCTCTCTCTCTCTCTCTCTCTCTCTCTCTCTCTCTCTCTCTCTCTCTCTCTCTCTCTCTCTCTCTCTCTCTCTCTCTCTCTCTCTCTCTCTCTCTCTCTCTCTCTCTCTCTTTCTTTTACAGTGGCAGAGCAGGTGGAGTCTCGATGAAAGAGGGCAAGAAAGCAGTCAACCAAGTATTCAAGACAACAAAATCAGGTGAGAGAGAGAGAGAGAGAGAGAGAGAGAGAGAGAGAGAGAGAGAGAGAGAGAGAACTTAAGCAATGTCACATATATCTTTGACAGTTACTATACAATCTAGATCCAGATAACGTACCCGGTGATGAATGATGCCAGTGAACAGCATTTAGTGGATTTTCTTTGGCAGTCTAGCGCATTTCCGTCACTCCCCCATGGCAACACTGATCAATTATTCAATTATCTCACTGACACTTCCTGAGGAGCGTGGCGAATGACTTCGCCACTGCAGCCAGTATCCTCAGACACGTCCACCTCCAACGTCAACTATTTCCAAGGTTCACCACGGAGATCATTCAGGTTCTTGTGAGATTTTTCAGGTTCTTGTTACAGGAGGGTCAAAGTACCACCAGGAAATGGCCAAAAACTCGAAAAACCGTTTCAAATATGTGTGAGTGTGTGTGTTTGGGAAATGTTAAAGAATATGGATCAGAATGGAGGTCATTCAGGTTCTAATGATATTTTTTAAGTTCTTGGTACAGGAAGAGGGTCAAACTACCACCTGGAAATAGCCAAAACTCCCCCCAAAACCGTGTCAGATGTGTGTGCTTGGGAAATGTTTAAGAATATGATCTAGAATGGAGGTCAGTCGGGTTCTAATGGGATTTATTTTAAGTTCTTGGTACAGGAAGAGGGTCAAACTACCACCAAGAAATGGCCAAAACTTCCCCTAAAACCGTGTCAGATGTGTGTGCTTGGGAAATGTTTAAGAATATGATCTAGAATGGAGGTCAATCAGCTTCTAATGGGATTTTTTAAGTTCTTGGTACAGGAGGAGGGTCAAACTACCACCAAGAAATGGCCAAAACTCCTCCAAAAACCGTGTCAGGTGTGTGTGTGTGTGTGTGTGTGTGTGTGTGTGTGTGTGTGTGTGTGTGTGCTTAGGAAATGTTTATGAATATGGTTCAAAACGGTCACTCAGTTTCTAGTGGGATTTTTTTTAGATTCTTGATACAGGAGGAGGGTCAAACTACCTCCAGGAAATAGCCAAAACTCCTCCAAAAACAGTCATGTGTGTGCTTGGGATACGTTTAAGAATATGGACCTCTTGTCTCCGTTCCTTCAATCCTTTCCATCTTATTGTCTTTCTTTCCTTCCTTTCCTTCCTGTTTTCCTTCTTTTTCATCCTGTTTTCTTTCTTTCCTTTCTTTCTTTTCCTTTCTGTTTTCTTTCTTTCCTTCCTTTAATTTCCTTCCTGTTTTCTTTCCTTCGTGTTTTCTTTCCTTCCTGTTTTCTTTCTTTACTTTCTTTATTTTCCTTACTGTTTTCCTTCATTCCTTTCCTCTCCATCCTGTTTTGTTTCCTTCCTGTCCTTCCTGTTTTCTTTCCTTCCTTTCCTTTCTGTTTTCTTCCTCTTTCTTCCTGTTTTCATTCCTCTCATTTCCTCTCTTTCCTTTTCTTCCTGTTTTCTTTCCATCGTGTTTTCTTTCCTTTCTGTTTTATTTATTTCCTTCCCTTTCTTTCCTTCCTGTTTTATTTCCTCCCTTTCCGTCCTGTTCTGTTTCCTGTCTTTCCTCTCTGTTTTGTTTCCTGCCTTTCCTCTCTGTTTTGTTTCCTCCCTTTCCTTCATGTTTTGTTTCCTCCCTTTCCTTCATGTTTTCCTTCCTTCCTTTCCTTCCTGTTTTCTTTTCACCCTTTCCTTCCTGTTTTCTTTCCTATCTTTCTTTTCCTTCCTGTTCTCTTTCCTTTCCTTTCTGTTTTTTGTCATATCATTCTTTTCCTTCCTGTTCTTTTTCCTCTCTTTCCTTTCCTTCCTGATTTCTTTCCTACCCTCCATTAATTCCTGTTTTCTGTCCTCCTTTTCCTTTCCTTCATGTTTTCTTTCCTTCCTTTCCTTTCCTTCATGTTTTCTTTCCATGCCTTTAATCCTTTCCATCCTGCTTTTTTTCAGAGGGAACCCAAGACAATTCGGGAAAAGCGTCCCTGCCAACACAAGCCATGAGTCTTGACAAGCTGCTGGGGGCGATGGGCGGCCTTGACTTCAACCTCAAGCCTGGTGAGTGAAAATATATCAACTTCAGTCACTCATGTAAGTAGAAGCCATGCCAAGATGAGAGTCAAGCTTAAGGTGGGATTGTAAATGGTCGGCCTGAAAAAAAAAATTTTTTTTTTGGCTCATACAATTCTGTGATTTTTTGCTTTCTTTTGGTATATGAATGAATCTGATGAAAAAATAATAGTTTTTTTTTTTTTTTTTTTTTACGTTGTTGCCTATTGCGCCGGTAGGCATCTTCCCGATGGTATGCAACATGCATTGCAATGTGTTGCAGTGAGCTTCCGCGCGGCGCCACGGGCTTGCAATCCATGTTTTCACCACTTTTTAATTATATAAAAAAAATTCTAGATCTATCATGAAACTCTTAAGTTCTCTCTCATCACTGGCTAAGAAAATGGGAAATTTTAGCAGTCATTATTAATCGATAAAATCATTTTTTTTTTCAAAAATCCAACAAAATACTCTATTTATCCGCCTCAGATGTCTTTTACAATACATTTTATTGATTTTACAAAGTAGAACACCAGTTTTTACTTTGAAATGTGGCGAAAAATAATCAAATTCGAGTACATTTATTTGTGACCCCGTAAAAAAGACGTAACCTTGGGTAAACAAAACAGCAACCAATGAAAGTAAGTAAGGGAAACCATGTCTGCTTTTTTCTTCATATCCTGATGTATATATCCTGTGGATTTCAAGTCCCTAGGTGGTGTAGGTAAAATAAAAAAATATTTAAACTTCATCGCTTCATATCTCAAAAACATGATTTCGCATTAAAAAAAATCTCCTCCTTTGCACTTCTTGTTATACATATATCTCCCACTGCAGCTTATGAAAGTAAGTGTAAGGAATAAAGGCTACCCTCGAAACTATTGTTTGAAGTTGATTTAGATTTTTGAGAAATATTTATATAAAAAAAATTGTATTATTTCATCGAACTTTAAAAAATATCTTTTACTATTGTATAAAACCAAAAGAGAGTAGCCTTTAACTTCCTATCCTTCCTGATTAAAATGCTTTTTGAATGAAAGAAATCGGCCCATAAATAAAGAAGAAGATACACTTAGAACATAAGGAACTTAACATGAGATTTGAGATTTTACAACCCCCCCCTTAAGAGTCAGCTTTGTAAGTAGAAGCCATGCCAAGCTGAGAGTCAAGCTTAGGAGTCAGCCTTGTTAATAGAAGCCATGCCATTCTTATGAGTCAGCATTGTAAGTAGAAGCCATGCCAAGCTTTAGAGTCAGCTTTGTAAGTAAAATCCATGCCAACCAGAGGAGAGTCAAACTTAGTCAGCCTTGTGAGTAGAAGCCATGCCGAGCTGAGGAGAGTCAAGCTTAAGAGTCAGCCTTGTAAGTACTGTAGAAGCCACGCTAAGCTGAGGAGAGTCTAGCTTATAGTCAGCCTTGTAGGTAGAAGCCATGGCAAGCTTATGGGCAAGCTTACAGTCAACCTTGTAAGTAGAAGCCATGCCAAGCTGAGAAGAGTCACGCTTAGGAGTCAGCCTTGTAAGTAAAAGCTCCTACAAAAGAGTTAAGAGGAGTGGCCGAAAAATAGGTCAATTTCGGGAGGAGAGGTGGCCTGATACCCTCCTCTTGAAAGAGTTCAAGTCGTAGGCAGCAGGAAATACAGATGAAGGAAGATTGTTCCAGAGTTTACCAGCGTGAGGGATGCAAGAGTGAAAGTGCTGGTTAACTCGTGCGTAAGGGATTTGGACAGTAAAGGAATGAGCTTGAGTAGAAAGTCGTGTGCGGCGAGGCCGCGGGAGGGGGGGAGGCATGCAATTAGCAAGTTCAGAAGAGCAGTCGGCGTTAAAATATCGACAAAAGATAGAAAGAGAGGCAACATGGCGGCGGAATTTAAGAGGTAGAAGACTATCAGTAAGAGGAGGGGAGCTGATGAGACGAAGAGCCTTAGACTCCACTCTGTCCAACAGAGCTGTGTGAGTGAAAGCCCCCTACACGTGAGATGCATACTCCATACGAGGGCCGACAAGGCCCCAGTATATGGATAGCAAATGTGCGGGGGAGAAGAACTGGCCGATACAATACAGAACGCCCAACCTCGAGGAAACTGATTTAGTGAGAGAGGAGATGTGAAGTTTCCAGTAAAGACTTTGAGTTAGGGATACACCGAGGATGTTTAGTGTTGAAGATGGTAACAGCTGAGTATTGTTGAAGAATGGGGGATAGGTGTTCAGGGCCTTGTGGAAAACCACTGTTGATAGGTTTAGGAGAAGAACAGTGACAGTTTACCGCAGCAGACATAAAACGGCCGGAAAGGAAACTGGAGATAAAGAAACAGAGAGAGTGATAGAATCCGATAGAGGGCAGTTTAGAAAGCAAAAAGTTGTGCCAGACTTTATCGAAGGCTTTCGATATGTCTACCGCATCTGAGAAAGTTTCACCGAAACGGCTAAGAGAGAATGACCAAGAATCAGTTAAGAGAGTAAAAAGATCGCCAGTTGAACACCCCTTACGGAACCCATACTGGCGATCAGATAGAAGCGCAGAAGTGGAAAGGTGCTGTTAAATCTTCAGGTTAAGGACTGATTCAAAAGTTTTAGATAGACAGGAAAGTAAAGCTATGGGGCGGTAGTTTAAAGGATTGGAACGGTCACCCTTCTTAGGCACAGGCTGTATGAAGGCATACTTCCAGCAGGAAGGAAAGGTAGATGTTGACAGGCAGAGGCGAAAGAGTTTGACCAGGCAGGGTGTCACCACGGAGGCACAGTTTTTTAGGACAATAGGAGGCACTCCATCAGGTCCATAAGGCTGGATTCACACGAGCCACTTTTTAGTGGTGAGTGACCGCCACAAAATAATTGTCAAAATAGAACACACACATCTCTATGGCAGCATGCATACGGGCCACTTTTTTTGTGGTCGCCACAAAATAGTGGCGAGTTGTGGCGGGCGGATCCATTTTTTTCCGACCACACCACTGTGGGACAGCGATAGATACCGTTGTTTCAAATGGCAGCGTGCACACAACCGCTATCGGTTGCTGCCACCCGCCGCTTTCCCTCTGTCTTGACACTGACTTACATGAACTGTCATGATGATGTATAAGCGCATGATGGATAAGCTCTTATACGCTTTCAGAATTCATGTTTCATTTCGTTTCATAGTTTTGCATATTAATTGATTCTGGTGTGGATTAATTACTGAATGTGGTAGTTTTATTTATCAGGAAGTAGAAGTGGAAGTGTTGTGGAACCGCACAGACTGCTGAATTATGTCAATAAATTACATATAATGTGACTTTATATTCTTCATGTTAAGCCTTACATTAAGATCACCGAAAGTCTCTCTTGTACTGGCACACTCTTCCTCATGTTGATGTCCTGCCGTGTTACACGTGGACCAATTACTGTCATAAGATGATCAACTATCCTGTGACTTCCTGAAGTAGAAAAAAATATGAGGGTGCTCTTTTATCTCTGTAAATAATGGATGGAATGCTATACGCAGTAGTCTGTTGCTAGCTATGGGGTGAACCCAGAACTTTCTTCTGCGCTTTCTGCGCTTCATCTGCATCAAGAGAGCACAGACAGCTGCTACCTCTACGAGATCCATAACGCCACGTACTGACCTCATTAGTGGCCGCCACCAAGTGGCTCGTGTGCAGGGTGCACTTACCATTATTCGTGGCGACCATTTTTTGTGGAGGCCACTGACCACTTAAATGTGTCTCGTGCGAACCCAGCCTAAGCCTTCTGAGAGTTGAGGCCAGAGAGGGCATAGAAAACATCATTCTTATGAACTTTAATAACAGGCATAAAGGAGTCAGAGGGGGGATGAGTAGGAAGAATATGCGCAGAATCGTCCAGAGTGGAATTGTTACAGACAGTTTGAGAGGAGAGTTCAGCGTTAGAGATAAATAAGACAGCGGTGCTGCCGTCAGGGTTAAGGAGAGGAGGGAAAGAAGAATAAGTGAAATTGAAGGAGATATTTTTGGCTAGGTGCCAGAAGTCTCTGGAAGAATTAAAGAAAGCAAGGTTTTGACATTTACTATGGATGAAAGCGCTTTTGGAAGGCGAAAAATACATCTGGCACGATTTCGGGCAGAAATGTAAAGATCATGGTTAGCGGGAGTTCGAAGGCTCTGATACCTTTTGTGAGGTTCCTCTCTATCTTTGACAGCACGTAAACAAGCGTAATTAAACCAAGTCTTTTTAGCATGAGGGATAGAGAAAGTACGTGAAATGTGTGTTTACATTCCGGAGACAAACACCTCGGTGATGCGCTGTCGTGGAAGCAGTAATCATTTCACGAGAAATCGGAAAAGTACATCCTCAGGTCGTCCCACAGAGCTGAAGCAAAATGCCAGAAGCATCGCCTCTTCGGTAGGTCCAAAGGATTTACAGGAGCGATAGGACAGGATACATAAATAAGGTTGTGAGCGGAGGAGCCCAACGGAGAGAACAGTTTGACAGAGTAAGCAGTAGGGTTAGAGGTAAGGAAGAGGTCTAGTATGTTGGGCATGTCTCCAAGACGGTCGGGAATACGTGTAGGGTGCTGAACCAGCTGCTCTAGATCTTTGAGGATAGCGAAGTTGTCGGCTTGTTCACCAGGCTGGTCAGTGAAAAAAGATGAAAGCCAAAGCTGGTGGTGAACATTGAAATCTCCCAAGATGGAGATTAAAGCGAATGAAGAGTGGGTCAAGATGTGCTCCACTTTAGAGTTCAAGTAGTTAAAGAATTTTACATAGTTAGTGGAGTTAGATGAGAGATAAACAACACAGATGTATTTAGTAATAGAATAATAATGGAGTCTTAGCCAGATGGTGAAAAAATTCTGACGAGTCAAGGTCGGTACGCAACATCCAGCTTTGGATTGAAATTTAGGTTAGAGATAGTAGGAGGGAACAGAGTAGAGATTGCTGTCAGTAGCCTCAGAAACCTTTTTTCGGTGAGGAAGAGAAGGTGAGGTTTAGAGGAGGAGTAAGTGAGTGATTGAGGTTAGACACCGCAACAGCCAGGGTCATATAGCGCCGCAACCAGTCAACTAAAAACAAACCAAATGAAAGTTATCTAAAAATAGGACATGAAAAAGGGATTGCTAAAACAACACACGTAAAAGAAAACCGCCAAGGGCATTACAATAAACGGAGGAGGTAAGCCTCCTCTAGAAATTGAAGCACGTTAAAACCCGGAGAGAGACACTTAGGGCTAAGCACCCGACAAGGACTAAACACACCGTCCGCACTACGGCATCGGTAAAGGAAACGGTTTCTTAGGTCGACCAAACTCGGGCACTCTACCAGCAAGTGCCTCACAGTAAGAGGAACCAAACAGTCGTCATAGTACGGCTGATAATCTCCGGACATCAAGTACCCATGGGTGAGAAAGCTGTCTGGGAGCGACGGTCTCGGATATTGGTATATGACCAGGGATGGGACACACTCCTGGTAAGCTCGCCCATTTTCGAGGTCGCACCCTGCGTATTCCACCTTTCCTGCCAACTAGCAAGAACCGCCTCACGAATCGCAGGAAAGACGTCTGTACATGGGACAGGGCAAGGGACGGCAACTCGAGCTGCTGCCTCCCGAGCAAGTTCATCAGCCCGTTCATTCCCGGCAACACCGACGTATCCAGTGACCCAACAAAACCCACCACGGTATCCTCTGTTGCCGAGCAAATACAGCCACTCTAGGGCGGATAAAACAAGATAACTAACAGAGGGAGCACGGAAATGTAAAGCCGAAAGAACGCTACGAGAATCGCTAAAAATATTAAAAGAGGCGACTGGAGGTGTAAAAATAATCCGTAAAGTAAGAACTATAGCTGAAAGCTCTGCAGTGAACACCGAAGCAACGTTCGGAAGACTACATCCCCGGCAGAAGGAGGGGAACACCACACTAAAATCTACACCAGCATCAGATTTAAAGCCGTCTGTAAACACAGGGATGGAATCAAGAGTGACTAGAAGAGTGTTCCAAAAATAAGACACGAGACACAATAGGTGGCAAATCCCTCCTACTCTCTATGATAGGGGGACAGACGGATACCCCGGGAAATTGTCAGTACCCAACCTTAGGTAACCGATAAGGGCATACAAGAACAGGAGGGACAGGCAGTGCCGCCACGAGAGACGCTGCCCGAGACCCAAACGGTCTGGGGAATCTAGGGCGGGCAGTAAACGCAGGCGAACGGGAGTCCTGCAAGATCGATCGGCAGGGAACAGACTCAGGAAGGCGCTGGATCCGGAACCAACATCGCAGCAACGAGGACTGGCGCCTCAAATCCAGAGGCAGGACGCCAACATCCACTAGGAGACTAGGAATTGGGGAAGACCGAAAGGCACCGGTTGCCAATCGAACCCCGACATGGTGTACGGAGTCCAGAACGCGTAGGCGAGCCTCCGTAGCAGACGAATAGACCTCACAACCATACTCCAACTTCGAAAGGACGAGTGTCCCTATCGGCACCCCAAGAAGTACGGGCCAAAACCCGAAGGAGGGATAAGGCTTTTTGACAAGCCGCCCTAACAGAACGAAGATGAGGCACCCGGGTGAGACGGCTGTCAAAAACAAGTCCAAGATAACGAGTCGTCTCCACGCATGAGATGCGTCGATTTGCAAGGTACAAATCAGGGTCCGGATGAACACCGCGGAGTCTACAAAAATTCATGGCTACTGTCTTGGAGGCAGAAAACCGAAATCCGCTTTCAGTAGCCCAAAGGGAAACCATCTTAATTGCTAATTGTAGCTTCCGTTCAATCAGCAACATCCGTGCAGCTGAGAAGGAAATGGAGAGGTCGTCCACATAGAGGGAAATATGGACGCCATCAGGGAGGACATTAATAACACCATTGATGGCCACAGCAAAGAGCGTAACACTGAGAATACTTCCCTGTGGCACACCATTCTCAAGTGAACAAGCCTCGGATAAAACACTCCCAACCCGAACCCGTAAAAGACGACGAGATAAGAACTGCCGAATAAATATAGGGAGTCGACCACGAAGACCAAATTCAAATAAACTAAGCAAGCTTCCATGACACCAAGCTGTGTCATACGCCTTCTCCAAATCGAAAAACACAAGTCACCTGATGATTTTTTTTTTATTTATTTTTTATTTTTTTATTTATTTATTTTTTTTTTACGTCGCGGCCTATTGCGCCGGTAGGATTCTTCCCGGTGAAGCATGATGGTCGGCCCATGGCTTCTTCCCGGTGGGGCCTGTTGGTCGGCCCAGCCCGTTCTGGCGCAGGCGAATGTTTTATTGACAAACGCCCTACAAATCGAAGATTCTAAGGATAAAAGAGCATCGGAGTGTTTAGAGGAGGAGAGATGGTGCTCCGCAGAATGAAAATTAGAACGAAGACCGCGAATGTTGCAAAAAATGATAAGAAAGAGGTTCGAGGAGATATCACGACACTTCTGAAGTCGGCAGCCAGATAGGGAGTCCTCACTGGGGGAATTTGTGCTTCCCCCCCCCCCCCACACACACACACCAGGCGGGGACTCCGAGGCTTTGCGTTGGTGCGCCATTTTGAATTTCAAATTTTGGGAAAAGGTGTGTATGTTGTGTGAATGTAATGTGGTGTGGAAAGAGAGGATCTGCTTTTAGAGAGCATGCTGAACTACTCTCAAGTGTTGATGAGACAACAGGAAAACGGAATGTGAGGGCATGGGAGGGCTTCAGCTCCCTCCTCACTTCTCATATATTCCTCACCGGAAGTGGCTTACGCCCGTTTTGGTAGGTGTCTTCCTAACTACTTCCTACAAATGATATTACAACATCGCTCCCTGAGGGGGTGTCGTCCTCCCTCAACGTCGATGACCTGGCAATCTGGTTCTCGGTGTCTTGGATATCCACCGCAGAGCGAAGACTGCAAAATGCCATCGACAGGACACCCAGATGGGCGGAGAAACACGGCTTCCAATTCTCACCATCCAAGTCGGTTGCCATCCACTTTTGCCGCCTGAACGGCCACCATCCAGACCCTGATCTCATAATGTGCGGATCACGTCTACCTGTTGCGGAAGAACACAAGTTCAGTCAGCGCGCGACCTTCCTTGGGTTCACACGTGACTTTGCCCCGCTGCTGTGTGGAGCCAACTCGCTCTTTCCTCTACTTTCCTCTGCTTTTGCGGTGTGATTCGTTCTGTGCTTCTGTGAACTGCTGCTGTACTGGAGGACTACAAAACCAGGAGGATTACCCTGCCTTCTACTACAGACCGCTAAGTGTTCTGATTTAGTGTTTACTTAGTTAGATAGTGATCCACAGTTACTCCTAGGACAAGTGTATTAAGCTTCTCACATCTACACTAAATTCAACATTCTTTCACGCCAACCCAGTGCTACACGGTTTTATATTACTTTTGTGTTTTTTATATTGCTTTTGTGTTTTCTTCTCCTTCTATTATTAGGATACTTTACTGTGCTGTGATAATAGGACTACGTGAATCAGGCGCGCCAAGCTACGTTAATTTCTAAGTCCACACAAAACATAAGATAATCCACTTTCCGCGCAAACTTAGTGAACACAGTTATTATCCTCTTTACGTAAGTGATTTCTCAGTATATTAATATTAGCCTTTGTTTTGTCTTGGTGGGTAGAAATAACCGCGCCTTTTTACCCGAGACACACCCTTTTCCCCGGGGAATTGACCTGACTGCGACCTCACAGCAGCTGTTGGTTTGTTTTCCTAGATACACATTTTTGCCCAGAGATTTGACCTGACGACCTCACCGCAGCTGCGTACTTTGTTATCGTCTTAACGCGCCTAATTGTTTCCGTCTTGCCTCGCCCATATCTTCACCATGACGTCCCTCAAGCGCTGTTCTGGGTGTGGCCTTCGCATGGCCAAGCAGTACTTTCTTTCCAAGGACGTTTGTAAGCTCTGCGTTAAGACTCAGAAGGATGATCAGAGGATCATAGTGTTAGAGAATAGGGTTACGACTCTCGCCGCCCAGGTAGACTTACTAGTTAGTGCAGCAGCAACAAGCCCCGCCTCCTCCTCTTCCCCTTCCTCTTCCTCTTCCTCTTCTTCCTCGTCCTCCTCCACTCCAGTATTGTCTTCTCCCACACAGCAGCCCCTCCCATCCTCCTCCTCCTCGACCATCTCCGCTCTCCCCGCTTCCCACCCCTCCTTCTCCCCTTCTTCCTCCTCTTCCTCCTCCTCCTCCTCGCCTTCCTCTTCCGTCCCCCCTCTCCCCTCTTCCCGCCCACCCTCCTCCTCCTCCTCTCCCTCTTTCTCCTCCATGTCATCCGCCTCTTCGCTCGTCCCTCCCTCCCACACCTGTCCTTCACCTTCCCTTTCCCCCTCTTCCTCCTCCCTCTCCTCGTCCGTTCCTCCCTCCCCCACCTCACTCTCCCTTTCACCTCCTCCTCCTTCCTCCTCCTCCTCCTCCTCCTCCTCCTCCTCCGCCTCGCCTTCCTCTTCCGTCCCCCCTCTCCCCTCTTCCCGCCCACTCTCCTCCTCCTCTCCCTCTTTCTCCTCCTTGTCCTCCGCCTCCTCGCTCGTCCCTCCCTCCAACACCTGTCCCTGACCTTCCCTTTCCCCGTCTTCCTCCTCCCTCTCCTCGTCCGTTCCTCCCTCCACCACCTCACCCTCCCTTTCTCCTACTCCTTCTTCCTCTTCCTCCTCCTCCTCTACCTCCACCTCCTCCTCCTCCTCCTCTTCCTCCTCCTTTCCACCTTCCACCTCTTCCACAATTTCTCCTCGTTCTTCACAGCAGGTCCCTCCCCTCCCTTCCTGCTCTCCCCTCCCCCCTTCACCCACCCCTCCTGGCCCCTCTTCTGACCGTCGGGTTCTTGTTGTTGGTGATAGTCAGGTTCGTTATGTTAACAGGTATTTTTGCTCCAAGGATAAGAACATGACGAGGGTGTGTTTCCCAGGGGCAGGGGTGGGCCATATATCAGACAGGATTGAGGCGTATATGGCAAGCGAGGGATCGAACCCCATTGTCTTTCTCAGCTGTGGCGGAAACGACGTTTCTCGTGTTCCAAGCGAGGACCTTCTCAGGCGTTTTAGAGAATTGTTAGGCAGGATACGTGACGCTGGTGGGTCGCCAGTAGTGTGTGGCGTCCTGCCAAGGAGGGGCGTTGGCGATGGATGGCTGTCCAGGGTGATAGCAGTGAACAGCAGACTTGCTGAGCACTGCGGGCGCAATGGGTGGCTGTTCGTCGACAATTGGGACCTCTACACCCGTGACGGGATACACTTGACGTTCAAGGGTGTTGAGGCTCTCTCAGACTCCCTTGAGCGAGCACTTGGTACCCTGAGGGATTTTTTAGTATAGGCGAGGGGGGGAGGAGTAATGGGAGCAATGGGAGGGGACATCTAGCTCATAATATAACCAGGCAGCTTAGAAGTAATTCTAGGGGGGTAACAGAGGACGGGCTAAGAATCTTCTATACTAACAGCAGGAGCCTCAGAAACAAGATAGACTTACTAAGGAGTGAAGCTTATTCAGAAAATTTTGACATAATAGCGATCACTGAGACATGGATAGACACTAATAGAAAATTTAGATCAGAATTTGAAATAACGGGTTATCAGATGTTTCACAAAGACAGAAGGGGCAGAAAGGGAGGTGGAGTTGCGCTATATGTTAAAGACTCACTTAAATGTTTAGTTAACAATTCAGTCAAAACTAACATGGATTCAGAATCAGTTTGGGTGGACGTTTACAAAGGGAAAGAAAAACTAACTCTAGGAGTTATGTACAGGCCACCCAACCTTAACAGGCAGGACACGAGTATATTACTACAGGAGATTGGCAGGGCGAGTATGAGTAGAAATGTCTGCGTAATGGGGGACTTTAATTATAGGAATATAGACTGGGAAAACCTAGTGGGTGACCTGGAAGCCGAGGACTTTCTTGAAGTTATACAAGACAATTTCCTTAAGCAGGTAGTTACTGAACCTACCAGAGGAGATAACATATTAGACTTAGTCCTAACCAATAATGGGAACTTGCTGCGTGAGTTGGAGGTGGGCGGAGAGTTAGGAAATAGTGACCACAGAACGGTTCGTTTTAGCTTAGACTGGGCGGTAACCCGCGAACCAAACCCAGTGTTAGTGCCAGATTTCAGAAGAGCAAATTACGAGGGGCTTCGAAGACATCTTGAAGGGGTAAACTGGGATAATTTAGGGATTCATGAGGGCCAGAACTGCGGATTGGAGAGCCAGGAGAACCAGGTAGAAATGTCTTACAATAACTTAGTTAGAGTAATAGTAGAGGGGCAAGGACAGCATTTACCACAGCGAACACTTAGAAAAGAAAACAATGATCCTAAGTGGATGACTCGTGGACTAAAACACGAGATTGGGTTAAAGAAGGGAATTTATCAGAAAATAAAGAATGGTGAAACACATCTCAGGGGCCGGTACGTCGAACTATCTAGATTAGTTAAGAAAAACACCAAGATAGAAAAAGGAATTATGAGATCAAAGTTGCAAATGAGGCGAAGAGTAATCCTAAGGGCTTCTTTCAGATGTATAGAACAAAAACACGGGAGAAAATTGGACCGCTGAAAACAAACACAGGGGAGCTAGTAGAAAATTACGAAAATATGAGCACATTGTTGAACGACTACTTCCTTTCAGTATTCACACAGGAGGATCGAACGACTATACCGGAAAGAGTTCAGGTGTACGAGGGCGGGGATGGCGACAAATTGAGGGATATAATCATTACCAGGCAAGTAGTTCAGGATGAGATAGATAAGCTTAAGAAGAACAAGTCGCCAGGTCCTGACGGGATATTTCCGAGGGTATTAAAGGAATTAGGTGATGTACTCAGTGACCCACTAACCGACATCTTTAAGATGTCGGTAAATACTGGCTATGTGCCAAGCCTAATGTGACGCCGATTTTTAAAAAGGGGGACAGGTCAGTTGCTTCAAACTATCGCCCAATTAGCTTAACATCGGTTATAGGCAAGATGCTGGAGTCCATAATAGCCAGGAACATTCGGGAGCATTTAGAGAAACATAGCTTAATTCACGACTCGCAGCATGGGTTCACAAAAGGTAGGTCATGCCTCACCAATCTCTTGTCCTTCAACAATAAAGTATTTGAGGCGGTTGACAGAGATGAAAATTGTGATGTAATCTATCTTGATTTTAGTAAAGCGTTTGACAAAGTTCCTCACCAACGACTGTTGCTTAAATTACAGGCTCACGGAGTAGAGGGTAAAGTTTTAAACTGGGTCAGGGCGTGGCTTAGCAATAGGAAACAAAGAGTGTAAATCAATGGTAAAAGATCTGACTGGGGATGTGTTACGAGTGGGGTCCCACATGGTTCGGTATTAGGTCCTTTTTTGTTTATTATTTATATCAATGACTTAGATACAGGAATTAGTAGTGATGTTAGTAAATTTGCAGATGATACCAAGATCGGTAGAGTAATTGTGTCGGATCGGGACGCTAGTATTCTCCAAGGTGAACTCAACAGATTGTATGACTGGGCGGATAAATGGCAGATGGAGTTCAATGTAGGGAAGTGCAGTATTCTGAGTGTAGGTAGGAACAACCCCTCACATAACTATTGCTTAAATGACACTCTCATAAGCAGGTCTGGGTGCGAGAGGGATTTAGGGGTCATAGTGAGCTCTGATCTCCGTCCAAGGGCACAATGCATTCAAGCTAGAAATCGAGCAAACAAGGTCCTTCTGGTTCTATTTCAAGGAGATTTATTTCAAGGAGCGTAAGCAACAGAAGCCCCGAAGTCTTCCTCAAACTATATTTAGCATTAGTTAGACCTCATCTTGACTATGCGGATCAGTTCTGGTCACCTTACTATAGAATGGATATCAAAATGTTAGAATCGGTGCAGAGGAGGATGACTAAGATAATTCAGGGGTTGAGAAACTTGCCATACGAGGAAAGACTCAAACAGTTAAACTTGCATTCTCTGGAAAGGCGAAGGGTGCGTGGAGACATGATCGAGGTTTATAAATGGATGAAGGGCTTTAATAAGGGAGACATTCATAAGGTTGTGTTGGTAAGAGAACCGGGTAGGACACGAAGTAATGGGTTTAAACTGGATAAATTCAGATTCAACAGGGACATAGGCAAAAATTGGTTTACTAATAGGGTTGTGGATGAGTGGAATGGGCTTAGCAGTCATGTGGTGAGTGCCAATACAATTGTCACATTCAAAAATAGACTAGATAAATTCATGGACAGCGATATTAGGTGGGGTTAGATACACGGGAGCTTAGGGTCAAAGGAGCTGCCTCGTACAGGCCTACCGGCCTCTTGTAGACTCCTGCGTTCTTATGTTCTTATGTTCTTATGACTCGTCTTCGACAGGCGCCTTACATGGCTTCCGCACCTAAAAACCTTAAAAACAAAGTGTATGAGGTCGCTCGATCTCTTTCGTGTTCTGTCATGCACTTCATGGGCCGCTGACCGCACAATACTCCTGCGCCGTTAACAGGCACTCGTCGAGTCGAGACTATCCTCCTCCACACACTTGATGCAGTCCATCACGCTGCAGTTCGACTGTCAACAGGTGCCTTTAGATCATCCCTTATATCAAGCATTCTAGATGACGTGGGATCGCCACCTTTGGACTTACATAGAGATGGACTTTTAATTAAGTACTGATATAAACTACAACGCCAACCTAACAATCCTGCCTACATCGTTACCCTAAACACCAATACAGATACAATATATAGAAACAAGCCTCTCCTACCTCGCCCCTTTGGGTTCCGTGTCCGGAATGCCATTGGGGACCTCTCACTACCATACTTCCCTATAGCAGTTTATCAGATACCCCCAATCACACCGTGGGAGTTCCCAAATACACATTTCTGCCGGTACTTCAACTTCAACAAAGCAAGCATCTCAGCGGGAACTGCTCGACAGCTGTTCCTGTCCCACACAGCTAGTCACGCCACATCTGTACCAGTATACACGGACGGCTCCAAATCCGATGCTGGCGTTGGATTTGGAGCTGTCTTTCCAGACTTCCCTTGTTCTTGAACTTTGACCACTATCGCTTCAATTTTTACAAATAATTATCTGCCATTCCTTTAGTAATGCGCACCATCCTCACTTTACTTGTCGATACTTTACTGTCTACACTGACTCACAGGCAGCCCTGTTCGCAATGAAAAATTTTAGAAGCACCCTCCCTATAGTTTTAGAAATTTCTAGTTGGCTAGTTTTAGCAAAAAGGTATGGGCATCAGGTGACCTTCTGTTGGGTACCTGCCCACGTCTCTGTGCGTGGTAATGAGGAGGCCGATGAGGAGGCGCGGGTCGCGGCTTCTCGCCCTCCCTCATAGTGCGCTCTTCCATTTAGGGACTTGCATCTCACCGTGCGGTCTGCACTCCAGAGGGTGTGGCAGCACAGGTGGACGGCTGTGATTACCACGAGAAAGATGGGGGAAGTCATAACCAGGGCTGTGCGTTCCTGGTCGTATTTCCATATAAGAAGTCGTAAGAGGGAGACTGTCCTGGCCCGCCTTAGGGTAGGTCACACTAGATACATAGATACACACATGGCTTCCATGTGTCCCGGGGAGTTCAGCCCTACTGTGATGATTGTTTGGTCCCCCAAACTGTTTGGCACTTGCTGGTCGAGCGCCCCAGTCTGGGGGACCTACGAGAGCAGTACCTCTCCCGGTGTCGGGGCAGAGATGGGAGTTTATCTCTCTCTCTGGTGCTGGAGGAGAAGGCACTCTTCCCGGGACATGACGTTTATGGCTTCCTACAGGAGGCTGGTGTCCTCAACCTCCTGTAGGTTTTATTGACCTTTTATTGTTGTTTTTTATCATACTTTTATTTTTCACTGGTTATATATAGTTTTATAATATAATTTATTATGTATTAGATTCGGCGCCATATGACCCCGCACTTGCGGTGTCATGTACAGAACGCCCCAATAATCATCATCAAGCTTAGAGTCAGACTTGTGAGTAGAAACCATGCCAAGCTGAGGAGAGTCAAGCTTAAAATCAGCCTTGTGAGTAAAACCGTTTCAAGCTGAGGAGAATCAACTTTGTAAGTAGTAGCCATCCCATGCTTAAATGATTCAACCTAGTAAGTAGAAACCATGCTAAGTTGAGGAGAGTCAACCTTGTGAGAAAAAAACATGTTAAGCTGAGGAGTCAACCTTGTAAGCAGAAACCTTGATAACCTGAGGGGAGTTCTTTCCGTGCCTTTAATCATTTCCATTCTGCTTTCTTTCAGAGGATTCCCAAGACAACTCGGGCAAAGCGTCACTGCCAACACAAACCATGAGTCGTGACGAGCTGCGGGGGGCGATGGGCGGCCTTGACCTCAGCCCCAAGATTGGTGAGTGAAAATATATCAACTTGAGTCACTTATATAAGTGGAAAAAATCCAAAGCTGAGTCAAGATTAAGAGTCAGCCTTGTTAGTAGAAGCCATGCCAAGCTTAAGAGTCAGCTTTGTGAGTAGAAGCCTTGCCAAGCTTAGAGGCAAGCTTAGGAGTCAGCCTTGTGAGTAGAAGCCATGCCAAGCTGAGGAGAGTCAAACTTAGTCAGCCTTGTGAGTAGAAGCCATGCCGGAGTGAGGAGAGTGGAGCTTAAAAGTCGGCCTGTTAAGTATTGTAGAAGCAATGACAAGCATAGGAGAGCCAAACTTAGAATCAGTCTTGTGAGTAGAAGCCATGCCAAGCTTAGGAGAGTCTAGCTTAGAGTTAGACTTTTAAGTAGAAGCCATGCCAAGCTGAGGAGTCAAACTTAGATTCAGCCTTATAAGTAGAAGCCGCTCCAAGCTGATTAGAGTCAAGCTTAAAAGTCAGTCTTGTGAGTAGAAGACATGCCAAGCTAAGGAGAGTCAAGCTTATGGCCGTAAGCTTAGACAAATGTGTAGAGGAAAAAGTGCATTACACATCAAAACTGTATGCTTAAACGCAAAATAGATTACACATTTTTGTCACGCAGCCTTGTGCTACACAAATTCGCCCCTCAGCCGTACACATTATTGGAACAAATGTGTATCGGAAAGTGAACCGCCCCTACCCTGTCCACTCTGCGTTACACATTTCAGAATTTTCAAAAATTTGCGTTGCACGTTGCAATACAGCCTTTGATTGCAGGTATATATGACTCAATCAGTATGTGGAGGGTACAAACGTAATGTTAAATACTTTTATGGAAAAAAGTGACAGCGCAAACATCGGTTTAAACACCGTGAATCTTCTCAACAAAATACAAGACCACAAGTTCACAAGAAACCTCGAGCAAGGTGAGTAGACGACAAGCATATTTTACTCTTTTCTTATATATTCATACCTACTTGGAATAAGGAAAGCATATTTATAGCCTGAAAAGGGTCTACTATCAAGTAGACTTGATAGCTACATGGACGAGGATGTTAGATAAGTTTATGGATGAAAAGATTTGGTAGGAAGTAGTAGGTGGGATACGGGGTAGATGACAAGTGTAATGGGCTGGGTGGCCGTGTGGTAGCTGGATGGGGCAGGATTACTGCATTCAGGAGATTAGATGGGCTTGGGGAGGCGGATGATAGGAGCTGCACTGCCACTCGCGGTAGGTGGACAGGGGCTTCCAAGTATACGCCAGTGGGCTTCTTGCAGACCCCTTGCGTTCATATGTTCACAGGTGGTAGTGGGGGGAATCTGGAGCTGCCCTGTGTAGGGCACTCGGCCTCTTGCAGTCTCCCAATGTTCTTATATTCTTCTTATGGTAGTTTAGCTCCACACACAAAAATTTCACTTCCAAATACTTAGGTGTCTTGCATTGTGACAGGCATAATATGGATCCAGTAGCCGTAAACTTACAGTTATGACAGGACATCTATTCTTATTTCTATTTCCCAATGGATAAAGCATGGGGTACTGGTGGGAAAGAGTTTTTTTTATGGGGAAAGCAAACACCACAAGAGGCACAGCTCCCACTGGACCCCCAAAAGAAAATAAACTGAATATTGTAGCCTAGTTAGGAAGGCTGTGCCCCCATAGATCCCCAAAAAGAATATAGTCAAATCATTTTAAATCAATATATATATATTTTTTATTTAAATCATGATTTCTCTACTCTGATTCAAATCAATTTAAATCACTTTATTTAATCAAACCAACCTTGGCCAACAATAATATGTCTCCTGAGTATACCCTAGGGGTGAAATTCCTTCTTTCTGATGTGTTAAGCTGAACTACAACATTACCGAAAAGAACTCATCTTCCTTTCATGTGTTGCCACATCCGCTTCAGCTGGGCAATATTCTTCTGGGGTCCAAGTCCAGCAGCATTGTATTCTGTTGCAATAGACTGCCAAGCCTCTGCCTTCTTGAGCTTTCCTTTCATGGAAAACTCGGTCTTTTTGTCTCCCAGAATGTCTTTCCTGGCTTCATATAATTCGAGCAACAAGTTTTGCTCTCTTTTGGTCGAATAACTGGCTTTATCCATTATTCAGAAATTTTCAGACAGATCAGGGAAACACGTGGAAAGCCAGAAAGATGTAAACAAACACAAACAGAGGTACCAACTTTGCCGCGTTTCACAAATTGTTGTACACAATTCTGAAAGTGTCACGCGACACAATTTGCAGCTTTAAGCATACGAAAAATTTGAGTAATCCACATGTGGAGTGTACCGGTAACACTTTTGTGAAGTGACACATTTCGTGTTTAAGCATACGGACATTAGATTCAGCCTTGAGAGTAGAAGCCATGTAAAGCTGAGGAGAGTCAAGCTTAGGGTCAGCCTAGTGAGTAGAAGCCATGACAAGTTGAGGAGAATTTAGCTTAGAGTCGGTTTTGTGAGTAGAAGTCATTCCAAGCTGAGGAGAGTCAAGCTTACATTCAGCCTTGGAAGTAGAAGCCATGCCAAGCTGAGGAGAGTCAAACTTAGAGGCAGCCTTGTATGAATAAGCTATGCCAAGCTGAAAAAAGTCAAGGTCAGGTGTCAGCCTTGTAAGTAGAAGCCATGCCAAGCTGAGGAGAGTCAAGCTTAGAGTCAGCCTTGTGAGTAGAATCCATGCTAAGGTGAGGAGTCAAGCTTAAAATCAGCCTTGTGAGTCGAAGCCATGCCAAGCTGAGGAAATTCAACTTAAAGTCAGCCTATAAAGTAGAAGCCATGCCAAGCTGAGGAGAGTCAAACTTTGAGTCAGTCTTGTAGGTAGAAACAATAGCAAGCTGAGGAGAGTCAAACTTAGAGTCAGCCTTGTAACTAGAAGCCATGCCAAGCTGAGAAGAGTCAAGCTTAGGGGCAAGCCTTGTAAGTAGAAGACATGCCAAGCTGAGGAGAGTCAAGCTTAGTCATTCTTGTGAGTAGAAGACATGTCAAGCTGAGTAGAGTCAAGCTTAGTCAGCCTTGTGAGTAGAAGCCATGCTATGCTGAGGAGTCAAGCTTAGAGCCAGCCTTGTCAGCCATGCCAAACCCAAGAGTCAGCTTTGTGAGTAAAAGCCATGCCAAATTGAGGCTTAAGCTTATTAGTAAGCCTTGTGAGTAGAAGCCATAACAAGCTGAGGAGTTAAGCTTAGAGTGAACCTTGTAAGAAGTCATGCCAAGCTGAGTCAAGCTTAGAGTCAACCTTGTAAATAGAAGTCATGCTAAACTGAGGAGAGTCAAGCTTAGGAGTCAGCCTTGTAAGTAGAAGCCATGCCAAGCTGAGGAGTCAAGCTTAGGCGTCAGTACTGTAAGTAGAAGCCATGCCAAGCTAATGAGAGTTAAGCTTAAGAGTCAGTCTTGTGAGTAGAAGCCATGCCAAGCTGAGGAGAGTCAAGCTTAGAGTCGGCCTTGTGAGTAGAAGCCATGCCAAGCTGAAGAGAGCCAAGCATAGAGTCAGCTTGTGAGTAGAAGTCATGCCAAGCTGAGGAGAGTCAAGCTTAGAGTCAGCCTTGTAAGTAGAAACCATGCCAAGCAGAGGAGAGTCAAACATAGAGTCAGCCTTGTAAGTAGAAGCCATGTCAAGCTGAGGATAGTCAAATAGAATCAGCTTTGCAAGCAGAAACCATGCAAAGCCAATGAACATTCATCTTTCAAGTTGAGGCCATTCCAAACTTAGAAAGTTGAGTCCCATTGTAAGGTAACAGTTGTGGCAAGCTCAGGGAATTGAGGCTTGTGAGGAAGAGCTGCACCACATTCAGTAGAGCCAGTTATGTGACTAGAAACCCTGCCAAGCTTGCTTTCCAACAAGAGCTTATGTTCTACACCTCGTCAGAGTACAGCCCGGAGCTGCAGGAGGCCCTGAAGATACTGCACACAACCCCTTCAGATAAGTGGACAGCCCTGAAGGCAAAGTGGCAAGCCTTGGAGGAGACAATGAGGCTAGAGTTTACCATCGGTAGGGACCGCGCCAGGAAACAGTGCTTCACCTACCTCCTCCTGGACCCGCGCATCACCTGGAACCTGCCGGCCATGTGAGGAAGGATCGGTCTTGAGGAGCAGACCGTCTTTTTGAGTGTGTCTTTTTTCAGGATTTCCCTATAGTGCCCCCCCTGAGCTGACTCCCTTCACACACACACACACACACACACACACACACACACACACACACACACACACACACACACACACGCACGCACGCACGCACGCACGCACGCACGCACCAAGTACAAAGACAAATATAGGGGAAGTAGAGAGGATTCAGAGGGCAGCATCAAAGGTGGTTCCAGGACTAAGAGACTTAACATACGAATGATTTTATACGACTGATATTTGAGTGACGGAAAAAAGTATTTATTAATATTTATCATTTCTTTGTACACATCTTCTCTTCCAGGGGACCAAAGGTGGAAGAATGGAAGAAGTTTGAGCGCTTTCTCTCAGCGATCTTCTATGTGGGTAAAGGCACTAACGACAGGCCTTACCAGCACCTGACTGAAGCCTTGGAGGAGAGGCAGCAGGTGAGAAAAGAGGAGCAGCCTTTGTGGACGTGCTGACGGAGGAGGAGGAGGAGAAGGAGGAGGAAGAGGAAGAGGAAGAGGAGGGGGAGGAGGAGGAGTTTCGTCCTCATCTTCCTCAGTCTCGTCCTGACCTTCCTCAGTCTCGTCCTGACCTTCCTTGGGTCAAGTTCAGTCTGGTCCTGACCTTCCTTGGGTTAAGTTGTAGACTTTTGCTCCGCTGCTGTGTGGTGCCAACTAGCTATTCCTGTGGCTTTGTGGTGTGCTTTGAGGTGTTCTGTGCTTCTGAGTGGTTGCTGCTGCTGTGCTGGGGGACTGCACAATCCGGAGCATTACCACTACCTGCATACTCTGCATACACCAGACCGCTAAGTCTTTGATTTAATATTTACCTAGTTAGATAGTGATCCACGTTTACTTATAGGCCACGTGTGTTAGGCCCTCCCACACCTACTCTAATTTTAACACCATTTCACGCGAACCCAGTGCTACACGGTTTTGTTTTGTTTTTCCTTTTACTATTACGATACGTTACTGTGTTGTGATAATAGGAACACGTGAATCAGGCGCGCCTAGCTACGTAAATTTTTAAGGTTCGTGTGTTCATATATAAACACTATATATTTCATCTTTCCACGCAAACCTAGTGAACACAGTTTTATCTTATTTATCTTATTTACACATGTGATTTCTTAATATAATAATATATAGGCATGTGTTTCCAGTCTTGGTAGATTGGAATACCCGTGCCCTTTTCCTAGACACACCATTTTCCCCAGAGATTTGACCTGACGACCTGACTGCGACCTGACGACCTGACCGCAGCTGCAGACTTTGTTATTGTCTTGCTGCAACCAACCTTTTCGTCCTGCCTCACTCATATTTTTTCGTCCTGCCTCACTCATATCTTTTCGTCCTGCCTCACTCATATCTTTTCGTCCTGCCTCACCCATATCTTTTCGTCCTGCCTCACTCAAATCTTTTCGTCCTGCCTCACCCATATCTTTTCGTCCTGCCTCACTCAAATCTTTTCGTCCTGCCTCACCCATATCTTTTCGTCCTGCCTCACTCAAATCTTTTCGTCCTGCCTCACCCATATCTTTTCGTCCTGCCTCACTCATATCTTTTCGTCCTGCCTCACTCATATCTTTTCGTCCTGCCTCACTCAAATCTTTTCGTCCTGCCTCACCCATATCTTTTCGTCCTGCCTCACTCAAATCTTTTCGTCCTGCCTCACTCATATCTTTTCGTCCTGCCTCACTCAAATCTTTTCGTCCTGCCTCACCCATATCTTTTCGTCCTGCCTCACTCATATCTTTTCGTCCTGCCTCACTCATATCTTTTCGTCCTGCCTCACCCATATCTTTTCGTCCTGCCTCACTCAAATCTTTTCGTCCTGCCTCACTCATATCTTTTCGTCCTGCCTCACCCATATCTTTTCGTCCTGCCTCACTCATATCTTTTCGTCCTGCCTCACCCATATCTTTTCGTGCTGCCTCACCCATATCTTTCGTCCTGCCTCACTCAAATCTTTTCGTCCTGCCTCACCCATATCTTTTCGTCCTGCCTCACTCATATCTTTTCGTCCTGCCTCACCCATATCTTTTCGTCCTGCCTCACTCATATCTTTTCGTCCTGCCTCACCCATATCTTTTCGTCCTGCCTCACTCAAATCTTTTCGTCCTGCCTCACCCATATCTTTTCGTCCTGCCTCACTCAAATCTTTTCGTCCTGCCTCACTCATATCTTTTCGTCCTGCCTCACTCAAATCTTTTCGTCCTGCCACACCCATATCTTTTCGTCCTGCCTCACTCATATCTTTTCGTCCTGCCTCACCCATATCTTTTCGTCCTGCCTCACGCTTATCTTTCGTCCTGCCTCACCCATATCTTTTCGTCCTGCCTCACCCATATCTTTTCGTCCTGCCTCACTCATATCTTTTCGTCCTGCCTCACTCATATCTTTTCGTCCTGCCTCACTCAAATCTTTTCGTCCTGCCTCACTCAAATCTTTTCGTCCTGCCTCACTCAAATCTTTTCGTCCTGCCTCACTCAAATCTTTTCGTCCTGCCTCACTCATATCTTTTCGTCCTGCCTCACCCATATCTTTTCGTCCTGCCTCACTCAAATCTTTTCGTCCTGCCTCACCCATATCTTTTCGTCCTGCCTCACTCATATCTTTTCGTCCTGCCTCACCCATATCTTTTCGTCCTGCCTCACTCAAATCTTTTCGTCCTGCCTCACTCATATCTTTTCGTCCTGCCTCACCCATATCTTTTCGTCCTGCCTCACTCAAATCTTTTCGTCCTGCTTCACCCATATCTTTTCGTCCTGCCTCACTCATATCTTTTCGTCCTGCCTCACTCATATCTTTTCGTCCTGCCTCACTCATATCTTTTCGTCCTGCCTCACTCATATCTTTTCGTCCTGCCTCACTCATATCTTTTCGTCCTGCCTCACTCATATCTGTTCGTCCTGCCTCACTCATATCTTTTCGTCCTGCCTCACCCATATCTTTTCGTCCTGCCTCACTCATATCTTTTCGTCCTGCCTCACCCATATCTTTTCGTCCTGCCTCACTCAAATCTTTTCGTCCTGCCTCACTCATATCTTTTCGTCTTGCCTCACTCATATCTTTTCGTCCTGCCTCACTCATATCTTTTCGTCCTGCCTCACTCATATCTTTTCGTCCTGCCTCACTCATATCTTTTCGTCCTGCCTCACTCATATCTTTTCGTCCTGCCTCACTCATATCTTTTCGTCCTGCCTCACTCATATCTTTTCGTCCTGCCTCACTCATATCTTTTCGTCCTGCCTCACTCATATCTTTTCGTCCTGCCTCACCCATATCTTTTCGTCCTGCCTCACTCATATCTTTTCGTCCTGCCTCACCCATATCTTTTCGTCCTGCCTCACTCATATCTTTTCGTCCTGCCTCACCCATATCTTTTCGTCCTGCCTCACTCAAATCTTTTCGTCCTGCCTCACTCATATCTTTTTCGTCTTGCCTCACTCATATCTTTTCGTCCTGCCTCACTCATATCTTTTCGTCCTGCCTCACCCATATCTTTTCGTCTTGCCTCACTCATATCTTTTCGTCCTGCCTCACCCATATCTTTTCGTCTTGCCTCACTCATATCTTTTCGTCCTGCCTCACTCATATCTTTTCGTCCTGCCTCACTCATATCTTTTCGTCCTGCCTCACTCAAATCTTTTCGTCTTGCCTCACTCATATCTTTTCGTCCTGCCTCACTCATATCTTTTCGTCCTGCCTCACTCATATCTTTTCGTCTTGCCTCACTCATATCTTTTCGTCCTGCCTCACTCATATCTTTTCGTCCTGCCTCACTCATATCTTTTCGTCTTGCCTCACTCATATCTTTTCGTCCTGCCTCACTCATATCTTTTCGTCCTGCCTCACTCATATCTTTTCGTCCTGCCTCACTCATATCTTTTCGTCCTGCCTCACTCAAATCTTTTCGTCCTGCCTCACCCATATCTTTTCGTCCTGCCTCACCCATATCTTTTCGTCCTGCCTCACCCATATCTTTTCGTCCTGCCTCACCCATATCTTTTCGTCCTGCCTCACCCATATCTTTTCGTCCTGCCTCACTCAAATCTTTTCGTCCTGCCTCACCCATATCTTTTCGTCCTGCCTCACTCATATCTTTTCGTCCTGCCTCACTCATATCTTTTCGTCCTGCCTCACTCATATCTTTTCGTCCTGCCTCACCCATATCTTTTCGTCCTGCCTCACTCATATCTTTTCGTCCTGCTTCACTCATATCTTTTCGTCTTGCCTCACCCATATCTTTTCGTCCTGCCTCACCCATATCTTTTCGTCCTGCCTCACCCATATCTTTTCGTCCTGCCTCACTCATATCTTTTCGTCCTGCCTCACTCAAATCTTTTCGTCCTGCCTCACTCATATCTTTTCGTCCTGCCTCACTCATATCTTTTCGTCCTGCCTCACCCATATCTTTTCGTCCTGCCTCACCCATATCTTTTCGTCCTGCCTCACCCATATCTTTTCGTCCTGCCTCACCCATATCTTTTCGTCCTGCCTCACTCATATCTTTTCGTCCTGCCTCACCCATATCTTTTCGTCCTGCCTCACTCATATCTTTTTCGTCTTGCCTCACCTACATCTTCACCATGCCGTCTATCCTCAAGTGTTGTCCCGGGTGTGGTGTCCGGATGGCACCTCAGTATTTTCTAGGAAAGGACTCTTGTAGGTTCTGCGTTAAAACACAGAAGGATGATCAGAAGGTCATAGAGTTAAAGAATAAGGTTACAACTCTCGCCGTCCAGGTAGACGCATTACTTAGTGCCGTAGCGACTGGCTCTGCCTCCTCCTCTTCCTTTCCCTCTTCCTCTGCCTCTCCTCCCTCACCATCCTTGGTATTCTCTTCTCCCACACAGTAGCCTCTCCCATCCTCCTCCTCCTCTTACGTCCCTCCTCTCCACCCCTCCCACCCCTCCTCCTCCTCCTCCTCTTCTTCCTCCTCCTCCTCCCCTTCCTCTTCCGTCCCCCCTCCCCCCCTTCCCACCCCTCCTCCTCCTCCTCCTCCTCCTCATCATCATCATCTTCTTCTTCTGCTTCTTCTCCTTCTTCTTCTTCTTCATTCTCTTCACCTCCCTCCTCCTCCTCCTACTCCTCCTCCTCCTATTCCTCCTCCCCCTCCTCCTCCTCCGTCTCCTCCTTCTCCCCCTCCTCCTCCGATCTACAAAAAGAGAGACAAAAGTGTGGCCCTAAACTACAGACCAATCAGCCTGACCTCTGTGGCGGGAAAAATCCTCGAGAAGATCATCAGAGACACACTCGTGAGGTTCCTTGAAAACAACAACATAATTTCCGATGCTCAGCACGGTTTCAGGAACAAGCGCTCATGCTTAACCAATTTATTGGACTTCTTCCAAGGTATCTATGAAAACTGGGATAATCATATCCCCAGCGATGTTATATATCTAGACTTTCAAAAAGCCTTTGACAAAGTGCCACAAGAAAGACTCCTCAAGAAACTCAAGTCGGCGGGATTAGGCGGCAATCTGACAGCGTGGATCAAGGACTGGCTCACTGGAAGAAAACAACGAGTTGTACTCAACGGACAGGCCTCCGAGTGGCTCCCGGTCACAAGTGGAGTGCCACAGGGGTCAGTGCTGGGACCCATACTTTTCATCATATATATCAACGACATAGAACTAGGATTGAAATCCAATCTTTCAAAATTTGCCGACGACACAAAGGTGGGTGGGAAGGCCCTCACAACGGCAGACTGCGAAATTATCCAGAGCGACCTGGACCAGATCACTCGGTGGTCAGAAAAATGGCAGATGTCCTTCAACACTACCAAATGTAAAGTAATGCATATCGGATCCAGAAACAGCAACCACACATACCACATGGGTGGCGAACCACTACATGTTGTGCAAGAGGAAAGAAACCTCGGGGTCACCATCAGCAGTGACTTGAAACAAACAAAACACTGCAAGTCCGCCTGTAAGAAAGCCAATACAATGCTTGGGTTCATAGCGAGGAACTTCGAATACAAGACGCCGGGAGTTATGTTATCCTTGTATAATTCGCTGGTAAGGCCTCACCTGGAATACGCCGTGCAATTCTGGTCTCCTAATTACAGGAAAGACATTGAATTACTTGAGAGAGTACAGCGCCGCGCCACGAAGATGATACCATCACTGAGGACGAAGCCCTATGAAGAGCGACTCGAGCGACTCAACCTCTTCACGTTGGAAAAGAGACGCCTGCGGGGAGACATGATACAAGTCTTTAAGTACCTAAACAAGCTCAGCAACGTTGATCACTCCAAACTCTTCACGCTACAAACCAACCTGAGAACAAGAAACAACGGAAAAACAATTCAAGCAAAGCGATGCAATACCGACATCGGCAGGAGTTATTTCTCGAATAGAGTTGTTCGCCACTTGAACAGCCTTCCTGCAGAAGTGGCTAGCGCAGAGACCATCAACTCCTTCAAGAAACGCATTGATTGCCACTTTGCTGCATCGGGAGTGAACTGAACGTTCCCAAGAGTAGATACACAAGTGCTTTAATCCTTCCCTGCAAGCCACTACTATGGCAAACGGATTGATTAAATCACTGAATGCAGGCAGCCTAGTAATGAGCCAACAGGCTTTCTGCTGCCTGCTAGTCCATGTTTCCATGTTTCCATGTTTTCCTCTTTCTCCTCCTCGTCCTCCGCCTCCTCGTCCGTCACTCCCTCCCGCAGCTCAGCCTCCTCCCTCTCACCCTCCCTTTCCCCTCTCCCCCCTTCTCAGCCCTCGGTCACCCGTCCCTCACCTTCTCCCTCGTCTTTTCCTCCTCCTTTTCCTCGTCCGTCCCTCCCTCCTTCACTTCAGCCTCCCCCCCCACTCATTCTCCCTATCTCCTCGTCCCCCTTCCTCTTTCTTCTCCCCCTCCTCCTCCTCCTCCCCATCCTCCTCCTAGGAAACTATCGACCAATTAGCTTGACATCGATTGTTTATAAGTTAATGGAGACTATCATTCGCGACAATATGGTGAAATTCTTCGAAGAAAATAATATAATAAATATTTCGCAACATGGCTTCCGCAGTAAACGTTCGTGTTTAACTAACTTACTTGATTTTTTTCATTATATTTTTGAGGTGTTCGATGAAAGCAGATCAGTAGATATCATATATCTGGATTTTCAAAAGGCATTTGATAAGGTCACCCATCAACGATTGCTCAGCAAACTATTGGCGCACGGTATCTCGGGTAACATTCACAATTGGCTTGTGGACTGGCTCTCTGAGCGGAAACAGAGAGTAGTTCTAAACGGTGTTACATCTAACTGGCTCGATGTCAGAAGCGGTGTACCTCAAGGATCAGTGCTTGGCCCCATGCTCTTCTTAATTTATGTTAATGATATCGATGATGGGCTCACTTGCAAAGTATCAAAATTTGCTGATGACACAAAAATTGCTAGTAAAGTAACTGCGAAACTCGACGAAGAAGCTTTACAATCAGATCTAGATCGACTTGCACGTTGGCCCAATCAATGGCAAATTAAATTTAACGTTGACAAATGTAAAGTGTTGCACATCGGAAAAAATAACAATCGCGTTCGGTACGTAATGAATGGCCAACAACTTTCTGCAGTAAGTAAAGAAAAGGATCTTGGAATCACTGTATCAAGCGGTTTAAAGCCCGGTCAGCATTGTTCAAAGGTTGTTAAAACTGCAAACAAATTGGTTGGCTTCGTCGGACGAGTCTTTAATAATAAATCGGAAAAAGTAATATTAAAACTGTATAATTCGTTTGTTCGACCCCATCTAGAGTACTGTGTACAGTTTTGGTCTCCCTATTACAAAAAAGACATTGAAAGGTTGGAACGGGTTCAACGAACAGTAACAAAGATGATTCCTAGGTTGAAAAAATTATCATATGAACAAAGGCTTAAAGAAGTAAATTTATTCAGCCTATCAAAACGAAGAATGCGAGGTGATCTAATAGAAGTGTTTAAAATGTTTAAAGGATTCAGTGATATTAATACGGAAGATTACTTTACAATTGATCGATCAAATAGAACAAGAAGAAATCACAATTTGAAGATAATTGGTAAAAGATTCTCGTCGCACGAAGCTCAACACTTCTTCAATCGAGTTGTTAATGTTTGGAACTCTCTACCCTGTGATGTCGTTGATAGTACAAAAGTTACGGCCTTCAAGAATAGATTAGACAAGTTTTTATAATCCAACCAGCAACTAATATATTACTCATTGTCGTACTAACGTTAAGTTCTTTCGAATACTGGTGTCCTTGTCCGCTTTTATCGCCCGGTTAGTGGTAGCAGTAATGGTAGTTCTTTCCTCTTTCCTACATAATTTCCATGCAGTTTTTCCATGCTGCGTGGTTATTTTTCCTTTCCTGCCAGCTTTGGCTAGAGGGATGGGGGGTGGGGAGGAGCCTTCGCCTTTGCTGTCCTTCATTTTCCACCTTTGATTAGATAGTTAGTGTAGCTTGTCACAAACAGCCTCGTAAGGACCAGCAGGTCTGCTGTTGTTTGTTCTTCCTTTGTGTTCCTCTTCCTCTCCCTCTTCCTTCTCCTGCTCCTCCTCCTCTCCACCCACCCCAGCTTCCACAATTTCTCCTCGTTCTTCACAGCAGGTCCCTCCCCACCTTTCCCGCTCTCCCCCCTCTCCCCTCCTTCCTCCATCCACCCCTCCTTCTGGCCCCTCTTCTGGCCGTAGGGTGCTCGTGGTTGGTGATAGTCGGGTGCGTTATGTTGACAGGTATTTTTGATCCAAGGATAAGAACAGGACGAGGGTGTGTTTCCCAGGGGCAGGGGTGGGCCATATATCATACAGGATTGAGGCGTGTATGACACGCAAGGTATCGAACCCTATTATCTTCCTCAGCTGTGGCGGGAACGACATTTCCCGTGTGCCAAGCGAGGACCTTTTCCGGCGTGTTAGGGAATTATTAGGTAGGACACGGGACGCTGGTGGGTCACCGGTAGTGTGTGGCGTCCTACCGAAGAGGGGCGTTGGCGATGAATGGTTGTCCAGGGCGATTGCAGTGAACAGCAGACTAGCAGCTCACTGCGAGCGCAATGGATGGCTGTTCGTTGACCACCCGACTTTGCTGAAAAACCCGACTTTGCTGAAAACTCGACTTTTTTTATCACGGAAACATGGCTGAATACGCGTGGCAAGCATCAATTAAGTGAAGTAGCTATTAATGGTTACAATGCGTTTGCTAAGTGTCGTCTACACAAAAAGGGTGGAGGTGTAATAATATATGCGAGAAGTAATTTAGAAGTCATTCAGCTTAACACTACCGAAACAGAGGCTTATGATTCATTGAATGTACAAGCGATGATCAATAATGAAAAGTATGTTCTAGGCGTAATTTACCGACCTCCTAAATCAAATGAAGACATTGATGGAAATCTCTACGCAGAGATAAATAAAGTTATCAGAAATAGAAATGCAATAATATGCGGTGACTTCAATAACCCCTCTGTTAACTGGCCCGAACTCTGTGGCGAAAGAGAAGGCTCTAGATTAATTAACCTTGCGCAAGACACTTTTCTTTACCAAACAGTTACCATGCCGACAAACGGAAACAACATTCTTAATTTAGTCTTCACGACCGACAGCCACCTCATAACTGCCTGTGAGGTCGGCGAGCCATTTGCAAGCAGCGACCATAATACAATCAAATGTGATTTAAATATTGAAACAAAAGCACGAGAAAACTCGTTCTTAATATTAAACTATAGTAAAGTAAATTTTACGGACCTAAGAAGATAATTGGCATCAGTAAATTGGAATCATTTGCTCAATAACGTCAGCGTTCAAGAAATTTATAAACGTTTTACTGCACAAATCACAGCGAACGTAAATAAATTCATCCCACTTAAGTCACGAAGAACAGAAAACCAAAAGCCGTCGTGGATGACTAATTTCCTGCAGAAACCCATCGTCGAAAAAAGAAAACTGTATAAGAAATATAAACTGTCACACAATTCACAGGATCATACTAATTATATCAATGTCAAGAGAAAGTGGGAAAGGAAAATCAGAAAACAGAAACGCGAATATGAAATGAAAATATCACTTGATGCTAAGAAAAATCAAAGGTTATTTTTCAGTTACATAAGAAACAAAAAAACTGTTAAAAACAATATCGGCCCACTATTAGTAAATGGCGACACGTTTAGTGATGATAAAGGCATGGCGTTGGTCCTAAATTCTACCTTTAGTAGCGTATTCACAAAAGAGAACATGACATCGATCCCAGCCCCGAGGACTATTTTTCAAAGCCCTGAAGAACATAAGCTTGCGTTGATCGAAATTGATATCAGCGAAGTGCGCGCGTACCTGTTGGAAATAGATCCAAATAAATCTCCGGGCCCCGATAATTTATCTCCTCGCGTGTTAAGAGAATGTAGTCAACAGCTAGAATTACCCATAACGTTAATGCTCAACGTAGGACTAGAGCTCTCCTGAGGAGAGATAAGGAGAGGTATGTCAGGGGTCTCGCTGAGGAAGTAGAGGGGCATTTAAATGCGAATGACCTTTGACCTGCTTACCGAGCACTGAAAAAGCTCCGTTCTAAGTCTCACTCTCAGGTGAACGCTATCCGAACAGCTGACGGCTGCCTCGTGTCGGACATGGATGGGCAGAGGGCTCGTTGGACTGAGTACTTTGAGCAGCTGTACATGGCGGACCCTCCACGTGGGCAGCTTCCAGTTGCTGGGTTGCAGGTGGCGGATGCTGACCCACCCATTGACGAAAGCCCACCCTCTCTGGGCGAGATCAGAGAGGCTGTAGCCAAGTTGAGGGGTGGGAAGGCACCTGGCACCTGTAACATCAGTGCAGAGCTGCTCAAAGCTGGAGGTGAGGCCATGATCCGCGGGTTGCATGCGGTCTTGACTGCCATATGGAAGTCCGCTACCATTCCTCCTGACTGGAAGAGGGGGTTGGTCGTCCCTATCTGGAAAGGGAAAGGGGACCGCCAGGACTGCAACAGCTACCGTGGTATTACACTACTCAGTGTGCGAGGTAAGGTGTTGATGCGAAATCGCAGCCAGCTGCTGAAGCTGCAGAGACCTGAACAGTCTGGGTTCACGCCTGGCAAGTCAGCAACTGACCGTATCCTAGCGCTGCGCGTACTTGTGGAGCGCCGACGTGAGTTTCGACAGGGGATGCTTGCAGCCTATGTCGATCTCAAGAAGGCGTTTGATTCAGTACATCGTGAGGCACTCTGTGATCATCTGCGACTCCGTGGGATTCCTGCGAGGACTATTGGTCTGCTGACTGGTGCTGTGAGGGGAGAAGTGTGTGTGTGTGTGTGTGCGGGGGGGCTCTGGCTTCCTTTCCCGTGAATGCGGGAGTGAGGCAGGGCTGTGTCCTTGCCCCATCGCTTTCCAACACTTGTATGGACTGGGTACTGGGCAGAGTTGTGAATCAGAGTCATTGCGGGGCATCCATTGGCAATACCAGGGTCACTGACCTTGTTTTTGCTGATGATGCAGTAATCCTGGCGGAGTCGCTGGAGGTCTTGGTAATGGCTCTCGAGGCACTGCACGAGGAGGCGAAGCCCTTGGGACTCCAGGTCTCCTGGGCCAAGACCAAGGTACAGGTGTTTGGAGGCTTGCTGGATGAAGCAGTACAGTCTGTTCATGCGTGTGGCGAGGACGTTGAGATCTCAGAAAGTTTCACGTATCTTGGTAGCGTAGCTCATAACAACGGTGAGTCTGGCCAGGAAGTCTTACGGCGGATTGGTCTGGCCCACGGTGTTATGGACTCGCTCAACACGAGTATATGGCGTTGTCGATACCTGTGCAGAAGGACAAAGATTTGGATCTTCTAGTCCTTGTGCTCCCTGTCTTACTCGATGGTTGTGAGACATGGACACTAAATGGGGACTTGGAGAGGCGGATTGATGCCTTTGGTAATAAGTGTCTACGCAGAATCATGGGATATCGCTGGAATGACTTTGTGTCAAACCGGCGACTACTCCGTGAGACTGATTCGACATATACTACCTGCATAGTCCGTCAACGCCAACTCCGGCTATACGGGCACGTGACAGGTTTTCCGGAAGCTGATCCTGCTCAACGGGTTGTCTCTCTTAGAGACAATCTTGAGTGGAGGAGGCCAAGGGGACGCCCACGGAGTTCGTGGCTTGAGCAAGTCGATAGATCCTGCCGGGAAAGACTCCCGGGCTTGGCGTCGTAGGGTGGGCGAGGCGACGCGCCCCCCGGCGTATGCCCCCATTGATTGATTGATTAATGTTCAACACGTCATTAGCACAGGCAAGTGTGCCTCTTGAGTAGAAAAATGCAAATGTTACTCCGATCTTTAAAAAATTAGATAAAAAAACAAGCCAGTAACTATCGTCCAATCACCCTTACGTCTGTCCTAATTAAACTATTCGAAAAAATAATCAGGGATAAAGTGATCACTTTCCTCGAAACAAATAATTTGATTACTGATAATCAGCACGGATTTCGTAGTAATCGAGCTTGCCTTACCAACTTTTTAACTTTTTTCAACGACGCGTATTCAAGTTGGGACGCCCGAGCCCCATATGCCGTAATTTACCTAGACTTTCAGAAAGCGTTTGATAAAGTTCCCCACGTTAGGCTTATTTCAAAACTGCGTTCCCACGGTATTAGTGACCATCTGTGTGCGTGGATTCATGACTGGCTCACCGACGGAGAACGGCGTGTAGTTCTTAATGGTTCTTAAAGGTTTGGTCCTGGGGCCAACACTATTCATAATTTACGTGAACGATTTAGAGACCGATATCCTATCAAAAGTTGCCAAATTCGCCGACGACACCAAATTAGGGGGTACGGTAACGAACAGTAAAAATTGCGAGAATATTCAATCAGACTTAATAAGACTTGCCGACTGGAGCGAAAAATAGCAAATGTGTTTCAACGTAGATAAATGTAAAGTAATGCACATAGGTGAAAAGAATCCTAACTTTAAATATCAGATTCAAGGACATAAACTCAGCGAAGTAAAACAAGAAAAAGATATTGGTGTCAATATCAGTAACACTCTTAAAATGAGTGATCAATGTTCTGTGGCGAGGAAAAAAGCCAATATGATTTTAGGATTAATCTCAAGAAACTTTGATTATGAATCACCCGAACTTATGAAGAGATTATATTTAGCATTTGTAAGACCACACCTAGAATACACCGTTCAGTTCTGGTCACCAAATTATATCAAAGATCAAGTTTTGCTAAAAAAAAAAAAAAAGACACAGCGACGAGCAACCAAACAAATTCTTGGGCTCCGTAACTTGCCATATGACGAGCGTTTAAAGGGTTAAGATATGTTTTCCTTAAAAAAGCGAAAGGTAAGAGGGGACTTAATTGAAGTGTTCAAAATCCTTAATAGATTCGAAAACATTAACCCAGATAGTCTCTTTCAGAGAGACACCAACACAATAACACGCAGCAACGGTATGAAGTTAAAGGGCAACAGATGTAACACATGGAGGCGCAGAAGTTATTTCAATAATAGAGTAGTCGATCACTGGAATAGACTCCCACCGTCAGTAGTTAGCGCACAGAGTATGAATAGCTTCAAGTCTACATTGGATAAGTACTTCAGGGATATAAGATTATACTGACCCTTTTTCGTATGTTTCAGGCAGACTGCAGCGCGAGTTCAACCTGAAGCCCTATTATTTTCCCCCACAAGTTAGATTATAAGTAGCGTAAGTTAACAACAGAATAAAGAAAAAACTCAATGTACGTAACATACATATGATGAGTGAGGTGTGGGAACAGTAAGGTTAACAGGATACTGGAGCGTACGCCCGTACCGAAGGTATACGAGGATCGAGCCTCTACCTGTAACCCCTGAAAATACATCTCACCCCATCGTAAGGAGTCCAATTAAATACTAGCTTTTATAATGTTTTAAGAATCAACGACATAGACTGTTTACGGACTCATTTTCGTTTGTGTCAGGCAGACTGCAGCATGACTACAACCTAATGACATGTTTTTCCCACACAGCTTAGGTCACCAATTGCGTAAATTAAGGGTAGTAATTTCCTCTTATTTCTCTCTTTACTGTAAAATTTCCATGTCCCTTTCTTCCTTAAAAGCACATGGTGTTCTCTTCTAACTATTTCCTGCCGGAATTTGCCGGAGGGAGAGGCGGGTGAGGAAAAGCCTTCATCTATTCCGTCCTGTCCTACCACGCGTAGATTACTGGTAGTAGCGGTAGTAAACAGACACCCTCGCCATAGACCGACAGGTCTTCTGGTGTCTGTTCTTCCTATTTATTCGTATGTAATTGGAACCTCTTCTTTGGCAACAACGCCCTCTACGCCCAGGACAGGGATACACTTGACGTTAAAGGGTGTTGAGGCTCTCTCAGTATCCCTTGAGCGAGCATTTAGTACCCCGAGGGATTTTTTAGTATAGACGAGGGGGGGGGGAGGAGTAATGGGAGAGGACATCTAACTCATAACACAACCAGGCAGCTTAGTAGTAATTATAGGGAGTAACAGAGGGTGGGCAAAGGATCTTCTATAATAACAGCAAGAGCCTCAGAAACCAGATAGACATACTTAGGGGTGAAGCTTGTGTACAAAATTTTGACATAATAGCGATCACTGAGACGTGGATAGACACTGCCCTTAGAAATTTCAGGTCGGAATTTGAAATAACGGGTTATCGGATGTTTCACGAGGACAGAAGGGGAAGAAGGGGAGGTGTAGCTGCGCTATATGTTAAAGACTCACTTAAATGCTCCGCTAACAATTCAGTCAAAACTAAAATGGGTTAAGAATCAGTTTGGGTGGACGTTTACAAAGGAAAAGAAAAACTAACTCAAGGGGTTCTGTACAGACCGCCCAACCTTAACAGGCAGAACACGAGTATATTACTACAAGAGATTGGCAAGGCGAGTAGGAGTAAAAATGTTTGCGTAATGGGGGACTTTAATTATAGGAATATAGACTGGGAAGACCTAGTGGGTGACCTGGAAGCCGTGGATTTTCTTAAAGTTGTACAATATAATTTCCTTAAACAGGTAATTACTGAGCCTACCAGAGGAGATAACATTTTAGACCTAGTCCTAACTAATAATGGGAACTTGATACGTGAGTTGGAGGTGGGCGGAGAATTAGAAAATAGTGACCACAGAACGGTTCATTATAGCTTAGAATGGGCGGTGACCAGCGAACCAAACCCAGTGTTGGTGCCAGATTTTAGAAGAGCAAATTACGAGGGGCTTTGAAGACATCTTGTAGAGGTAAACTGGGAAAATTTAGGGATTCATGAGGGCCATAACTGTGGGTTGGAGAGCCAAGAGAACCAGGAGAACCAGGTAGAAATAACTTGCAATAATTTAGTTAGAGTAATTGTCGAGGGGCAGAGACAGCATATACCCCAGCGAACACTTAGAAAATAAAACAATGACCCTAAGTGGATGGCTCGTAGGCTAAAACACGAGATAGGGTTAAAGAAGGATATTTATAAGAAAATAAAGAATGGTGAAACCCATCTCAGGGGCAGGTATGTCGAACTATCTAGATTAGTGAAGAAAAACACCAGGGTAGCAAAAATAAAGTATGAGATTAAAATAGCAAAAGAGGCGAAAAGTAATCCTAAGGGCTTCTTTCAGATGTATAGAATAAAAACAAGGGAGAAAATTGGACCTCTGAAAGTAAACACAGGCGAGCTTGTGGAAATTACGAAAATATGAGCACACTGTTGAACGACTACTTCCTTTCAGTATTCACACAAGAGGATCGAACGACTATTCCGGAAAGGGGTCAGGTGTACGAAGGCGGGGATGGCGACAAATTGAGGGATATAACCGTTACCAGGCAAGTAGTCCAGGATGAGATAGATAAGCTTAAGAAGAATAAGTCGCCAGGTCCTAACGAGATATTTCCGCGAGTATTAAAGAAATGCAAGGAGGTACTCAGTGACCCACTAACCGACAACATTAAGAATTCGGTAAATAGTGGTTATGTGCCCAGCCTATGAAAAATAGCTAATGTGACGCCGATTTTTAAAAAGGGGGACAGGTCAGCTGCTTCCAACTATCGCCCAATTAGCTTAACATCGGCTATAGGCAAGATGCTGGAGTCCATAATAGCCAGGAACATTAGGGAGCATCTACAGAAATATAGATTAATTCACGATTCGCAGCATGGGTTCACGAAAGGTAGGTCATGCCTCACCAATCTCTTGTCCTTCTACAATAAAGTATTTGAGGCGGTAGACAGAGACGAACGTTATGATGTAATTTACCTTGATTTTAGTAAAGCGTTTGACAAAGTTCCTCACCACCGACTGTTGCTTAAATTACAGGCTCTCGGAGTAGAGGGTAAGTTTTAAACTGGGTCAAGGCGTGGCTTAGCAATAGGAAGTAAAGAGTGCAAATCAATGGTAAAAGACCAGACGCTGTGTTACGAGTGGGGTCCCACAAGGTTCAGTGTTAGGTCCACTTTTGTTTATTATTTATATCAATGACTTAGATACTGGAATTAGTAGTGATGTCAGTAAGTTTGATGATGATACCAAGGTCGGTAGAGTAACGGAGTTGGATCAGGACGCTAGTATTCTCCAGGATGAACTAAACAGAATGTATGACTGAGCGGATAAATGGCAGATGGAGTTCAATGTGGGAAAGTGCAGTATTCTGAGTGTAGGTAGGAACAACCCCTCACATAACTATTGCTTAAATGACACTCTCATAAGCAGGTCTGGGTGCGAGAGGGATTTAGGGGTCTTAGTGAGCTCTGTTCTCCATCCAATGGCACAATGCATTCAAGCTAGAAATCGAGCAAACAGGGTACTTCTGGTTCTATTTCAAGGAGCGTAAGCAACAGAATCGCCGAAGTCTTCCTCAAACTATATTTAGCATTAGTTAGACCTCATCTTGATTATGCGGTTCAGTTCTGGTCACCTTACTTTAGAATGGATATCAGAATGTTAGAATCGGTGCAGAGGAGGTTGACTAAGATGATTCAAGGGTTAAGAAACTTGCCATACAAGGAAAGGCTCAAACAGTTAAACTTGCATTCTCTAGAATCGCGAAGGGTGCGTGGAGACATGATCGAGGTTTATAAATGGATAAAAAGCTTTAATAAGGGGGATATTCATAAAGTTTTGTTGGTAAGAGAATCGGGTAGGACACGTAGTAATGGGTTTAAACTGGATATATTCAGATTCAACAGGGACAAAGGCAAAAATTGGTTTATTAACGGAGTGGTAGATGGGTGGAACAGGCTGAGCAGTCATGTGGTGAGTGCCAATACAATTGTCACATTCAAAAATAGATTAGATAAATTCATGGACAGTGATATGAGGTGGGGTTAGATTCACGGGAGGTTAGGTTTAAAGGAGCTGCCTTGTACAGGCCTACCGGTCTCTTGCAGACTCCTACGTTCTTATCTTGTTATGAGGGATGAAAGGGAAGAAGAGTGAGGTGGAATGGCATGAGAAGAGCGGGAAGGGAAGAAAAAGGAGAGGAATGAGTATAATCATCTAATGGAAACTCTCCCTCTAACAGAGTGATAAGAAACATACGATAAGAGGAATCTGGGATGAGGGCTACGGCGTGGTGCCCCTTCATGTCTTCCACAACACAACGAGTGAGGAGGCCCTGACCAGAGAGGCGGCCATCATATTAGCCATCGGTGAGGCCTTGGCACTCTGGTCCATATTTTTAATCGTTTCGGGATCCCATTACGACTCTTTTCCAAGCCCACAGAGAAGATTAACCTGGTTTTCAAAGGTCATTTTCCAGTTCAAGGTACAGACGTCCGGTAAACCTATCACCAGGATCACAAAATAGCCCATGCAAACCCCAGCAACTTTTACGAGAGGCTTTTCAAACACGCGAACAGAGGGGCCGATACGTTTAAAAATATGAACTACTGAGGTGGTCCTTTGGTGCCCTTTCACGGACACGGATCTCGACAACAACAGTAATAATGATAATGATAACAAGCTCCCTCGGAAGTCTCAATTTTCCCCATTCTTGTGTACTCCATTAATTTTCTCTCTCTCTCTCTCTCTCTCTCTCTCTCTCTCTCTCTCTCTCTCTCTCTCTCTCTCTCTCCCCCCTCAGGCCTCAAGAATTTATGCAACGCCAGGCAGGGAACTTTCTACGGCCCGGCAAAGTTCTGGGAAAGGTCCGAAAAACGCCAGCTGGGGACGAACCTTCTCTACCGTGCCTACAAAATACTGCTCCAGGAGGGGGAGAGGCAGTTGAGGCCTTGCCACTTTGCCGCCTAAACCACTGGGCGTTGCGCGTGGTGGAGGGGGAAGGAGATGGAGATGAAGTG
>NC_066532.1:6582799-6766285 GCF_024679095.1 Eriocheir sinensis | reverse complement strand
GTCAAAACATGAAGTACACAACCATCAACTTAAGTATGATAGAAAAAAACCCCGCAAGAAATGAACTAAAAAGAAAAGAAAAAGAAAAGATTTGAAAAAAAAAACAATATAAATAAGATAAATTAATAAATAAAAAAAAAGAAAACATGCATCCATTCTCCATGAAATCAATTGGGCCTACTGACTTGACTCAGGTTGACGCAGTCGGTGTAAACGGAGTTGCGTCAATATGAATCGCGTCAAATGACTTGACGTGACTCGACTCGACGCGACTCGCTTGGTGTAAACGCAGCCTTAGGGTGGGTCATACTCGATACACACATGGCTTCCTCATGTCCCGGGGAGTTCAGCCCTACTGTGACGACTGTTTGGTCCCCCTGACTGTTCGGCACTTGCTGGTCGAGTGCCCCAGTCTGGGGGATCTGCGAGAGCGGTACCTCCCCCGGTGTCGGGATGGAGATGGGAGCTTCTCTCTCTCTCTGGTGCTGGGGAAGAAAGCACTCACCCCGGGACATGACGTGTATGGCTTCTTAAAGGAGGCTGACGTCCTCAACCTCCTGTAGGTTTTATTGACTCCTTATCGTTGTTTTTATCGTGTATTTTACCTTTAACCGGCTTTATATAGTTCTATTAGTTTTTTTTTAAAGTTTTTTAAATTTTTGAGTGGTTTTATATAGTTTTTCTATCATGTTTTTATCTTTTTTAGCGGTTTAATATAGTTTTAAAACACTTTAAATGCACTAGATCCGGCGCCATATGACCCTGCAGTTGCGGCGCCAAGTCACAACGCCCCTAATAATCAATCATCATATCCCGCACTTCCTTCGCCTTCTCATCATAAGTCCACAACCACGTATTCTGCAATTCTGACCCAACCACATACCTCCTCCTCCTCCACTTTCCCCTCCCATCTCCAAGCCTTCACCTCCTCCCACCTTCACGCCTCTTCCCCCTACCCGCTCCTTCCTGCCGCCTCCTCCGGCCCCACCCTTCCATCAGGTGGGTGAGCTGACCAGTCTCTCTTTGTCGGCCTGGGCGTTACCATTCTCGGTCCTGGACCCACACTATCTCGTAGCAGTTGGAGCGGTGCTGCCCCTTCACTACTTTGTTAGTGCAAAACGGATTCACGGCGCTGTGCCATATCTTGAAGCCCATACAGTCCAGAAGTAGAAAGTATTTCCAGAATACTTTGTGACGTGGTAGAAGGTCTGAAAAATATAAAATGTGAACCCTACAGTTTGACGTAGTTTGTCCTACTCTGAATATAAAAGAAAAAGACGTCGAAAAGTTTTCAGGAATTGATCAGTTTGCGTGAGGAGTAAGAAGAGACAACTTGAGATCAACCAGTTATTTGCAGCCTCCGTCTGGCAGAGGAGGCCGACCCTCCCCACACAGGAACGTTACCTCTGAGATTGTCGTCCATATGGATCTCCATCGCTATCATCTTGACGTTCTTCAGCAGGTTGGGAGTCTTCTCAAAAACATCTTCAAAGAAAGCGACTTCGGACCCCTCCACATCAATCTTGAGGACATCAATGACACTGTCGAGGAGGCCGAGCCCCGCGAGGATGTTGGCGTAGCGGTCCACCTGCGGGTACAGTGCTGACTGTCATGTGACTGGCAGTGATACAGTATATATATATATATATATATATATATATATATATATATATATATATATATATATATATATATATATATATATATATATATATATATATATATATATTACTCAAAAATTGGCAATGAAGATGAGGCAGAATAGTAATCCATACATGTTTTCTTTGCCCCCTTTGATCTCCTCTCAGAAGGCTTATGGGCCTGATGGAGTGCCTCCTATTGTCTTTACAAACTGTGCCTCCGTGCTGACACCCTGCCTGGTTAAACTCTTTCGCCTCTGCCTATCAACATCTACCTTTCTTTCCTGCTGGAAGTACGCCTACATACAGCCTGTGCCTAAGGGTGACCGTTCCAGTCCTTGAAACTACCGCCCTATAGCTTTACTTTCATGTCCATCTTAAGCTTTTGAATCAATCCTTAGTCGGATGATTCAAAAGCACCTTTCCACTTCTGATCTTCTATCTGACCGCCAGTATGGGTTCCGTAAAGGGCGTTCTACTGGCGATCTTTTTGCTCTCTTTACTGACTCTTGCTCATCCACTCTTAGCTGTTTCGGTGAATCTTTCTCATTTGCGCTAGACATATCGAAAGCTTTCGATAGTCTGGGACAACACCATGCTTTTTAAACTTCCCTCGTACGGGTTCTATACATTCTCTGTTCCTTTATCTACAGTTTCCTTTCCGACGTTCTATCCCTGCTACGGTAGACAGTCACTGTTCTTCCCCTAAACCTATCAACAGTGGTGTCCCGCAGGGCTCTGTCTTATCATCAACTCTCCTCCTATTATTCATCAATGATCTTCTTTCCATAACAAACTGTCCTATCTACTGATACGCTGACGACTCCACTCTGCATTATTCAACTTCTTTCAACAAAAGACCCTCTCAACAGGAATTGCAAGATTCCAGACTGGAGGCTGCAGAACGCTTAACTGCAAACCCTGCTATCATTTCCGATTCGGTTAAAGGAACCATGTGTCCTTCAATGCCTCAAAAACCCAATTTCTCCACTCACCAACTCGACACAACCTTCCAAACACCTATCCCCTATTCTTTGGCAACACTCGGCTGTCAACTTTTTCAACACTAAACATCCTCGGTCTATCCTTGGCTCAAAATCTGAACTGGAAACTTCACATCTCCTCTCTCACTAAATCAGCTTCCTCGAGGTTAGGCGTTCTGTATCGTATCTGCCAGTTCTTATCCCCCGCACAGATGCTTTCCATATATAAGGGCCTTGTCCGCCCTCGTATGGAGTATGCATCTCACGTGTGAGGGGGCTCCACTCACACAGCTCTCTTGGACAGAGTGGAGTTTTAGGCTCTTCGTCTCTTCAACTCCCCTCCTCTTACTGGCAGACTTTTACCTCTTAAATTCCGCCGCCATTTTGCATATCTTTTATTTTTTTTGCAACAAAGAAGACGGCTCAAGGGCAACAAAAAGGGTGTAGAAAAAAAAAGCCCGGTACTCACCGCTCCCACAACAGACAAAAGTAAAGAGTGGCCAAAAGAGAGGTAAATTTCGGGTGAAGAGGTGTCTTGATACACTCTTCTTGAAAGAGGTCAAGTCATAGGTAGGAGGAAATGCAGACGGAGGAAGGCTGTTCCAGAGTTTACCCGTGTAAGGGATGAAAGAGTTAAGATGCTGGTTAACTCTTGCATAAGGGGTTCGGCTGCCGGCCTGCTTTAAGGACTGCCTAAAGGTGCAGAAGCTCGAGGTGACGCTGCCTCACCAAACGGAAGCTCTATTTTTCAGGATGGCACTGACGGACAACAGTGGTCTCCTCCTCTGTGTCATGTACCGCCCCCCTAGGCAAGGGCGGGCTCCTCTGGATTGCCTGACGGAGGAGCTCGACACCCTGCTCCTGCGTCACCAGTGCTCCCACGTGATAGTGGTGGGAGATCTAAACTTCCAACTGGAGCAGGGAGCCTTCGATAACTTACTGGCGGTGCAGGGTCTGGTAAACCACGTAACCTTCCCCACACATGAGCGAGGAGGGCTACTGGACCCTGTGCTATCGGACCTCCCCGAGGCCAGCCTCCGCTGCCAGCAGCTGGGGCCAGTGGGCAGCTCTGACCACTATGCCGTACTGGCTCGGGTTGAGCTGACCACAGAGAGGGAAGACGCAGTCCCGCGCACCATCTGGCTTTGGGAGAGGGCCGACTGGCCGTCAATGAGACACGCCGTGGAGGACACGGACTGGGAGACCCTGTTGGTTGGGGACGCCGAGGCCAAGGCACGGGCTCTCACCACCAAGCTCCTTGCCCTCCAGCAACAATATGTCCCCAGCAGGGTGTACCTCGCCAGGCCTAGTGACCCCGCTTGGTTCGGTTTCCGATGCCGGGTTGCTGCCGAGGCCAAGCATGCCGCCTGGGAGAGGTACAAGCGTCATCCGTCACGCCAAAATAAGGTCCAACACCGGGAGGCCTGCAAACGGATGACAGCTACCTGCGCGTGGGCGAAGAGGCGACAGAGAGAGGACCAGCAGCGGAAACTTTGCGGCCCAGGAGTTGGCAACAAAACCTGGTGGAGTCTCGTTAAGGAGCGGCAGGGGGCTAACCAACTCCATGCCGTCCCTCCACTCACCAGGCTTGACGGTTCCACGGCCACATGCAGTGGAGACAAAGCTTCGCTCCTGGTTGAACTATTCGCCAAGAAAATGAAGGTTGGTGACCCGGGACGACCCGCACCTGTGCTGCCCCAGGAAACCGACCGTGTTGTCTCCTCTGTGTCGGTGACGGCAGGGCAGGTTGAGCGGCTGCTCAGCGCGCTGGACGCAGGTAAAACCGTTGGCCCGGATGACATAAGCCCACGCCTCCTCAAGAATTGTGCCAAGGAGCTCTTAGGTCCTCTCTCCGCCGTCTTCACGTCTCGCCTGAGGGAGTGCAGGTGGCCTTCACTATGGAAGGAGGCGCGTGTGGTTCCGGTCCACAAGAAAAATTCGAGGTCCGAGCCCAGCAACTACAGGCCCATCTCCTTTCTTCCTGTGGTGGCCAAGGTGCTGGAGCGTGTGGTGGCTGCAGTCATCTGTCAGCATCTGAGTGAGAGCCATCTCCTCTCAGATAGACAGTTTGGCTTCAGGCCTGGCCGGTCCACCGCGGACCTCCTCCTCCTCCTCTCCAAGGATTGGCAAGACGCACTGGATGAAGGCCTGGACACACTCGTGGTAGCCCTGGATATTGCTGGAGCCTTTGACAGGGTTTGGCACGCGGGGCTCATTGAGAAGCTTCGCGCCAAAGGTGTCCAGGGTGCCCTACTGATGCTGCTCAAGGATTACCTCCAGGGAAGGACCCTTCAGGTGGTGATCAAAGGGCAGTCATCAAGGCCTTCACCAGTGCATGCCTCAGTTCCACAGGGTTCCGTGCTTGGCACAATCCTGTAGAACATATATATCGACGATCTCCTCCGGCAGCTATCGGCAGTGTCAGCCTACGCCGATGACTGCACACTCTCCCGCTCCTACTGCCGCCCCGACAGCCAGCGCGCCGTCGAGGAGATCAACAGGCAGCTCAGCCTGGTGGAGCAGTGGGGAGAGGAGTGGCAGGTCACCCTCGCCCCGGAGAAGACGCAGGCCATGGTCATCTCACGGTCCCCAGACGCCTCTCGAGCAGTCTCAGGCCAGCTGCGTCTTGGAGGCAAGAGTCTGCCCCTCCAGGACCACATCAAGGTCCTGGGAGTGACTGTGGACCAAAGCCTGCGCTTCGACCTCCACGTCCGAGCTGTTGCCCGCCAGGCCTCCCTGTGAGTCTCTGCCCTGCGAAGAGTAGCGGGATCCCTCGACCCACGGGGCATCCTCACTCTCTTCAAGGCACAGATACGACCGTATCTGGAGTACGGTGCCCTGTGCTGGATGGCGAGTGCTGCCACCCACATGCAGAGGCTCGGCGCAGTGCAGCGACGACCACTGCGTCTGGTGGAGGCCAGCGAGCACCTGGAGGAGTCGTCTGCCACTGTGACATCGCTGGAGCACCGCCGTGATGTCCCAGCACTGGTGGTGTGTCACAAAGCCCAGGTGCAGGGGGTTCCCCACCTCAGCAGCTTGAGGCTCCCTCCACGCGCTGCTCAGAGGTTCACCCGGACTACACTCTCCGGTGACCAGCTCGTGGAGGTGCCTCGATCACACTCCAGGCAGCACCAGCGCACATATACAGCCAGGACCACACGCCTGTGGAACATGTTCACGGCAGCCACTCCCCAAGTGGAGAACATGTGCACGCAGCAGGTGAAGCTGGCTGCTCACAGGTGGCCTGAGGGACACCCAAGTGCGCTAGTGCTATAAACTATAAATATAAAGTGACAAACTGACATTACTCCATATTGTTTTTACGTTTTTTTTTTTTTTTTTTTTTGTATTTTGTATTTGTATGCTTGTATGTTTCAACATTCGACAATTCAATTTGTCCCATACACAGGCTCTTAGAATAATTATACCTAAAAAGTGTAATTTTGAGCCTCCTTTTTTTGTAAAAAATTTGTTTAAATAAAAAAAAAAGAATAGCTAGAGTGGACAGTCGAGTGTAGCAGGGCCGCGGGAGGGGGGGGGGGGGGGGCATGCCGGTAGCAAGTTCAGAAGAGCAGTCAGCGTGAAAATATTGATAAAAGATAGAGAGGCCCCCCACACGTGAGAGGCATATTCCATTCGAGGGCGGACAAGGCCCCTGTGTATGGACAGCAACTGTGCGGGGAAGAAGAACTGGCGGAGACGATACAGAACGCCCAACCTCGAGGAAGCTGATGTTCATGCTGACTGCTCTTCTGAACTTACTAGCTGCATCCCTCCCCTCCTCCCGCGGCCCCGCTGCACACGACTTCCTACTCATGCTCATCCCTATACTGTCCAAACTCCTTATGCAAGAGTTAACCAGCATCTCCATTTTTTCATCCCTCTCACTGGTAAACTCTGGAACAGTCTTCCTTCGTCTGTATTTTGTCCTGCCTATGACTTGACTGCTTTCAAAAAGAGTGTATCAAGACACCTCTCTATCCGAAATTGACCTCTCTTTTGGCCACTATACTTTTGGCTATATGGGAGTAACAGTTAGCGGGCTTTTTTCTGCAGCTTTTCGTTGCCCTCGAGTTGCTCTCTTGCAGTAAAAATAAAAAAATAAAATAAACAGGTCTTTTGTGTTGTAGAAGCTATTGATAATAAATGAAGATTTTTTTCCTTCATCTTCCTCAGAGACCAATAGACCACTGCAGGACAAAGGACTTTCCCAGTGCTCTCGGCCTCTCTGTCTCATGTTACTGTTCTCCATCTCTTTCGGCAAGGGATTTAGTTGGTGTTCTGTAGGCCTTGATTTCTTCAGTTACTTGGGTGCCGCTGTGTTACTATAGTTGTTCATCTGGTATCAGTTCTGCGCGTGACATAACTTGTCCAAGTCCACTTCTTATTTTTAATCTTCACCCTATGTTTCCCAACCCCTGACGCATTGTTCTTACTCTTAATCACAGTGGACAGTGTCAGGCGTCGCCAGTTGAGGCTGCTGGCGCGAGGGCAGCCTTACCTTCTTCTTGGCGTGCGGACCGGTGTCGGTGAAGCCGTCGATGCCCAGGTTGAAGAAGCTGATTCTGGCGGTGCGGTTGTGATTCTCCTTTTCGATGGTGGGGTCGAAGGCAAACACCTGCAGGAAGTCGACTGTATGATAATGCGATTACAAACAAGTCGGAGCCACAAAACACACAAGGGCACAAGGAGAATGCATAAGGCCAGATATACATGGTAACTCCCGATCACTTGATTCACCATCGTCTTTCCCTGCCTACAAGTGCACCAAGCCTTAAATCGAAATTTTGCATGAACTAAACATCTGCTTAACATTTAAATGTTTCAACACTTCATATTTTTAGAACAATCAGGTATTTTCATCATCTGCTGTGACCCTTCTCAGTGGACTATTTCTTTAGTCGCATGAAACTGAAGCTTGTCTTTCCTGAGTAGTTGGTGGATTTGGGTGAACGGCGTCTGTATCAGTTTTTTTTTTTCTTTTTTTGAGCTATCCCACTCTCGGAATTTAATTGTACTCTTAGCAAACTTCTGTAGAATGATTGGCAGATATGGGTGGACAGCGTATGTGCTCCTTGCATCAGTGTTGAGTTTAGTCATCGCACACTCAGAGTATTACCGCGCTCGTAGCAAATTACCGTGAAATTACAGCAAAGGGACACGTGAATCTTAGACGGAATACATCTAGAATGTGCCTCTTGTCTACTGTACACTTTCCTGCAGAAAGAGGACGTGTCTGAAACTGAATTTGAGATTTCTTATTTTGGGGGTCATATTCTTTTTCTGTTGCCTGCTATACAGAAGGATATTGGTGGCGCTTTTTTTTCCTTGCTATATATCGCTCTTGCCTTGTCCATCGTAAAGATAAGTCACAGTACCAGTTTTTTTTTTTTAATACTTAGGGATTGGAATGGCAAGTACCTACGTTTGCCCGTGTTTTTTTGTTTTGTTTTCCGGAATCAGAAATACTCAGTCAATTAAAAAACTTACCCTGCAGCCCAGCTTCCTATCAACTTCGTCCTCGAATGACCAGTCTCCCCCGATGCCGAAAGAAAGGACAATGCATTTCAAGGGAGTCACTTTGTACTTCTTGTCCACACACAGCCACTTATCGCCGTCAATGTAACCCTTCTCGCTTCGCAGATTTCCTCCCAGCATCATCTGTTGAAGATCAGGAGTTGTGGGACGACTCAGGACGATATTGGGAGCTAGTCCTAACTAACGAACTAAGTTGCATGTTGAGGTTGGATAGTAGGAACTTTATTAACTTGAAAGAAAAAAAGCGAGCTAAAAGTTTGAGATGAAATGGAGTTGCCGACATCCAGACTGGACTTCAGAACTCAAAAAAGAGCAGAATGTAGGAAAAAATAGAGGTTGTTTTAAAATAATAATATCATCATTAAAAATAGTCCTGCATGTCCTTAAGTGGTTTGAATATTTCCTAGGTTAGTTCAGTAATAGTTGTAGTAGTAATGTTCATTGTTATCATTCTTATTTTTACTATCATCATTGTTATGGTTGTTAAAATGCAGCACGTGTGTGTTGTTATTATTGTCGTTTTTTATTGTGTATGTTGTTGTCGTCGTCATCGTTGTCGGTGTAGTTGTCTCACAGTCAAGGCCACGTGCCCACAGACTCACCTGCGTGTCACAACGGACCCGCGGCGTTTCGATGTAGTCGAAAAACGTCTTGAGGTTTGCTATGGGACGCAACGCACATTTCTTCTTCCCTTAAAGAGAGGGGGAGTCACAGTCATAATAATAATAATAATAATAATAATAATAATAATAATAATAATAATAATAATAATAGCCCGAGAGATGCATTGGTAGTCTTTTAGGGTACCATTTCACTTTGGATGCTGAATTCAACTAACTTAATCCCATTGCTGAAAGTCCCATCTTCTTTTTTATGTTCAAGTTGTTTTTTTTACAGTAGAGGAAACAGTTCAAGGGCAAAGAAAAGGAAATAATAAAGAATAAAAAAAGCCCGCTACTCAGTACTCACTGCTCCTACAAAAGAGTCAACAGGAGTGGCCGAAAGATAGGTCAATTTCGGGAGGAGAGGTGTCCTGATACCCTCCTCTTGAAATCAGCATATCCATCGCTAACATCCTTTACCCTATTTATAACCATAGTCCCAAATAAATATATCGGTCTTCAAAGCGCCTACCCACACACACACACACACACACACACACACACACACACACACACACACACACACACAGGGACAGCAAAGTAACAAAGTAGCAACCTAGAAACTCTAATGTATTGTTTATTGTTGCAAAGAAAACTGCAACGAGAGAGGAGTTTGGTGTCTGCCCGCCATTTCGAGAAGTTGGCCCCGACTTAAAAGCAGGTGATGAAAATAAAGCTTTGTCCGTAGCATCATGGAGTATGCTATCATCAGACAGAGAAGTGCAGTGATCTTTTAATGGCTACTGATGAAGAGGAGGAAGGAGGAGGAGGAGGAGGAAAGGGCGGAGAAAGCTAGGGGCGGCCTTACCCCAGTCCTCGTCCCACGTGGCGATGTCTGCCTCCCGATAGAAGGCCCCATCCCTTGGTGCTCTGGTGGGCGGAGGTGAGGGCCTGGCACTGTTGCTGCTGCTGATGTTGATGCATCTTGCCACGAGCACGGAAGCAAACTTCTCATCAAATGAATACCTGCCAGGTGAAACAAGAGGGTATATTTGCCAGTGTCTACGCACCCTTCCAATGGGGGCTCTGAAAACTGTTTTTATGTAGAGGCAGCAGTACCTATACTTATTCGTCCTTTATGGAGGTCAGTCGCTAGCTCCGGACAGTGACCGAGAAGCAAGTGCTGCCGTCTATATAGGAGTCGTTATGGAAGTCCACAGTCCTCCAGAAAATGATGATGATGGTTTAAGGAAATGGCCGTGAAGCTGCTCCTCCGCCTGGCGTCAATAAAAACCCTAACAGTTAGTAACAAGAAAAAAAGAATGTGGAAATTTTGGTCACTTTGGAGTCTGCGCCACTGCAACGAATACAAATTGATTTGTTTTGACTTTTATGGAAAAAAAGAGAAAGAGAGAAAAAGTATTGAACACTTATTTTCAAGTGTATTTCATAAGCAGCAGTCTCGTGGCGTAACTTGTAGTGTCAACTAATAAATTCATAGACATTTGAATGATGTTCTATATAACAAGATTTTAAGCAATAACTACTTCATTGATTTGAAACGTTTGGTACTGGATTTAGGAAGCCATGTACAATGGTCATCAAAAACAGGGACTGCATAAAGATGGTCTAATAAAGCTGGCGAAGATGTATAGTGTGTGTTTTCACGACAAAATGGAAAAATACATATTAAAGAAATTTCTATGTGACTTTGTTTTTACAGAACTACTAATGCGACAGATAAACAAGTTAGCATGTTCGTAAGACCATAAAAATGTCGATAGAAGGTAAAAAGAGATGCAATATTGCGCCAGATTTTTTTGGGAGGATAGAAGAATCAGTAAGTGTAGGGCAGCTGGTGAGGCAAAACGCCTAACCCTACTCTGTCCAGGAAGAGCTGCGTGTGTGCAGCCCCGTACACATGAGGTGCGATGCGCACTCCATGCAGGGGCTGGCAAGGCTCTTGTATAACGTTGGATTTGTGAGAGGGACAATAAATGGTAGAGAAAATACAGAGCACCAAACCTCGAGGAAGATGATTCAGTAAAAGATGAGATACGAAGTTTGCATAAAGGCAGCTGCACATTCCCATGCAATGATTTCCCTGACAATCACTGTGGAGTGACATCGTGTGAACCAATGTCTGAGCTGGTTGGAAGACATCCACAGAAGCCTTAGCAGCACGCACCTGGAGACCCCGTAGATGGCGATGACGGTCACGATGATGAGCAAAATAGACGTTTTTTGAGTGGTGAAGCCCATGGTGAATGTAGACGAATGTAGCAAAGGCACACACACAATGGCAACCTGCAGGAAAAGATAGATACATTTATATAATTATGTATAGATAGATCGATAGATAGACGGTTCTGCCTCGCGGTTGATAAAAATGACTGTGGAGCACCGCAATAAAGGCACACACACAACGGCACGTGGCACTGTCGCACGCCTTCTCTAGGTCTGTTAAAACTATATGCAGTTCCTTCTGCCTTAAGCCGGTGTCCCACAGAGTACGGTCGAGCACGATCTTAGCCGGTGCGTGCCGAATTTTTAAAAAATCAAGAGATCGGCGTATACCGTGATATAGTTCGGTGTGCGGCCGGTGCTCGCACGGTGATTGCCGACACGCGCAAGGTACATGCACAGTATTCCCTCGGTGACAGGCGATGCGAGCACGGTGTCCCAAGAACTGCCCTCCGGCAAAGGCCGAAATCACTACGGTCTTGGCCGATCCTCGCACGGCAAAACACGAAACCATGACGGTACGTGCCCGATACGTGCCCGGCAAGTGCTCGGCATCGCACGGTCCACCCCGGTAAACACCCCGGTAAAGCAGCACCGCCTATATATTGGGCACCCTGGCCAAAAGCACTGATAGCTGAGATGTGGTCAAGGTTGCCAGATTTACTCAGGGACTTAATACCAAATACTTCAATTTTTAATACCAGATTCACTTTTTCAATACCAAACTAATAATAAAACAAATGTTTTCGTAATTCTTATTTCCACTCGGTGTGATAAGTACGACCAGATTCATTGGAACCTTTCCATTTCGACATAGTGATACCCTCACAGTTAATTAAGAGCCGGCAACTGACCGGCGGCGGGAGGGGGTGTGTCCCTGCGTTGTGCGTACTTGTACGAGACGTGTATAAGTCTCGTTACGAGACTTATACACGTATCGAGACTCTCGTACAAAAAGCGTGGGAACCGGAGGGTATGAGAGGGGGAGGAATAGGGTAGGGATGGCCTGGCGAGGAAATTTAAAAAGTTGTCGGGGGTCGCTACCTGGCCGGCACGGCCGTAACTAATGACTATTTATTCATTGCCTTTTAGTACTAGTCTTGGTGTCTCTGGTTTGTAGAGTGACGGTGAAAATTTAGTGATGCAGCACAGGTAAAAATTCACCCCGAGCGTTCCGACTAAGATATGAAAATATTAAACTTTTAATTATTATAAAAAAAATAGTTGGTTACTGGGGAGGTTGAACTGTCTATGTACGTTTTTTTGTGTGTTTGTGTGTGTAAGGGGATGTATAAGTGGAAGTATTCATTTTTTTTATAGTTCAGTGACAAATTTCATTCGCTTCATTATCAAATTTAAGTCCACTATCAATCACGGTGCATGAATACCAAATGGCAACTCTCGGGGGGGGGGGGGGGAAGATTGCTCTCTCTTGCACGAGGGAGCACGGGCCTTTGCCAAAGGCGGCCCGTAGCAGGGAGCCGACAGACCGAGTCTATCGGCGATCGAAATCTAGCCGACCAAGTCGGTCTGTCGACGAGGACTGGCGTGTCTCTGACAACTCTGGTCAGTCAAAAGATTTACCCCCTAAATAGGGGGACAGGGCCTTGGCTCAAAGGCGGCCCTGTAAGGGGGGGCGGGCAATTTAAGTCCCGGCGGGTGTAGGGACGCCTCCGCCGCCGCCACAGCCACGGATAACAGCCGGCGAGCAGCGACGGAGGCACGGGCCCTCCGGGCAGGCGCCCAGGAGCAGCCCGTAGCGGTGCACGTGCGAGCAGCCGACCAGTCGACTTGACTGCGGAGGGGTGGCCCAAGCGAGGATGACCACGCGGGTCCACCGCGCCCGAGGAGTGCTGGCGTTCCACTGGGCAACTCTGGATAGGGTGGGGGGAAAGATTGCTCCCTCTTGCCAGGGTGGCCGATTTTATGTAAGCCCAGGCCAGTGAGTTGCCAGCTACTGCCAGCCAGTACAACTTCTCACCCTGCCGGTCGCATTCTTAGGGCACCGTACTCACATCGTACTCGCACCGCACTTGCCGTGCGCATTCCTAGTGAACCGTACTCACACCGTGCAGACACCAAGGGGAGAAATTATGACCTGGTAAAGGCCGATAACCGTACGGCAAGAGCCGGTACGTATACGGTGCTTGCCCGGCAGAGACACGGTAATGAAGAACATTGCACGGTGTCGGCACTGAATCTCGTGATCAAAAATTCTGCCGGGCAGCTCTCGCAAAAAAAGTTATTGTCGACTGCGGCTTTTTTGGCTGCTAGCCGGTGCGTGCCGGCCTGACAAGATGTGCGCTCGTTGACCGCCGACCAGTGCCGATTTTTCCGTGGGCGTGCCGAAGTAACCCAATTCGGCGTGATTCGGAATGTACCGGGCGTTGGTGGGATAGAGCCTTTAGCCTGCGCATTTCCATGATTGTCTTGGCGCAAACACTTCACTAACATCCCCTTTCCTAGCATAACAGCAAACCTCCTAACCCGTAAATGTTTCTCCTCGTTTTCTCCTGGCCACTATTCTTTACCAGACCTTCATAGTGTAGGATGGCGGCTTTATCATCCATAATAGACAGTCGTCACTCTACAACCCCCGTATCTTTACAGAGGGACATTAACTCTTCGACGTTTTAATGAGGTGCTCTCCACTTTGTAAATTTTCTACATCGAACCCCATAACATGTCAAGTCTGTTTCCCCTCGCCTCCTCCACACGAGTCTTCCCTGCTTCCGAGGCTTTTAACTTAAATATTTTTCCATTCCTTATATTTAACTGCATTATTTTTTGTGCTTAACTGAACACACACACACACACACACACACACACACACACACACACACACACACACACACACACAAAACACACACTTCGTGGCGCAATTGGTTAGAGCGCTGCCCTGCCAGGCTTCACGGTCTGATAGGGCGGCGGTTCGAGCCACCTCAGGCCGGATTCTTTCCGTTGACCAGGAGTGGTTACTGTCCCCCCATGAGCAAGGGGGATGGGGTGTGTGGTGTGTGAGGTCCTGGCAGTACCCATAGATCGACGATAAAGAGCACTTGCTCATGTCGGGAGGGTACCTGCTGGCGATTACGAGTCCAACACGTGATCAGGCCGTGGTGAATTACACACACACACACACACACACACACACACACACACACACACACACACACACACACACATTCAAGATGTTGACAACAGCCTGCCGGCGCCACAGACGAAGATGTAAAAAAAAAAAAAAAAAAAACAGCCACATAACGGATCTCTCTCCCCTTCCCTAAATTTACGATTCTTCCTGTTTTTCATATTTTCTTGTTTACTATTTATTATATATATATATATATATATATATATATATATATATATATATATATATATATATATATATATATATATATATATATATATATATATATATATATATATATATATATATATATATATATATATATATATATATATATATATATATATATATATATATATATATATATATATATATATAATATATATATATATATATATATATATATATATATATATATATATATATATATATATATATATATATATATATATATATATATATATATATATATATATATATATATATATATATATATATATATATATATATATATATATATATATATATATATATATATATATATATATATATATATATATATATATATATATATATATATATATATATATATATATATATATATATATATATATATATTATGTTAACAGGGCGAAAGGCTGACGGCTGGCGAGAAGATCACCGAACTAACACGTACCGTTGAAACCTTGCAGGAGTTTATCCAGGCCAACATCGTTGCCCCTGCTGTAAGTGACGCCTCATCACCCTCAGCACCTTCTCTCGATGCCCAGGCACCTTCCGAAGAAGACACGTCACAGGGGAGCGGGACAGCTGCACCTGACGCTGAAGGCTTCACTCCCGTGAGAGAAGGAATCAGACCCGCCCCTAGAGCCAATTATCCTACTCATTGCTACAACAGATTTGCCATACTGGAGGAGGAGGACGACGAGCAGAGCACCTTCTTGGTCGGTGACTCTATGATTCGCCATCAGGTGGTGGAAGAGTCCCCCGCCGTAGGCGAAATTACTGTTATCCCGGAGCTGGAGTTGACGACATCACAGCTGCTCTGGACGAAGTCTCCGCTGAGCCTTCTGATGACAGACTCTTTGTTCTCCATACAGTTACAACCGACATCACCACGACCCGGTCTGAGGAACTGCTGGACAAGTACCGTAGGCTCATCCAGCAGTATAAGTCTAAATCCCCTAATATTTTGATTTCAGGAATTCTACCACGGACGTGGGATGAGAGCGACTTCTTCAGTAAGGCCTTCAGCCTCAACAACCGCTTACAGACTCTTTGCGGAGAGCTTGACGTTGAGTTCTTTAACGCCTGGGACAATTTCTACGGCCAGAGTAAACTCTTCCACAGGGACGGAATACACCTGTCCCCCATCGGGGCAACCAGATTCGTAAGGCTCCTCAACGATGCAGCACGTGACACCCGATCAAAAAACGACTCTCAGCCACGTCCCTCCACCCCGCCCGCTTAAATAGACGCCATTCATCGCAGCAAACTCGTAACCTTGAGTACCTCCACCTCTATTACCAAGCCTCATGATAACCAAAGAGTCCTTAGTTTCAATGCGCGTAGCCTAAGAAACAAGTTTGATGAACTGAGATGTCTTGCTCTGACAGAAAATTTTGACGTAATTGCTATAACCGAAACATTTATCGACACCACAAATACTGATTTAAGTACAGAATACAACATAGATGGCTACAGACTCTTCAACAAAGATCGTGTAAACCGTAGAGGGGGTGGTGTCGCCCTTTTTGTCAAAAGCTATATGCAACCCGCTGACAGAACACCAGGAGACAGTAACGTTGAACATTTGTGCGTGCGAGTAAACATTGCAAAGGTCAATTTAAATATATCTGTCACCTACAGGCCTCCGGGGCAATCACTCGATGCCGATCATGAAATGTACAGCGTTTTAATGCAGTCACTTAATAACAGCGACTCACTGATATTAGGAGACTTAACCTCCCCCATATCGACTGGGCGACAGTATCAGGCACAGAAGGCGAGTCACACAGAATGATCGAATTTTTAGAAGAAAATTATCTAAGCCAAATGGTTTCTGAACCAACTCGACAAAATAACATACTCGACCTTGTTATAACTACCCAAGATAACCTAGTCAGTAATGTCACGGTAGGAGAACACCTCGGTTCTTGCGATCATAAATTAGTCCGCGTCGACATTAGAGCTCAAACATCAGTGACTGAAAATAAAGTAAAGGTGCCCGATTTCAAAAGAGCAAACTTCGTAGAAATCTGACGAAAACTAATAGAAATGCAGCTATCAGATGACGGTAATGTAGAGGACGCCTGGCTAAGCTTTAAAAATCATTTACTCACTCAGCAGAACACATTCGTCCCTTTGTGTGAGAAGCGAAGTAACACTAATAAAAGCCCACCTTGGTTTAACAGCGAAATTAAACACTCAGTCAAGGAGAGAAAATTGTTTTACAGGCTAAAGAAAGAGCAAAGCACGCCCGAAAACATTAGACTTTACCATGATGCCAGGCAACGAGTAAAAAGATTAGTATGTCAGACATAGCGTAGATATGAAGAAACTATTGCGGCCAACTGTAAAAATAATCCGAAATCCTTCTTCAGTTACATAAACAACAGAAAGGCGATCAGAAGTGGAATTGGACCCTTAACAAACAGCGACGGTGCACTAGTGACTGACAGCCAACACGTTGCAAACCTATTAAACAATTGCTTTTCCTCGGTGTTTAATACTAACAGTCCTCCCACCACTACCACCAACACCAGTACTAATGTAAATCCCGAGCATGCCTTGCCTAACTTTGAAATAACAACCGATGAAGTCTTGAAAGCCCTCCAATCACTTAAAACAAATAAAAGTCCTGGACCTGACAAAGTATATCCTCTCTGCTCAAAGAAACAAAGAGCGAAATAGTCTCCCCCCTCATAACCGTATTCAATATGTCCTTGCGACAAGGCATCGTCCCTTCGGATTGCAAAAAGGCTAACGTGACACCGATTTTTAAGAAAGGAGACAAAAAAGTCCCAGGTAATTACAGGCTCATTAGTCTAACTTCGGTTGTAAGTAAGCTACTTGAGAGCATAATTAGAGACAAAATTGTGAGTTACCTTGAAAGCCACTCATTAATTGGGGACTCACAACACGACTATTAATCTTTTATAACGACCTCTTCACGGTTTATGACGTAACCAAATCAATGGACGTAGTCTATCTTGATTTCCAGAAAGCGTTTGATAAAGTCCCACATCATAAATTACTTTACAAATTAAAGCAAATAGGTATTGACGGTCAAGTACACCAATGGATCGCGAATTGGTTGAGCAACAGACAACAAAGAGTGGTGATTGACGGATTTAACTCAGAGTGGGCGCCGGTCACTAGTGGCGTCCCTCAGGGCTCGGTTCTTGGCCCAGTGCTCTTCATTATTTACATCAACGATGTGGATGTCGGACTCAATAATCGCATTAGTAAATTTACAGACGACACAAAGATTGGTAACTCGGTTCATACTGACGAAGACAGGCAAAGCCACCAAGAGGATTTGCACAAAATTTCAGCTTGGTCTGATAGATGGGAGATGCCCTTTAAGGGGGAAAGTCATTTTTACGGTCGTGTTCGGACATTTTGATCTCCTGCGGGCGTAATTTTTCATCTAGACTAATGATTTTTTTATAGTTTAAACACAAGACTGTGAGGTACCCCTGATATAATTTTCATAAAAATTGATGGATTTTTTATTTTTTTTAAGTTTTACATATGCTCAAAAAATTCTTATTAACGGAAAACGATTCAAAGTAAAGGAATATCCTTTATATGAGATTTAAAAGACACCCAACGGAACAACACTGCATATTATCATTTGTATATCGCAAATAATAAGTACACAAAACAAAATCAATTCAAGCGGTAATTTTTTCTGTATAAACTACCGAAATAAAAATCACAGATCCTACAAACTTCGACATTAACGAATCTCAATATGCAGTTTTGTAGATCATTCTTTTCTGAGTATTATGCTGCAAAAAAATTAAAAATTGTCCCAAGTCGAGATATATAATTCTTTACATTAAAATTTTCATTTTGAGAAAAACGCACTTTTATGTTTAGGTGACAATGTACGGTACAGAGATGTTTTCTAGCACAACACAACTATGTCTCGTTCCTTATCTAACTCTTTTGATAATGTTCAAGAGTTCAGATTTCCAAGGAAGCTCTTTCACCACACTAGGCTATGGTGTTGCCGCATCTTCATTTTTTTCCTCTTTCACTTTCTCCCAGTACACCTTCACACGTTTCTTTGCAGCCTCACTCCACTTCACTGCCTTTGCTTTCCGCTTCCCCATAGTGTCTGAAAATACACTGGAAGACAGCATAAGCAAGCCAAAAAGAAACGCACGTGTGAGTGCAGAGCGCGTGAACCTTCCCGCTCCACAAAATCAACACTGCCTCCCCGCTACACACTCTTCCCGCGTGGAGATGCGGAGAGACTATCATACAGTACCATAATTACATATAACCCCAAAAAGTCGGAAAAAGAGGATGCAAATAGAAGATACACAAAGAGAAGTGACAGTATATATGTTTAAATCCCCCGTGCGTAGGGTAGTAGGTATTTAAGTAAAGGCCACCATGACGCTCTTAACGCTTGGCAGTGCGGCAAATTACCTCAGCACTAGCCGCGCTAGTTCATACTGAGATTTTCAAAAAATTGATTTTTTCAACCGTAAAAATGACTTTCCACCTTAACGTAGATAAGTGACAGGTCCTTCAAGTTGCAACAAGATATAAGAAGTTCGATTACGAAATGCGCGGCGTTAAACTCAAAAGCGTTCAGTGCGTTAAGGACTTGGGGGTCAAAATCGCGTCAAACCTCAAATTCTCACAGCAATGCATCGATTCAGCAAATAAAGCGAACAGAATGTTGGGCTTCATTAAAAGAAACTTTTTATTCAAGAATAAAGATGTAATACTTCCACTCTACAATAGTTTAGTCAGACCCCACTTGGAATATGCGGTACAGTTTTGGTCTCCCCACCATGCAAAGGACATTGCTAAATTAGGTGTTCAGGCTCGGGTAACAAAAATGATCCCTTCCTTGCGCAACAAATCTTACGAAGAAAGGCCTTCCACCCTTAACATGTTCTCTCTTGAGAAACGTCGCCAACGAGGAAAACTGATCGAATGTTTTAAAATATTTAATGGTTTCACGAATGTAGACAGATCAACATTGTTTATGATCGATGACACTTTGCGTACGAGGAACAATGGCGTAAAACTCAAATGTAGACAAGTAAATTCAGACTGCACCAAATTTTTCTTCACTAACGTTGTAGTGCGAGAATGGAATAAGCTCCCACCGTCAGTGGTCCAGTGTAACACGATTGACTCCTTCAAAAACAAGCTCGACCGTCACTTCCTTCAACTTAATATCAACTAGAGTTGAAATGCATCGTTTTGGAGCCTTCTGATTAATGTAGAATCACTTAGGTGTAAGGACAGACCACCTAGTCTGGACCATGGGGTCTGTGTGGTCTGATTTTCTATGTAAATCTATGTAAATCTATGTAAATCTCTCTCTCTCTCTCTCTCTCTCTCTCTCTCTCTCTCTCTCTCTCTCTCTCTCTCTCTCTCTCTCTCTCTCTCTGTATGCCGTGTGCTGTGAGCTGACTTACGCCGTATGCAGTGTGCTGATTGTTGTGCCGAGTTCTGTGCGAAGAGTCTGAGATGTCTGCAGTACCGTGTGGTGTGTGGTGAGCGCCGTGGACTGGTTGCTGATAACTGTGTAAATGACGTGTGCTCTTCAGATAAGGATAAATGTTTGCCCTTATCTTTACTATCTCTCCCCTGTAGGGACCCGTAATCCACACCATTTTCTTTCTCGTTCTCTCCACCTTCAGTTACTTAGCCTACCCTTCAACTCTCCGTTTTCTCTTAAGCCTCTCTTCTTCCTGAACCTTTTCTTCAGTCTGCCTTCATATCCACACACACTATTTCTCATTATCCATATCTCATCATATCAAGTCACTACATCACATATGTACATATACCTAGTCATTGCTAAAATTATAAGAAAGTTACTCATATGTATAAAAACACCTATATATCATAATTGTAAATAATAATGTATGTTAACTTCTGTACATACTAATTCGCCTTTCACAAAAACATGTATATTCTCGAGAATAAATTTGTTCGTCAATGAAGTCACCACCAGGATATCAGTTGTTTCACTGAACCTACAAAGACGGCCTTAACGGAATCACACGGCGTTATACCAGCTATAACGTATGCTGTCTAGAAAACACACAAACAGAAATGTTTGGTTTTCTCTGTAGCGGCCTAAGCTGCCGCTACAAATTGGTGACCTCCGGAACCGAATAACGAGGTACAACTCGGTTCTTTCACACCCTGCCGACGCCGCCGCCCGCGCCGCCGTCGCTGCTGGCTATGGTCTGTGTACCACGTCACAGCCCATCTACCACCCCTGGAGGATCTGCCGGCCCGCAGCAGGCCGCGCTCCGCCTCCGGCCCTCCCCACGTGACCCGAAGCTACTCCGCCGCCGGCAGGCTCCCGCATTCCACCGCATTAGCCGCCGAAGGTCTGTGTGGACGTTCCCGCCTTCGCCCCACGCACACCTCGCCTCTGGCCGCCCCCACGAACCCCGGCCCTCATCCACCCAGATGTTGCTCTCCTCGCAGTTGTACCTCGCCGCTCCTAGTTCAGCCCAGCCCAGCCAGCCATTCCGACGCCGCTCCTACGGCTCCCTCATCCCGCTCTATCTCGCCTCACCCAGCCAAGCCACCCGCTCCTACGGGTAACTCACCTCCGTGCATCACACACTTCCCACGGCTGCCTCCCTCCTTCGCCAGCCCAGCACACCAGCCTCCTGCCGTTGCGGCCCCCGGCTTCCCCCGCCGGCGCCTTCCTACTCCCGCGGCATCGACACTATCGTTGGTGTTCCTGAGGCGGCACTCCCGCCGCAGTGGCCCCTGACTACCATCAGAGTCTCTTCCCGCTCTGCGGACATCGAGTGCAGCGTCGCCCCAACACCCAGTAGTGCTAAATGACGTGCCATGTGTGCATGCATGTGCAGTGACGCCCCGACAACAACCACCACCAGTGTGTTTCAAAACAGCGAGCGAGTGCGTGATTGTGCAGTGACGCCCCTGGCATGACAAGAACCAGCAGGAATGCAGTGTGTGCTTCTACGGTGACGCCCATGGCATGACGCAAGCCATAAGTGAGTATGTGAGTTAGTGACGCCCCTCCCATCAGTGCTCCCCGACGTAGTTCAGTACCCAGCGCTATACTCCAAAGGAAGAACAAATAACAGCAGACCTGCTGGTCCTTACGAGGCTGTTTGTGACAAGCTACACTAACTATCTAATCAAAGGTGGAAGATGAAGGACAGCAAAGGCGAAGGCTCCTCTCCACCACTCCATCCCTCCAGCCAAAGCTGGCAGGAAAGGAAAAAGAACCATGCAGCATGGAAAAACTGCATGGAATTTATGTAGGAAAGAGGAAAGAACTACCATTACTGCTACCACTAACCGGGCGATAAAAGCGGACAAGGACACCAGTATTCGAAAGAACTTAACGTTATTACGACAATGAGTAATATCTTAGTTGCTGGTTAGATTCAAAATACTTGTCTAATCTATTCTTGAAGGCCGTAACTGTTGTACTATCAACGACATCACAGGGTAGAGAGTTCCAAACATTAACAACTCGATTGAAGAAGAAGTGTTTAGCTTCGTACGACGAGAATCTTTTACCACTTATCTTCAAATTGTGATTTCTTCTTGTTCTATTTGATCGATCAATTGTAAAGTAATCTTCCGCATTAATATCACTGAATTCTTTAAACATTTTAAACACTTCTATTAGATCGCCTCGCATTCTTCGTTTTGACAGGCTGAATAAATTTACTTCTTTAAGCCTTTGTTCATATGATAAATTTCTCAACCTAGGAATCATTTTAGTTACTCTTCGTTGAACCCGTTCCATCTTTTCTATGTCTTTTCTGTAATAGGGAGACCAAAACTGTACACAGTACTCTAGGCGGGGTCGAACCAACGAATTATACAGTTTTAATATTACTTTTTCCGATTTATTATTAAAGACTCGTCCGATGAAGCCAACCAATTTGTTTGCAGTTTTAACTACCTCTGAACAATGCTGACCGGGCTTTAAATCGCTTGATATAGTGATTCCAAGATCCTTTTCTTTACTTACTGCAGAAAGTTGTTTGCCATTCATTACGTACCGAACGCGATTGTTATTTTTTCCGATGTGTAACACTTTACATTTGTCAACGTTAAATTTCATTTGCTATTGATTGGCCCAACGTGCAAGTCGATCTAAATCTGATTGTGAGGCTTCTTCGTCGAGTGTCGCAGTTACTTTACTAGCAATTTTTGTGTCATCAGCAAATTTTGATACTTTGCAAGTGAGCCCATCATCGATATCATTAACAAATTAAGAAGAGCATGGGGCCAAGCACTGATCCTTGAGGTACGCCGCTTCTGACGTCGAGCCAGTTAGATGTAACACCGTTTAGAACTACTCTCTGTTTCCGCTCAGAGAGCCAGTTCTCAAGCCAATTGTGAATGTTACCCGAGATACCGTGCGCCAATAGTTTGCTGAGCAATCGTTGGTGGGGGACCTTATCAAATGCCTTTTGAAAATCCAGATATATGATATCTACTGGTCTGCTTTCATCGAACACCTCAAAAATATATTGAAAAAAATCAAGTAAGTTAGTTAAACACGAACGTTTACTACGGAAGCCATGTTGCGAATTATTTACCATATTATTTTCTTCGAAGAATTTCACCATATTGTCGCGAATGATAGTCTCCATTGACTTACAGATAATCGATGTCAGGCTAATTGGTCGATAGTTTCCTGGATGAGACTTGTCCCTCTTTTTGAAAATTGGTGTGACATTTGCTAGTTTCCAATCCGACGGAACTTTTCCAGATGTTAAAGATTTATTGAATATGATGGAGAGCGGCTTACAAATTTGATGCTTGATTTCTTTTAAGGGGAGGCACAACAGCTGAGATGATAAAATTAGGTCAAAAAATCATTTTTTAGTATTTCGCATATCTAGATAGAAAAAAGCTTCAAGAATGAAGCCGTAGTCAGTAAATAACGAACACCGGGTGGCAACACGGTTTAAAAGAAATCGAATCCCTCGATAATTACCACATAATATGTCATACTCAAAACTTTAAACTCATTTATCTCAAAACGTCAAATTTTAACTTCAATGAGTAGCTGTGCACAAAAAACTTGATGGATCTAAATGAAACTCACCATACTTGTACGTAATGGGTATGTCTACATTTCCAAGACAGGGTTTTAAGAAATTCGAAAAAGTCTTGTTCTGGATACGTTATATAGCTAAAAAAAATAGTGACGTCATTATTTCATGAAATTGCGAAAGCGGTTTCTCACGAACTAAAACGAATTTAGCAAAAAACTGTCTTGGGTAGGTTAATATGTTATTCTACTAATACCATGCAAAATTTGGTAACTTTAGAGTGAAAATTAAAATTTACGTGAATTTTTTAAGCTGTGACGTCATGACGTCACGACGTCATGAACTAAAATGTTCTACCTACTACCAAAATATCAGAAAATGGTGCCATTGCACATTGCAAAAGTTTCAAACAAAAATATTGAAAACTTTTTTTTTATGAATATTTTTCATCCAGTTGTTGTGCCTCCCCTTAAGACCCTAGGGGTAATTTTGTCTGGACCAGGAGCTTTGCTTACTTTGAGCACGCCACTTAACATCTTTTCGGTCCTTCTAGCCTCCGGCGGTTGAGGTGATAAACAATCTTCGTCGGTAAATACGGATGCGAAAAAGTTATTTAGGATTGTAGCCATTTCATTTTCATCGTTCCTGTGGTTTCCATTATCATTAGCAAGCGGTCCGATACCACAAGTGAGTGACTTTATATTATTTACATAGCTAAAATATTCTTTAGGATTAGATTTACTCGTTTCCGCTATATATTCTTCAAGATTTTTCTTGCTTCGTTTTATTAATTTCTTGGTTTCGCGGCGAATTCTGTCCAACTCCAGTTTGTCAGCCTCACTCTGAGTTGATATGTATCTACTGATTACGCGTTTTTTAAGAGATAGGCTATTTTGAGTTTCGTTATTCCGCCATTTGGGTTTCTTCTTAAAAGCTGAACGTCTGTTTCGATAGGGTACGCATATGCTTATGGCATTGTTTAATATTGTGGTGAAGGCCCCCCAAGATTTATCAATATCTGTTTCCGCCGAGATTTCAGTCCAGTCAGAATTATTTACACCTCCGGGATGCTTGGCGTGACTCTCGGCCTCCTGCCGCCGCAGCCCCTGACTACACTGCCAGCGCCTCTAGACGCGGCCGAGGCCTCCACAGCTGTCACCGACCCTGCCCTAACGTGCCCCTCCAAGGTGTCCGACGACGACGCTGCGCAGGGCGTGGCCAGCCTCCATGCCCCCACCGTCACCAGCGACAGTCTGACCCACCAGCTCAAGGCTCTTATCACCGAGCTACGAACGGAGGTCAGCACGCTCAGAAGGCTTATGGACCTGATGGAGTGCCTCCTATTGTCCTTAAAAACTGTGCCTCCGTGCTGTCACCCTGCCTGGTCAAACTCTTTCGCCTCTGCCTGTCAACATCTACCTTTCCTTCTTGCTGGAAGTATGCCTTCATACAGCCTGTACCTAAGAAGGGTGACCGCTCCAATCCCTCAAACTACCGTCCTATAGCTTTACTTTCTTGTCTATCTAAAGCTTTTGAATCAATCCTTAACCGGAAGATTCAAAAGCACCTTTCCACTTCTGACCTTCTATCTGATCGCCAGTATGGGTTCCGCAAGGGGCGTTCTACTGGTGATCTGTAGCCTTCTTAACTGACTCTTGGTCATCCTCTCTTAGCCGTTTCGGTGAAACTTTTGCTATTGCGCTGGACATATCAAAAGCTTTTGATAGGGTCTGGCACAAATCTTTGCTTTCTAAACTACCCTCCTACGGTTTCTATCCTTCTATCTGTACCTTTATCTCCAGTTTCCTTTCTGACCGTTCTATTTCTGCCGTGGTAGACGGTCACTGTTCTTCCCCTAAATCTATTAACAGTGGTGTCCCACAGGGTTCTGTCCTATCTCCCACTCTTTTTGTTGTTCATTGATGATCTTCTTTCCAAAACGAACTGTCCTATCCATTCCTACGCCGATGATTCCACTCTGCATTACTCAACTTCTTTTAATAGAAGACCCACCCTTCAGGAACTTAACGACTCAAGGCTGGAGGCTGCAGAACGCTTAGCCTCAGACCTTACTACTATTTCCGATTGGGGCAAGAAGAACCTGGTGTCCTTCAACGCCTCAAAAACACAGTTTCTCCACCTATCCACTCGACACAATCTTCCAAACAACTATCCCCTATTCTTTGACAACACCCAGCTATCACCTTCCTCAACACTAAACATCCTCGGTCTATCCTTAACTCAAAATCTCAACTGGAAACTTCATATCTCATCTCTTACTAAATCAGCTTCCTCGAGGCTGGGCGTTCTGTACCGTCTCCGCCAGTACTTCTCCCCTGCACAGTTGCTGTCCATATACAGGGGCCTTGTCCGCCCTCGTATGGAGTATGCATCTCATGTGTGGGGGGGCTCCACTCACACAGCTCTTCTGGACAGAGTGGAGGCTAAGGCTCTTCGTCTCATCAGCTCTCCTCCTCATACTGATAGTCTTCTACCTCTTAAATTCCGCCGCAATGTTGCCTCTCTTTCTATCTTCTATCGATATTTCCACGCTGACTGCTCTTCTGAACTTGCTAACTGCATGCATACCCCCCTCCCGCGGCCCCGCTGCACTCGACTTTCTACTCATGCTCATCCCTATACTGTCCAAACCCCTTATGCAAGAGTTAACCAGCATCTTCACTCTTTCATCCCTCACGCTGGTAAACTCTGGAACAATCTTCCTTCATCTGTATTTCCTCCTGCCTACGACTTGAACTCCTTCAAGAGGGTATCAGGACACCTCTCCTCCCGTATTTGATCTTCCTTTCGGCCACCTCTTTTGTATCTTTTTTAGGAGCAGCGAGTAGCGGGCTTTTTTTTTATTATTGTTTTCTTTTTTTCTGTGCCCTTGAGCTGCCTCCTTTGTTGTAAAAAAAAAAAAAAAAAAAAGGGAGGACATAAGGAGCCAACGACGCCAGTCCTCGTCACCACACAGCCACTCCTCGTCGCCACACAGCCACTCCTCGTCGCCACACAGCCCCTCCTCGTCACCACACAGCCCCTCCTCGTCACCACACAGCCATTCCTCGTCACAACACCACTCCTCGTCACCCCGCCGCCATCGCTCCACCTCCAGTAGTAGCCCCACACACAGCCCTGGCGTCTGCTACTACCACAGGAGGTTCGGCAAGGATGCCAGGAAGTGCACGTCCCCCTGCAGCCTCCAGGATTCTTCGCAACACCCCCGGCAGGCCCTGACAGCGCACAGCGTCCGCCAACACACCTCGAAGCTGTTCCACATCTTCGATCCACTCTCCCGCACCAACTTCCTCATCGACACTGGAGCCGAAGTCAGCGTTCTCCCCGCCACATCAAGCCAGAGGTCCCTGCCAACCATAGCTCGCCTCTACGCGGCTAACGGCACGGGAATCCCTGTCTTTAAGAGACAAACGCTCCAGCTTAACCTCAACCTTCGTCGGTCGTTCGAGTGGACCTTCTACGTGGCAACAGTGTCGCAACGTATCCTAGGCGCCGATTTCCTGACTCATTACAATCTCCTGATTGACCTCAAAAGTCGCAAGCTCCTGGATCCTTTAACATCCGTCTCCACCAGAACGAGAGCAGCAGCAGGAGAAAGCACCCACATCTCCACCATCAGCGCAGACAACCGGTTCGCGTCTCTCCTCAAGTCCTTCCCGACGCTGACGCAGCCACACACAGCCAACAAGCCCGTGAAGCACCACGTGACGCACCACATCGAGACGACCGGACCACCGACATACGCCAAGGCTCGCCGCTTAGCTCCAGAACGCTACCAACAAGCCAAGGCCGAGTTCGAGTCGCTGATGCGCCAAGGTGTCATCCGCCCCAGCTCAAGCAACTGGTCGTCTGCCCTCCACGTCGTTCCCAAGAAGAACAGTGACATACGACCATGCGGTGACTACAGAGCCCTCAACTCGCGCACCGTCATGGATCGCTATCCGGTGCCGAATATTCAGGAGTTCTCCTCACAGCTTGCTGGCTCCACCATCTTCTCCAGGATCGACCTCATCAAAGCCTTAATTCCACCAGATCCCAGTCAACCCAGCGGACATCCCGAAGACAGCCATCGTTACACCTTTCGGCTGGTACGAGTATGTCCGAATGCCCTTTGGCCTCAAGAACTCTGCCCAAACCTTCCAGAGGTTCATGGACGAAGTGCTGCGAGGACTGACATTCTGCTTCGCCTACATCGACGACGTCCTCATCGCCAGTCCTGACGCTGACACACACCGCCAACATCTAGAGCAAGTTTTCATCCGTCTCCAGGACTACGGTATCCAGATCAGCGTTGACAAGTCAGAGTTTGGTGTTGCCTCCGTCGATTTCCTCGGCCACACCGTCTCTCCTTCAGGCATCACTCCCATCTCTTCCCGATGTGACGTCATTCAACAGTTCCCGAAGCCGACAACTCAGCGCCAGCTCAAGCAGTTCCTCGGGATGATCAACTACTACAACCGCTTCATTCCACACTGCGCGCTCATCTTTCAGCCACTTTACTCCATGATCAAGCCCTGCAAGAGAGGCCAGTCCGTCACACTCGCCTGGACCACTGAAGGCTGTTACCACACTCAGCTCCCCTACTCCAGACGCCACTACTTCAATCTCCACGGATGGCTCAGACACCGGCGTTGGTGGAGTCTTGCAGCAGCACGTAAACGGAGCCTGGAGACCCATTGCATTCTTTTCACAGAAACTCAGCAACGCCGAAAAGAAGTACAGCGCCTTCGACAGAGAACTTCTCGCCATCTACAAGGCTGTCAAGCGCTTCAGATACTTCGTCGAAGGCCGGGAATTTCACATTTACACCGACCACAAGCCTCTTGCAACAACCTTCGTCAACAACAAGTCTACCTACACTCCCAGGCAGCTGCGCCACATCGACCTCTTCTCGCAGTTCACAATAGACATCCGGTACGTTAGAGGCGAAGACAACATCCCCGCCGACGCTCTCTCGCGTAAGATCTCTGCAACATCCTCCTCCCTCATCGATTATGCCGCCATTGCTGCAGACCAAGTCGACGACGCCGAGCTGCAGCAATTGAAAGACAACCCCGCATTGTCGATGAGGCGAGTCGAGTTCCCCGGGACGAACGTGCACCTCTACGCTAACGCATCTACCGACACCATCCAGCCTTACCTGCCGAAGAATCACCGGTATCCTCTCTTCCGCCAGCTGCACGACCTCTCTCACTCCGGGATACGAGCGTCACAGCGCATGATGTCCTCGCGTTTCATTTGGACGGGGATCAACAAGGACGTCAGAGACTGGAACCGCTTCCAAGGTGACGCGCCACACCGTCTCGCCTCCAGCAACGTTCACGCCCCGCTCCTCCAGACTCGAACACGTCCACGTCGACCTCGTTGGCCCACTTCCACACTCCAACGGCTACAAGTACCTCCTCACCTGCGTTGACAGGTTCACACGCTGGCCCGAAGCTGTCCCGGTCGAAGACATAACAACGGACACCATCGCCAGAGCCTTCGTCAACACCTGGGTGTCGCGCTTCGGTACGCCTCTCAGCCTCACATCAGACCGTGGAAGCCAGTTTGAGTCGAGCCTGTAGGACAAGGTCATGTCCATACTGGGGATCAAGCGGATCAGAACCACCAGCTACCATCCTCAGTCAAATGGCCTTGTCGAACGCCTCCACCGCCAACTCATGGCCTCGCTGGCAGCAACAGTACAAGATCGCAGCGACTGGACTACGACTCTGCCCCTAGCCCTCCTCGGCATACGGACGTCCCTCAAGGAAGACTGGCCACTCCTCTGCAGAGCTCCTGTATGGCACCACTCTCCGCCTCCCAGGAGAGGTTCTCTCGCCCACTCCTGGCCCTCCCTGCGACATCCAGGACTACGCCAGGAACCTCAAGGACGCCATGAAGAGACTCCAACAAGTGCCGCCACGTACATCACCATCCAAAACGTTCGTGAGCCAGGACCTTGACACCTGCACACACGTGTTCGTGCGAGTGGACGCAGCGAAGAAGCCTCTGCAGCAACCGTACGATGGCCCCTTCGCCGTCATCAAGAGGACGCGCAAGAACATCACAATTGACAGCCACGGCAAGTCCGACGTCATCGCCATCGACCGGGTCAAGCCAGCGTATTTCCTGCGTCCAGATCCTCCACCAACCAACACCGTGTCAGTGTCTCCTACTCCAGTGCCCAAAGACAATATACAGTATAACGAGAGGAAACGTGTAACGTTCCTCCTACTTCGTCACTAGGGGGGGAATTATGTAGTGACCCATAACGCACACCATTTTCTTTCTCGTTCTCTCCACCTTCAATTCCTTACCCTACCCTTCAACTCTCCGTTTTCTCTCAAGCCTCTCCTCTTCCTGAACTTTTTCTTTAGTCTGCCTTCATATCCACACACACCATTTCTCATTCTCCATATCTCATCATATCAAGTCACTCCATCACATATGTACATATACCTAGTCATTGCTAAAATTATAAGAAAGTTACTCATATGTATAAAAACACCTATATATCATAATTGTAAATAATAATGTATGTTAATTCCTGTACATACTAATTCGCCTTTCACAAAAACATATATATTCTCGAGAATAAATTTGTTCGTCAATGGAGTCACCACCAGGATATCAGTTGTTTCACTGAACCTACAAAGACGGCCTTAACGGAATCACACGGCGTTATACCAGCTATAACGTATGCTGTCTAGAAAACATACAAACAGAAATGTTTGGTTTTCTCAGTAGCGGCCTAAGCTGCCGCTACATCCCTATATTTACCTTCTCGACGTAGCGCTCTCTAAACATAATACACATATACACGAAACATCACTCTTACACTTTTTCCGTCCTATTTCTTAGATGTTTTTTCCATTCCAGGCGGGAACGCAGCCACTCCCTCACAAGTGTGGAGAGTGACCTGACCTGCCTATTTCCCAGAGACCTACTTAATCTCATAATTACCCCGGACAACTAATCCCACCTCACCTTTCACTCTCTCTCTCTCTCTCTCTCTCTCTCTCTCTCTCTCTCTCTCTCTCTCTCTCTCTCTCTCTCTCTCTCTCTCTCTCTCGATTCACTCCCGAGCTCTCCTGAGAGACGGACGTGACCTCACCCCGCTGCGGCCGCGCTTCACGCCTTGTCAACCCTGTATTTTCGTTGTGCTCTTGGGTTTGCGTTTGCTTTCACGTGTGTTTGTGTGTTCTTGCTTGTGAACCTTGTGTGTTGCCTGTGATTTCCCGACGCGTGTTTCGTGTGTGTTCGTTTGTGGTTTCTGTGAGTGTGTCTGCCTGTGGTTGCCTCTGTGATTTGTGTTTCCGGTGTTTTTGCATGTGATTTGGCTGTTTCCGAGTGTTCTACGTGAGTATCAGAGTGTTTCAAGTGTGTTGTTGTGTTTTCGGTGTTTTTGCGTGTGATTTGGTTGTTTCCGAGTGTTCCACGTGGGTATCAGAGTGTTTCGAGTGTGTTGTTGTGTTTCCGGTATTTTTGCGTGTGATTTGGCTGTTTCCGAGTGTTCTACGTGGGTTCCAGAGTGTGTAATGTGTATATTATAATGTACATGTGAATGTGTGAATGTATGTCGCAACGCCATGGCACAGCCTCGTCAAAGGATGTTTATTAAGACGTCGGTGCATAGGTTGTATTTAGGAGGTGCTCCTTGCCGTGGGAACGGTGCTGATTCAACAAGCCTCCTGCACCGGGTTGCTCCTGAAGCGGCGAGAAGCCGGCAGATTACAGCGGGCGACGGGCGAGAGCAGACGACTGCTCGGGGTGTGCGTACGACTCCTCCACAAAACCTGTAACTATTCTGTAAGACTGTTAATATAGTTAAAACGCCCAAAATAACTGATGTAATGTGTATATTATAATGTACATGTGAATGTGTGAATGTATGTCGCAACGCCATGGCACAGCCTCGTCAAAGGGTGTTTATTAACACGTCGGTGCATAGGTTGTGCTTAGGAAATGCTCCTTGCCATGGGAACGGTGCCGAATCAACAAGCCTGCTGCACCGGATTGCTCCTGAAGCGGCGAGAAGCCGGCAGATTACAGCAGTCGTCTGCTCTCGCCCGTCGCCCGCTGTAATCTGCCGGCTTCTCGTCGCTTCAGGAGCAATCCGGTGCAGCAGGCTTGTTGAATCAGCACCGTTCCCACGGCAAGGAGCACTTGACTTCTAGACCCTTAATAGTAAAGTTAATAGTAAATCCCAGACCCAGACCCATATCAACATGGCCGCCGGAGCTCCTCGCCCAGTCCACCTCCGGAATTCAGGGTTCGAAAGGACTCTTTGGAACTGTATAACGATAGTGAACTTGTCAAGAAATACATATTAGACCATGCAGGAATGGAATATGTGACTGATTTGGTGAGAAGAGAGCTACAAGATCCAGTTCAAAGGGACCATCCCCTCACCCCGGGGTTGAAAGTGATTTTGACTTAAAGGTACTTGACTACGGGAAAAATGCTGCAGTGTTCAAGTGATGAGTTTGGGGTATGCCAGAGTAGTGTAAGCAGGGTGATTGCGGAAACTCTGGCCGCCCGCAGTGCCCCGTAGGTAGTCGGGAGGTTTATCCCTTTGATAGGACGGAGATCCGTGAAGAGCAAGCAGAATTTTACCAACTTGCCGGTGTTGTGGGAGTGATAGACTGCAACCATGTGAAAATAATGGCACCAAAGGAAAACGAAGCAGTTTATGTGAACAGAAAAAAAAAACTTACATAGCTTGAACATACAATTAGTGTTTGATACCTTTGTTATTGATTAAAATGTGAAATATTTGAGTTAAGGAAAACGAAACATGGGAAAAAAAACTTTTATTTGTAGCAGAAAGGTACACACATGCAAATGAAAAAGATGCCATTAAAATTGCATTAAAATGAAATTTAAAATATGATTTATAATTACTGTTGCTTTAAAATCAATTTAGAAAAAAAAATACTCCTGCCGGTCATTCGTATGGAGATAATGGTGGTAAGAAAGCTTGTTAGTGACGTCTGCTAGTGTGAGGGAGGTGGAACGAAAGGTCGAGGCGACCACATCGCGTACATCATGACTTCTGAGTGAAGTAAAACAAGGTTACTTGGTTTCTGTTTACAAAGTTCCAAGTGGAAAAACAACTTTATTGTGAATTCAGTGTATACTTTTCTGGAGTATTGTGTTTACTGAGTGAATTGGTGACCAATCTGTTGCTATTTGTGTCTTGCTTGAAGATATTCATCATTGGATTCAAAGCTATGGTATTAATGTGTAATAGTCGTCATAACAAAATATGTAGTAATTAATTATATATGTCAACCCATTTATTTTCATGAGATCATGGTATGACCACTGAAAAACAAAGCTTTTTTATCTTGGCTCCATTACAAATTTAGTATATAATTACTCATATATTCAATAAAGTAGTGGAATCCAGTTTTCAGCATCTTTTATTATTATGCCAATTAGCACTCAGCTTGCAAACACGCTTAGGTTTATGTTGTCAGCTTGGGTCGGACTTAGTGAACACTTTATCAAGTGACCTAAGATTACTCAATGCTACCAAAGCTATGGTATTAACGTGCAATAGTCGTCATACCAAAATACGTAGTAATTAATTATATATGTCAACCTATTTATTTTCAAACATAGCTTTTTTATCTTGGCTCCATTACAAATTCAGTATATAATAACTCATATATTCAATAAAGTAGTGGAATCCAGTTTTCAGCATCTTTTATTATTATGCCAATATTCTAAGCACTCAGCTTGCAAACACGCTTAGGTTTATGTTGTCAGCTTGGGTCGGACTGAGGCGAAAACTTTACCAAGTGACCAAAGATTACTCAATGCTACCATATAGGTATAATATATATATATATATATATATATATATATATATATATATATATATATATATATATATATATATATATATATATATATATATATATATATATATAAAACTGTCTGCTCTAATGGCCCTCCCACTTTTGAAGTCCAAATAACGCCCCTGATTGTAACTAAGTATCTTGTAACACCCACGACTGGGTGCCGGTGCAAATCTCCTCATTAAACTCTAGGGAACTCAGAAAAATCCGAGTAAGAGAGTGCTGGCTGTGGGGATTGAACCAGTGACCTTCGACATACAAAGCCATGTCTCTGTCAGTCGAGCCAATAAAGGTAAAGGTAAAGTTGGGGCATACGCTGTAGCAGCGCATGGCCTCGGTGCTCATCTCCGTAACATTGACCCTTGATCCTGTGGTGGGAGGGAGCCCATTACCCCGGGACACAGGGTCAGTGTGACATCCGGGTTACCACAGTTTCCCCAGGTTTCCCCAGGTAACCATTTATCGACCAGCCCGAGAGGGAGGATGATCAGCTGGGTGAGTTGCACGCCGACTGCCCGGGCCGGGATTCGAACCCGGGCCTGCGGAGTAGAAGCCATGCATGCTGACCACTAGACCACGGAGGCGTATTGGGGCCCAATCTCAAGTGAACCCACTCACAATGGCACATAATTTTTTTTTTCTGGTAAATTTTGTGCTTTGAATGAATTTGTTAACCATTTCTGTCGAGGAATAGCAGAGATTTTTTTTCACCCCTTCCACCCTAACCTTCTCAGTAATAAACAAAAAGTGACAAAATCATAGCCTTGAGGCAGTAATATTCAGCCCCAGCATCAAAAAATTATACTGCTGCCCTATGAAAGGCATCTCTTAACTCCGATGAAGTAGGTGGTGACTGTGGTGGAGCAGCTTCATTGTCATCCCTTGCAGTGGCAGGTGTCATTGGGCCAGCAGATGATGAAGCAGTGGCTGGTGTCATTGGGCCAGCATATGATGAAGCAGTGGCTGGTGTCATTGCGCCAGCAGATGATGAAGCAGTGGCAGGTATCATAGGGCCAGCAGATGATGAAGCAGTGGCTGGTGTCATTGGGCCAGCAGATGTTGAAGCAGTGGCAGGTGTCATTGGGCCAGCAGATGATGAGGCAGTGGCTGGTGTCTTAGGGCCAGCAGATGTTGAAGCAGTGGCTGATGTCATAGGGCCAGCAGATGTTGAAGCAGTGGCTGGTGTCTTAGGGCCAGCAGATGTTGAAGCAGTGGCAGGTGTCATAGGGCCAGCAGATGTTGAAGCAGTGGCTGGTGTCATAGGGCCAGCAGATGTTGAAGCAGTGGCAGGTGTCATAGGGCCAACAGATGTTGAAGCAGTGGCTGGTGTCATTGGGCCAGCAGATATTGAAGCAGTGGCTGTTGCCGGAGCAGCTGATGGTATCTTTTCCACAAGTAATGAACAATGTGCTGGGATGGTCTCTAGCAATACAGCAGCGGGGCTGAAAAAAAGCGTCATATATTAGTCATGATTAATGCATGTAACTTAAATAGGTAGTTGAAGAAAAAGGGTATTAAAGGTGAAATATTACTTATTAACAGAAATATTCCACTATTTGTAATTGGTTGTAAAGTAATTGACTGATAAAGTGTGTATCTACAAAGAATATGAATTTAAGAGTAATTAATAAATTGTTTTAATGAGAATATAAAAGTTTTTGCCAAAAACATACAGGCCAGTCAATATTTCACTGCTGCTTGACTGCTGCTGCTGTTGCTGCTGTCCTATCCCTAGCATATCATCAGCTGTGTCAATGCTGAATGGCTCTGGTACCCCTTCAAATACATGAGACAAGCAGCCTATGATGTCATACACCAGTTTATCTACCACAGTTAATGTCATAGTTAGGTAGGCGCCTGCGTATCTGTGGTGCCACACTTGTGGGGCACTCAGGTGCTGGGGGGAAATGTCATTGTTATGAAGAGGCAGGGGTAAACCAGTGTATGCTGTGAAGCCTTGGTGTGGAGGTTCCCTGTCTGAATTGTGCAGCTAGTCCCCCATACAGTGAGGGCAGTGAGGGCCTTTTTTACTCCCTCAGGGGCTGTGCAGCTGAGAGAGTGGTGTACATGAGTGTGAATGTGTGAGTGAGTGTGTGCCTGTCTTGGCTACCACCCTTCACTGGGGGAAAACAACCAAGGTATTTAGATAGATTGATAGTCATTGACAGATGAACATTAAAAAAAATTATATATCAAATATGCAGTTCACTGCTATGAACTTAATAACTTTAAGCTGAAACAAAGGCATTGTGGCCAGTATAGCTGCATTCTGTGAGCACATAAAAAAATAACTAATATAAGTTTTACATTTAAAGATATAACAACTAAAAAAAATTACCAGTCTGCCGCTGCTCATTCCTGCACTTGGCAATGCGAGGCTTTGATTTTTGTTGTATGTTGTACCAACACCTCTCACAGTCATCCTGCATGCGGGGTCCACTCCCAGGGAAGGCACTGTCAGGGTATAAATGTGAAGCGAGTTTCTTAATAGTTTCACTATGGCATGCTATTTATTTCCCATACCTTCTCCAATAACATTTAATACATGCTGTGATGGAAAGCTAAATCAGTACCGGTATTTTATTTGCATGCATCATAAAACATTAACGTTTTAGTTGTTATGAACATGGCCATAAATACTACTTTTCATTACCTACTTTTCTAAAATGCTTTTCTCTAAGTTGGATGATATTACACAATACAACTATACAAAAAAAATTCAGAACATTAATCTCAATTCCATTCTTTTGAGTACTTCTAACCTAACATTATATCACCAGAAACTGTTTGACAAATGCTATCAAAATAACATTTTAATCTTACTTTACCATTCTCATCAAATCTACCTATTCCGATATAGTCTTAACATAAAATACTTGTAAAAGTGTTGAGAGTCTGGCATGCCCAACCCACCCACCCCCAAAAAAATCTAAATAAGGAATAAATAAAATAACAAGTAAATATGACTTGACTCTCTTATACTAACCCCCTTTCCACCCTAACAAACTTGGGGACCTACCATGTTAGGTTAGGACGTGTTAGGTAGGCCAGGTTTAGCAGGAGTTGGTTTAGTTATGTTAGATTGTTGAGGGAGTGGGGGTTGCAGCAGAAATAATTATGATGATGCTATTCACGTGGAGCAGTAGGAAAAAGTATGTCCTGTTTGGAAACTCTGTGGTTGTTTGTAGACAAAAATACCCATTTGACGAGGTTAGGCTAGTTTGCAAGTTACTTGAATCATGAATATGTGAATATGTAACAAAAAAAATAAAAGCGTTAACCTTAATTTCATTATCTTCAGTACATTCCAATCTATCATTATATCACCATAATCTGTTTGACCAATGCTATAAATATACTATTTTAATCTTACTTTACCAATCTCACGAAACCTATCTATTCCCATATAGTCTTGACATAAAGTACTTGTAAAAGTGTCCATAGTCTGGCATGCCTAGCATCCCCCCCCCCCCATCCCCCCCAATAAAAATAAATAATAAACAAATAAAAATAAATAAAGAATAAAAAAAGGGCAAATATGCCTTAACTATCTATACCAACCCCCTCTTCACCCCCAACAAACTTGGCATGTTAAGTTAGGATGTGTTCGGTAGGACGGGGCTGGTTTGGCTTGGTTAGGTTTAGTTATGTTAGGTTGTTGAGGGAGAGGGGGCTGTGGCAGAAATGGTCATAATGAAACTATTCAGATATAGAATAAAAAGGTATGTTCTGTTTGGAAAAAATACCCAATTGATTAGGTTAGGTTAGTTTGTAAGCTAACTGAACCATGAATATGTTATTACTAACCTTGTTACAGCTTCTGCCACTTCAGTCCACGCTCTCTTCTTATCCTCAGGGGTGATACTCTTCCCATAACACCCTCTGATTATGCGTATTTTTTCATGAATTTGATGTAAGAAGACCGTTTCATCTGGCGACCAATTAAACTTACTCCTTTCTGCGCTGGTTCTCCGGCCCGTAGATGTGCTCATTGGGGCAGATGACGTGGTTATGGTGCGGTAATTTCAGCAGAGCAAGTAATGACGCAGGAGGGGAGATAAGGGTATTGACGAGTGACGGAGTAAAAGCAGCCTTTGAGGCTGCTTCTATCTGCCACAAAACTCAATATTTTCTTGTATTTGCCATTTATTATGTTTTTGGTGTACATTTTTACATGTTTTCTTTATTTTTCTTTTGAAATATTTACTTAATTCATGTCGGATGTTTACGTTTTGCACGGAGGCGTCCTTAGCAACGAGCCCGCCATAACGAAGAAGACGAAGAAGATAATAGTAGCCAGGATTTGCTAATACTTACACTCAAAGTTGACGAGGATAGCTTTTACTCTTAATAAATTGAAACTATTAACTTTGATAGTAACTTTAAGAGTAAAAGTTAATAGCTCTCGAGGACACGGGCCCAGGTCATTTTCATGGGTTGAGGTGGTCTGGGGTATCCTGGGCCACTGGGTTTTCATGGGTCACAAGCGCAGCCTGGCCCAGTGGACAGTCTCTTATTTGGATACTTTAATTCGAGGGTTTTGGGATTCCTTCACTTACAGGCAGCACGCCCTTGAGGTGGCAGTCCGCTTCAGGACTTACTAGGCTCTGGTCAGTTACCTTGGGAGAGGCGGGCAGCGAAAGTTAGTACGAGTGTAGAGGAGTAAATCTGTCCTGTCATAACTCAGTGTATTCCACCCCACCTCACTACCCTGTGGTACGTCAGTGATTGATTATTTGATATAACGTTTATTTATTTATTTATTTATTTATTTATTTATTTATTTATTTTTTTTCTTTTTTTTTGGTGACCAACATTTAATCTCCCGAAGGTCGAAGAGTCGCGGCAAAAAATCTACTCGCCGGGGGAAAATCTCGTGTAATGCCAGTATTTAACCAGGTAGCAGCGATGGGCCAAATTTGTGGCTTTACCGCGTAGGAACTTAACGACTCAAGGCTGGAGGCTGCAGAACGCTTAGCCTCAGACCTTACTATTATTTCCGATTGGGGCAAGAACCTGGTGTCCTTCAACGCCTCAAAAACACAGTTTCTCCACCTATCCACTCGACACAATCTTCCAAACAACTATCCCCTATTCTTTGACAACACCCAGCTATCACCTTCCTCAACACTAAACATCCTCGGTCTATCCTTAACTCAAAATCTCAACTGGAAACTTCATATCTCATCTCCTACTAAATCAGCTTCCTCGAGGCTGGGCGTTCTGTACCGTCTCCGCCAGTTCTTCTCCCCTGCACAGTTGCTGTCCATATACAGGGGCCTTGTCCGCCCTCGTATGGAGTATGCATCTCATGTGTGGGGGGGCTCCACTCACACAGCTCTTCTGAACAGAGTGGAGGCTAAGGCTCTTCGTCTCATCAGCTCTCCTCCTCATACTGATAGTCTTCTACCTCTTAAATTCCGCCGCAATGTTGCCTCTCTTTCTATCTTCTATCGATATTTCCACGCTGACTGCTCTTCTGAACTTGCTAACTGCATGCCTCCCCCCCTCCCGCGGCCCCGCTGCACTCGACTTTCTACTCATGCGCATCCCTATACTGTCCAAACCCCTTATGCGAGAGTTAACCAGCATCTTCACTCTTTCTTCCCTCACGCTGGTAAACTCTGGAACAATCTTCCTTCATCTGTATTTCCTCCTGCCTACGACTTGAACTCTTTCTAGAGGAGGGTATCAGGACACCTCTCCTCCTGTATTTGATCTTCCTTTCGGCCACCTCTTTTGTTTTACTTTAGGAGCAGCGAGTAGCGGGCTTTTTTTTTATTATTGTTTTCTTTTTTTTTGTGCCCTTGAGCTGCCTCCTTTGTTGTAAAAAAAAAAAAAAAAAGTACCAGCGACGGGCCAAATTCTCGCCTTGACATGAACCTCCCCCCAAAAATAGAGGATACATAAACTGGTCACAAATGGGAGGGTGTCGCTGAGAGCCGACCCTGCTGACAACCACCACCATCACCACCACCACCACCGCCCGCTTCGCCTCCGCCACCAACAACCAACATCATAGCCCTGCTCTGCTTCCGCCGCCTTCCCGTTAACACAAAATAATATACATTGAGCACACAGACATGATGCCTCCAGGAATTATTTCAAGAATAAAGATCTTGTCGCCCAGTACCTTAAAAAGTTTCTTACTGGACGAGTTTTTCACCACTGGGAGACTTGTTAGCCTTTTTATATTATTACTGGTTTTTTTATAGAGGTTTTTGCAGTGACGTCACGAAATAGCGTCGTCTGCACCTTGTGCGTCGTCTGCAAACCCGCTGGTGGTCACCTCCCCAGCAGACGGACCACGTGTGCCTTATCTCCAAGTCACTACCCACGGGCAAATGGCAGGACCTTCAGCATCATTTGTGTTTAAATGATTACGCGAGATCGCTTGAGAATGCTGTGAAGCTAAGATACATCGAAAAAATCAGTGCTTTTGGAGGTATAGCTGTGTTATAGTAGGATATCAATGTATTATTATTATTTAATATCACCACGAATTAGGCATACAATTGTCAATGGAAAAACCCACGACAGATAGATCACGCCACCTTAAAGGAATGTCGTCCGTCAGTGTTTACCGTCTCAGTTTTGTATACTTCGCACTCCGATGGTGCGCGGAGGTCACCTTGACATACGTGACCAATTGTAACAATTATTTTCCAACCTGTAACTCGCCACTCCTTCACGGGAGTCCGACTGACACACAACGACAGTCGCTCTCGCTCCGACGCTTCTTGTACATAAAGGCTACGAATATAATTCGCCTTAAGGAAGCTGAAGTCTTAATCAACACCCTTTAAACGCCCCCCGACAAGCCCGTTACATTTGGTTGGCAGCGGTCACCCCGCCCCTGTGCCTTCGCTACCTCGTTCTCCTCCAAGCCACGAGAACTCATCAACAAACTCCGGGGACAGGCGTACAAGGGAAGAAGGAGTCAACGCACCTGCCGTCCGCGGCAACGCACCTGCCGTCCGCGGCAACGCACCAACCGTCCGCGGCATCTCACAAGGCGCCAGCTACAAGCATCTTACAAGGCGCCGGCTACAAGCAACTCACCAGGCGCCGGCTACAAGCAACTCTACAGGCGTCCAGCCTACAAGCCTCGAGCACATCAGCTACAAGCAACTCTACAGGCGTCCAGCCTACAAGCCTCGAGCACACCAGCTACAAGCAACTCTACAGGCGTCCAGCCTACAAGCCTCGAGCACACCAGCTACAAGCAACTCTACAGGCGTCCAGCCTACAAGCCTCGAGCACACCAGCTTCAAGCAACTCTACAGGCGTCAAGCCTACAAGCCCCGAGCACACCCACAGACCTAGGCAGCCGAAAGCGAGGGCCACAATCTACAAGCCGCTCCCCCGCTTCAAGCCAGCACTGCTACGAACACTGCAAGCCACTCCGCGATACGGCAGAAGTATTCACACCAGCAACGAGGAGGCACGCCCCGCTGACCTTGGGACACCCCACATGCCCCTCGCTCCACAGCTGGCGGCAACACCGCCGCTGCCGGGAGCATCGGCCCAAACCTCTTCCGGCAAACAGTCAGCAAGGGTACCCGCGGCCATCTCCCGGTGACTGCAAGCTGTTCCCACTACCGTTTCTTGCAAGGCGTCTTCTCAAGAGGTTACACACCCAAGTCGTCTTATCTGCCACCGCCGCCCATCTCTTACTATAACAAGGACGACGCGGCCATCATACGTTTGGCGGCAGAGTACCGGCTCCCATCCGCGGCCGCTCAAATTGCTGGGTCAGCAGTTTTTCAACCTCCATTGCGAGTCCTCCGATGTAACCCCATCCCTCACCTCTCACCGCCGCTGTGGCCGCGGCCGAGGTTCCCTGACGCGCCTACAACGACTGCACGTACCCCAGGGCATCACAAGCCGTCGCCCTCTCCACTACATCAGCTGATTAATCTTGGTATTTGTGGATATTCCCTTCTTGTCAAATTATGCCGACTCGGCTTATTTTCATTATTGTCCGTGCAGAGGCACGATTTTTTTTTTTCTGTGTTCCTAACGCTGTTAATCAGTCATAATTGTGAGAGTAACGCTCATTCGCATACGATATTGATTCTTTCTTATTGTTTTCTAGCGAGTATATTGAGTATAGTGTGAGTTCCCTGATCAAAGTTAATCTTCATCAGTGTGCCCTGCCTCCGTTTTCTTTTCACCGCTCGAGAGAAAACGTGAGCTTCAGTGGTATACTCACTTAACATACCACTTTGTTTATATAGTTATTCTTTCAATATACCCATATCATTAGGGCATTCCATTATAACCTTAACTTCTATTACGTCTAAACAGGCACCTTGCTAGCCATTCTTTCTTGCCTTTTTAGGGTTTCAACGCAAACTATTCATTCATACACGTTCCGTTTATTGGTTCATATTTACAGCTATCAACATATGCTCCTATTTTGTAAATGATTTACACCATAGTATGAAAAAAGACACTCTCGCTAAACTCGGCGACACCTTTAAACAGTTGGCTCGTCCTTCAAGTGAAGAGGGACCGGAACACGATACCACAACCGGTGAATTTACTAAAGTAATCTTATGTTCAGGCACTCATTATTTATCAATTACAGGCCGCAGAATTCCTTCACCCCCGGGCTCGTCTGCATACTTACAACCCACTCAAGGTTCAAGGACACCCTCACCATCATCCCCTCGCTACAGCCGCAGTATTGCAGGCTCAAAGTAAGGTCTCTCTCACCTGTAGTTTTTGCAAACAATCAGGACACTCTGAACATTCTTGCTTCGCGTAACGTAGGGAATCGACACATTCAAGACAGGGCTCAGATAGGAGATCAGGAGGTTACAGGGGCGGGCATCATTCATCACACAGGAACCCTAGGCCAAACCATCAGCGGAAGGCTGCCTTTTGCCATATCCACGTGAATTGTTTTCATGATTCAGACAGTTGTTCTGCAATACAAAAGGCCAAGGAGGAACAGAAGTACAAGTCCTCTGCGGACAGTAAACCACACTCCTCTTCTCAGAATAAAAAGACATGACTTCGTGACAGCCCCGAGGCGTACATCCAAGTGTCCCTTAAGGAAAATACTAATTGGGAACAACTTGACTCCGTTATTGCCGCCTTGGGACGGACAAGCATAATTGCCCTCCCTTGCAAGGTGGGCAAAATTTCACTCACCTTAGCGGTTGACACAGGTGCCACAGTCAATGTCATCTCCGACTCCGCTTACAGGTCACTGACACGACAGGCGAGTGGGGAAAATTGGCCGCTCCAAGAGAACGACCTGAATGTGATAGGTGTGACGGGCACCACTTTGGGAATCCTTGGGCGAGTACCACTAACAGTCAGTCCACATGAAAAAGTATGTCCCTTTCGAGATTTCTTTTATGTCTCTAGCAGGTTTGCTTTACCTGTGGATGGGATCTTAGGATTAAACGCCATGAAAGACCTGCACATCGCCATAAACCCTGTAAGCAACGCGATCGTGTATCAAGGCCGCCGCATACAGGGGATGGTAAATCCATCCCCTCTGTCACCTGTAATCCCACCCTCAGAGGGGGAAAATGACCAACCCACCACACACTCAGGGACTGCCATCGCCCAAGTGTCACCTCTTACGGTCAAACCACACGAAAACATTGCAGACTTGTGGCGGACAGTAACGGCAGTCGTAGAAGGTCCTCATATAGTTCCGGATCGTGCTGCAAAACTTGTTAAAATCCGTTTGCCTAACGCCCCTCCGACGGGCAGTGATGTGTGTATCGACGGAGCTCCTCACATACACCGCGTGACGGTGGAGGTAGCTCTTGCGACAGTCAAGGAGGGAGGTTTTGCAGAGGCATTGGTAATAAACACGTCTGGATCCCCTGTATCCTTAAAACACGGTGTTAGATTATGCCAGTGTCTAGTATTGTATGGGAGAAATGTCGCCCCGGAACCAGCTGAATACCCTTCAGCCCAAGTCTCAGGCATAACCTCGGCGTGTCAGGTTTCTCCCGAACAAGACACAGCTAATTTAAAGGCATTCCTAAAAGTTGCACACTATTCCGAAATTAAGCCAACCTTAGTCCAGCTTCTGGAACATTATCGGGGAGCGCTTGCTCTACCAGGCGAGCCGCTTGGAGTTACGCAGTGTGCTGAACACCACATTAAGTTAAAACCAAATACAAATCCTGTATATATCAATGCGTACAAGCTCCCCCACAGTCAGAGGGAGGTGGTGCAACAACTTATCTCTGAAATGTTAGAACAAGGTGTCATCAAAGAATCGAATTCCCCGTGGAATTCACTCTTGTTTCTGGTTCCAAAGAAAGACGGTTCTTATCGCCCTGTGATTGATTTCCGGCGTGTGAACACCGCGACCGTGGATGATCATTTTCCGCTTCCCGTTCTTAGAGATCTTCTGATGTGTCTCGGTAGAGGAAATAAAGTCTTTACTAGTCTTGATCTGGTCAGTGGCTACTGGCAACTGCCCATGGCCCCCGAGTCACGTGAAATAACGGCTTTCAGCACGCCTCATGGCCACTATGAGTGGACGAAGATGCCGTTCGGGCTCAAAGGAGCTCCTTTGACCTTCCTAAGGACAATGAACAGTATTTTTGGTGACTTGCTGGGCAACTCTGTTTATGTGTATTTAGACGACATCATCATAGCAAGTAAAGACGTGCATGCACACATGGAAACACTAAAAGCAGTCCTACACAGACTTCAAGAGGTCGGATTAAAGCTCAAAATCACCAAATGTGAATTTTTAAAGCCTCGGATCAAGTTCTTGGGGCATGTCGTGGACGAATTCGGCATTGGGTAGACGGTGGCCGAAGTGATAGCGTACTGGACCCACATTCGCCGCGTGATGGACGACGCGGGTTCGAATCCTCACGCTACCACTCGGATTTTTCAGTCACCGCCGAGTGGCTTAAAACTACCCACATGCTGTCCTGAAGACCACCCATCAATCCGGACTCTAGAGGAAGCCGTCCAAGCGAATCAAGAACGAGTTCCGGGGGGCAGCATGAGCCAATGCAAGATGGCGCCACTATAAACACTCGCCTGCGCCAGAACGGGCTGGGCCGACCATCAGGCCCCACCTGGAAGAAGCCTTGGGCCGACCATCAGGCCCCACCGGGAAGATGCCTACCGGCGCAATAGGCAACAACGTAAAAAAAAAAAAAAAAAAAAAATCCACACAGTGGACGACAAAATAAAGGCTATTGCCGAGTTCCCTCAGCCAACGTCTGCGGACAAGGTACGGTCTTTCTTGGGTGTCACAGGTTATTACAGGCCTTTCATAAAGGACTTCGCAGCACGCGCGAGTCCCCTAACCCATCTTTTAAGGAAAGACGTACCATTTCAGTGGCTCCCAGCTCAACAAACGAGTTTTGAGGATTTAAAGAAAGCGCTTACACAGGCTCCGGTCCTTGTCTTTCCGGATTTCAAGGACCCCTTTCAGCTTTGTACCGACGCTTCGGCTAGTGGACTAGGAGCCGCTCTTATGCAAACAGATAAGTCCGGCAAAAAGCATGTGATAGCGTTCGCCAGTCGAGTACTAACAGCTCCGGAGAAGAACTATTATGTTACCCACCTAGAGGCTCTTGCCATTGTGTGGGCTCTGAAGCATTTTCATGACATAGTGATGGGGTACAAAATTGTGGTGTATACGGACCACGCGGCCATAACTGATCTTTTCAAGGGAAAAAACCTACACGGTCGTCTGGCAAGATGGTTCTTAACGATCCAAGCATACAATCCGGAGATAAAATACATCACCGGGAAAATAAATGTGGTCGCAGATGCCTTATCTCGGAATATTCCGATAGGCGCGATTACCACCCCAGAGGTCATCCACAACTTCACTTCACCTGAGTTACACACTGCTCAGCGAGACCACCCTGTGTGGAAGAGGTTAATTTACGCCCTAGAGTCGGGAGACGAATCAAACCTTCCTGAATTGCCAGTTCCCTTTTCACAATTCTTCCTATCAGAGGACAACCTCCTTTGTAGGTCATGGCCAACCAAACCGGTACCTATAGACCAACTGGTCATCCCAGACAAATACGTCCTCGTGACGCTTAAGCTGGTTCATAACACACCCATTGCGGGTCACCCAGGAAGAGACAAGACGCTATCTGTCACCAGACGAAAATTCTACTGGCCCACATTACGGGTTGATGTAGAAAAACATGTCGCACATTGCGTCGTTTGTGCTAAGCACAATGGGTCCGTCAAAGGGCCAGCACCTATGTTGCAATACCCAGTACCAGAGGAGCCATGGGATGTTGTTAATATAGACTTATTACAGCTCCCCCAGAGCCAACATGGTTCGCGCTACTTATTGGTGTGCGTCGACCAGTTCTCTGGGTTTCAAGTTCTAGCGCCTCTCAAGGACAAGACAGCCACACGCGTGGCCCGTGCCCTCGTGACCCACTTTCAGATCATGATGTTGCGTTTTCTGACCATCTTGTTGTCCCTCGGCTCCCTACTTGCAACAACACCCATCCACCTGAAGCCTGATACCCTCACGGCACACATAGGAGAGGTCTTCCTCATAGAAGATGTGCTCCTCGTAAAATATCCATATACTTCCTTAACCAACACCACGGACACAATTAGGATAGTCTCAGAAAAACTACTCGGCATGGCAGACGCCATACGGGCTACCAAGACTAGGGAATCAAAGGCACCGTCTAGTACCAACTCTCTGACTCTTTTTCAACTACTGGAGGATAGGATTCTGTTCTTACGGGGAAAAGTTGATGAGGTAGACATGGATTATAGTTTTCACTCAGTTCACTCTCGGGTAAAGAGGGGGTTGCTCAACATCGTTGGGTCCGCCTCAAAGTTCCTTTTCGGTACGGCTACCGACGAAGACGTTCGCGATTTGCGGGACCACTACGCTCGTGTACTTTCCTTTGCTGCTCGAAATTGCAGAGTGATCAACGCCAATTGTAGAAAACTTGCGCCATTGCATACTAACATTGTGGAACTGCTAGAGCAGACAAATAAGTTGGTAGAGGTTATCAACATAGTTGTCAAACAGATCGACCAGGTGAATCAGTTTCTCCTCCTAGATCAGGCCTTGCATGTATTGGAAAACGTCATTAACTCCGTCGCAACGGCAAATCAGCAGGTTATTAGCAACATGGTTGATGCAGCGCACGGTAGAGTCACACCTGCCTTGTTCCCTCTACACGATTTAAGAACGACTGTCCAGATCGGGTATCAAAATTATAGCCTAACGCCTTTATTCACCCCGGACATGAGTCAATATTTTTACCCCTTGATTGAGTCCAGCTTCACCCCTGATGCCATAATCATTCATGTTCCATTTCAGACGGCGGACGTGTTTGAGGCACAGGAAATTGTCCCGTTCCCTTTTTCAGCAAAGGACAGTGTGTTAGCCCTGGACACGTCCCCGTCTCTTGTTCTAATCGCGAAGGATTTCGCTCTGTATTCAACGGGTAGCTACTCACTCTTGCAGTATTGCAAGGAGACGGTCTTCGGGCGATTCTATTGCTCTGCGTCTCTCTTTGCCTTCCTACCAGTTCGGGGAGGGGTATGCGAGATCGCCCTCACCCGCGTGAACGCGTCTGAAGCTCTTTCCCTGTGCCCTTACAAGCAGCTAACACCAACGCCTGTTTTCCATAAGAACTTTCAGGGTCTGCATTATTTTTATTTCCCTCGGTCATTCTATGTTTCGGTCATCTGCCCGGAGGGTACCACTTATCAACGGGTTACTGGTCACTATGCCATAGCGGAAGCATGCTATATCCGCTACACTAACATAACAACGTACCCGTCCCGGATCCGTCTGGTTTCCACGGCCAGTATTTCCCATCGAGTGTTTCCTCTACGGTCTCTCGATGACATTCACTACTCCAGCGTCTAGTATGTGACTAATTCCCTTAATTCATTGTCTTTCGCAAACAAAACAGAGTTTGCGGAAACCCTGGAGGAAACGCTGCCTGATTATTTGCATCTCCCCTACCTGTACCCTGGATTTTTTGTACCAATGTTTCTGATGTTCGTCAGTCTCGTCGTCATGTGCTACCTTATTAGGAGGAACTCTGTCCCGCACGATTATTTGGTTGTGCAGACACGGCGACTGGATGCAGGGAGGCCACTGGCAAGGTAGTTTTTCCTTTTCTCAGACAAGTCAGGGGACAGAAACCTGGCTGCTCCTATACTTAACATTGTACTGTTTCACTCCTGTATTTTTTTTTAGGAGCTAGATCAACGTTTCATTGTCTGTAACTATGCCAGTTGATAGCTTCTTATACATGTGTCCTTATATTTATCTTTTGAGAGGTTTCTTATGTTTCATGTCACACATGTTGTGGTTTACCTCTCACTATTTATATTATAACTCCACATCTGTTCTTACATAGCCAGTGTTTTAATGTAATTGTATCATAGGCAGTCTGCTTGACAAACTCCCACTATGTATGTTCATGGTAACTAGACTGCTATTTAGATTTTTGTATATCGCGAGGTCGCGATCACTGGCAGGTGACCGAGCAGTGTTATAGTAGGATATCAATGTATAATTATTATTTAATATCACCACGAATTAGGCATACAATTGTCAATGGAAAAACCCACGACAGATAGATCACGCCACCTTATAGGAATGTCGTCCGTCAGTGTTTACCGTCTCAGTTTTGTATACTTCGCACTCCGATGGTGCGCGGAGGTCACCTTGACATACGTGACCAATTGTAACAATTATTTTCCAACCTGTAACTCGCCACTCCTTCACGAGAGTCCGACTGACACACGACAGTCGCTCTCGCTCCGACGCTTCTTGTACATAAAGGCTACGAATATAATTCGCCTTAAGGAAGCTGAAGTCTTAATCAACACCCTTTAAACGCCCCCCGACAAGCCCGTTACAGCTGGCTGGCTGTCTGGTTGACTGGTTGTCTGGTGGGTTGATTGGCTGGCTGATTGGTAAACTGACTGTTTGTCTAACTAACCGACTGGATGGCTGACTGGTTGACTGGATGACTGACTGGGTGGTTGACTGACTGGATGATTGGTTGGCTGGTTGACTAGCTGATTGGTTGGTTGGCTGACTGTCTGGCTGGTCGGTTGACTGGCTGTCCCTCTGCCTGGCCGATCTCCTGTTGCTGACCAGTGATGCCCAAGTAGGCCCAGGTAGGCACCACCAAGGATGAGAGACAAACTATGTCTCTCATCCTTGGGCAGCACAGGCAGGCAAAGAGGTGAGGGCAAGCGACGACAGGTGAGGGCAGGTGACGACAAGTCACCTTACACTACGCACTCTTGAGTCACTTCCCTGCGTACACTTAAATACTCCACCCAGCACTGAGCTCTGTCCCTCTGTGCACTTTGCCTCCACTGAATTTCCTTTCCTATTTTCTTCCCCTGCTTGAGCGCCGCCATGCGTGTTTACCTCCGCCAGCTCATGTAAATCCAGTTCCGGAGTAATCCCCCGCCACACAATTAGCTAGGGGACGCGGGGCAATACCTAAATGAGTGTTGCCTCATGTAATAATCTGATCAGTCTTGCCTGTAATATTTACCGCTGACAAAATGAGCACTGCAGAGTCGAGATGAAACAGACGGGCGCCAGTTTTCCCTCCTCACAGCTGCTATCCATTTCCCTAGCTCTTCTGGATTCGCTGGAAATCTATAAAATGACACAGCATCCCTCCCGTGTCGGTTAGAACATCCAACCGCACAGCATACGTATCCCATGACGAACACACAGCACTTGTTCAGCCGCCACCAAGGTTTGCTTTGATAAGTGATCACTACCACTGACCACCAGGATGGCCGTACAGGCCCGCGCTACCCCTGCACCCCCACCAATGACGTCAGCTGCAAAACCTCTATAGTAACTGCGGGTAAGTGTTATGTTTTGTGATAAGGGCACGAACTGCTATCTCTCGTCAGGTCCGGTGTACCGTTGCCTGCTTTCTCCAGTTGACTGAAGTTGTTGAAATAACACAATAGCCCTTTAATAGCCTCTTCCATTTAGCGTAACCCGTTTCTGGGTCGTGATCTGTAGAGTCCCTCATAGAGTCCCGACAACCTAAGATTTGGACGCCATTATTGGCCCTGTGTTTTCGCCGCGCTTTTCAAACACTAGCACACGGTCTCGCGGCGAAGACAGGGCCAATAATGGCGTCCAAATCTTAGATTGTCGGGACTCTATCTATCAAGGGACTCTACGGATCATGACCCAGAAACGGGTTACGCTAAATGGAAAAGGCTGTAAGTTAAGTGATGTGGATTATGTATTGGCCGAGCGGAGCCGTTAAGTTCACTTTGAGTTCACTTAATTTACTCTCTATCTCTGGTATATTAAAAACGTGATGAGTTTTAACTATATTAACCGTTTTACACAATAATTACATTTTTTTGTGAACAGTCGCACACACACCCCGAGTAGTGATCTGTTCGTCACCGCTGCCCACTGTCTTCTGCCGGCTTCAGTCCGGCAGCAGGAATAATCCGGTGCCAAGGCTTGTCGAATCAGCACCGTTCCCACGGCAAGGAGCACCTCCGTAAGCACCACCTAGCACTTTTTTTTTTTTTACGTTGTTGCCTATTGCGCCGGTAGGCATCTTCCCGGTGGGGCCTGATGGTCGGCCCAAGGCTTCTTCCAGGTGGGGCCTGATGGTCGGCCCAAGGCTTCTTCCAGGTGGGGCCTGATGGTCGGCCCAGCTCGTTCTGGCGCAGGCGAGTGTTTATAGTGGCGCCATCTTGCATAGGCTCATGCTGCCCCCCGGAACTCGTTCTTGATTCGCTTGGACGGCTTCCTCTAGAGTCCGGGTTGATGGGTGGTCTTCAGGACAGCATGTGGGTAGTTTTAAGCCACTCGGCGGTGACTGAAAAATCCGAGTGGTAGCGTGAGGATTCGAACCCGCGTCGTCCATCACGCGGCGAATGTGGGTCCAGTACGCTATCACTTCGGCCACCGCCTACCCAATACGTGGTATTAAACATCTGTGGCGCGGCACTGCCATGGTGTTGCGACATACAGTCACACATTCACATGTACATTATAATATGCACATTACAGACCTTTTGGTCGCCCAGTTGTTAAAAAAAGCGCACACACACACACACACACACACACACACACACACATATATATATATATATATATATATATATATATATATATATATATATATATATATATATATATATATATATATATATATATATATATATTAACTGTTTATTCCCAAAATTTAATTACCATCTAGTTAATTACCACTTAGTTACCGTGCCCTATCGCAAAAAAGCTGACTGTTTATAATGCCATGTTGTAGGGTTCATCAGGGCTAACAAATGTTATTATACAATGTCATGTCTACAATGCATGGCTAAGCCAGGAAACCAACTTGAAGAAAACAGCAACAACAATAACAACAACAACAACAACATGGACAATCTGTTGATCGGCGTCTGCGACGCCGATAACAACTTCGTATAGCAACTGTACATAGCGACTTATTACCATACAAACATGCTTACGAACTTTTCCGTACGTTCTACTTTACCCAGAATAATTTTATCCCTGACGAACTTTTCCGTACGTTCTACTTTACCCAGAATAATTTTATCCCTGACGAACATTTCCGTACGAATAATTGCATATGATAGCTTTTTTCTATACGAACTTTTCCTTTATGAACTTTTGTCCCGACGAACTTTCGTCATTACGAATACTTTACGTCCAGTCGCGGACAAAAGTCCTGCGTCGCTTCCAACCCCAGCGTCAGTCCGAGACACATGAAGTTCGATCAAACGGAGCACCGATCCAAGAGATGGCACAACTGAAGTGTTCAAGTGCTGTATGTGTATTGAACGTAAGATTATCACCGTAATCTGATAACGTTACCATACTGATGATTGATAGTTATTAAGATATGACACGTCAAAATGTAAATAAATGGGGAAGATTTACCCAGGAGGAGTGGCAGGCAGTCGTGCTGTTAACAGTTTTGTCTCGTGACCACCAGGGGTAAACTGGACATGGCGTTAGACTATAGGAGACAAATGAAGACATACACATATACGAAAAATACACACACACACACACACACACATATATATATATATATATATATATATATATATATATATATATATATATATATATATATATATATATATATATATATACATATATACATATATATATATATATATATATATATATATATATATATATATATACACACACACACACACACACACACACACACACACACACACACACACACACGAGTGGACGTGTGTGTGTGTGTGCGTGTGGGGGGGGGGGGGGATCGAAACTGTGACGGGGAAGTGGAGGGAGGTGGAGATAAGGGTTGTGGGCTTCCCAAGTGTTTCCAGCGCATAACCATCATTAGAGGATGCAAAGTTATATCTCATGTCTTATAGGAATGAGATTACATAGTTACTATACAATTGCAACGACATTTAACACCTTACTGTAATCAGCCAAATATTGACCAAACCCTGTTATAACGAACAAGGATTTCTGCTCCTTATGGAAACATGGAAACATGGACTAGCAGGCAGCAGAAAGCCTGTTGGCTCATTACTAGGCTGCCTGCGTTCAGTGATTTAATCAATCCGTTTGCCATAGGAGTGGCTTGCAGGGAAGGATTAAAGCACTTGTGTATCTACTCTTGGGAACGTTCAGTTCACTCCCGATGCAGCAAAGTGGCAATCAATGCGTTTCTTGAAGGAGTTGATGGTCTCTGCGCTAACCACTTCTGCAGGAAGACTGTTCCAGTGGCGAACAACTCTATTCGAGAAATAACTCCTGCCGATGTCGGTATTGCATCGCTTTGCTTGAATTGTTTTTCCGTTGTTTCTTGTTCTCAGGTTGGTTTGTAGCGTGAAGAGTTTGGAGTGATCAACGTTGCTGAGCTTGTTCAGGTACTTAAAAACTTGTATCATGTCTCCCCGCAGGCGTCTCTTTTCCAACGTGAAGAGGTTGAGTCGCTCGAGTCGCTCTTCATAGGGCTTCGTCCTCAGTGATGGTATCATCTTCGTGGCGCGGCGCTGTACTCTCTCAAGTAACTCAATGTCTTTCCTGTAATTAGGAGACCAGAATTGCATGGCGTATTCCAGGTGGGGCCTTACCAGCGAATTGTACAAGGATAACATAACTCCCGGCGTCTTGTATTCGAAGTTCCTCGATATGAACCCAAGCATTGTATTGGCTTTCTTACAGGCGGACTTGCAGTGTTTTATTTGTTTCAAGTCACTGCTGATGGTGACCCCGAGGTCTCTTTCCTCTTGCACAACATGTAGTGGTTCGCCACCCATGTGGTATGTGTGGTTGCTATTTCTGGATCCGATATGCATTACTTTACATTTGGCAGTGTTGAAGGACATCTGCCATTGTTCTGACCACCGAGTGATCTGGTCCAGGTCTCTCTGGATAATTTTGCAGTCTGCCGCTGTGAGGGCCTTCCCACCCACCTTTGTGTCGTCGGCAAATTTTGAAAGATTGGATTTTAATCCTAGCTCTAGGTCGTTGATATATATGATGAAAAGTATGGGTCCCAGCACTGACCCCTGTGGCACTCCACCTGTGACCGGGAGCCACTCGGAGGCCTGTCCGTTGAGTACAACTCGTTGTTTTCTTCCAGTGAGCCAGTCCTTGATCCACGCTGTCAGATTGCCGCCTAATCCCGCCGACTTGAGTTTCTTGAGGAGTCTTTCGTGTGGCACTTTGTCAAAGGCTTTCTGAAAGTCTAGATATATAACATCGCTGGGGATATGATTATCCTAGTTTTCATAGATACCTTGGAAGAAGTCCAATAAATTGGTCAAGCATGAGCGCTTGTTCCTGAAACCGTGCTGAGCATCGGAAATGATGTTGTTGTCTTCAAGGAACCTAACGAGTTTGTCTCTGATGATCTTCTCGAGGATTTTTCCCGCCACAGAGGTCAGGCTGATTGGTCTGTAGTTTAGGGCCACACTTTTGTCTCTCTTTTTGTAGATCGGAGTTACATTCGCTTGTTTCCAGTCTTTTGGTACTTTGTTTTGTTGTAGTGACAGATTGTAGATGATGGTGAGTGGCTTGAGGATTTGCTGCTTGAGTTCCTTGAGCAGCCTGGGTGACAAGTCGTCGGGTCCGGTGGACTTGTTTGTCTCGAGTTTGTCTAGGTACTTCTTCACATCCCGTTCTTCGATTGTGCCAATTTCTAGGGAGTGATTCCCATCGGTGGGGTAGGGCACTCGGGTACGGACTGGGTATACTCGACCGTGAACACAGACGCGAAGTTTCTGGTTAGGATTTCGACCATTTGGCTACTGTCCTGTGTTAGTACGTCACTTTCATCTTTAAAGGACCGATATGGCTTTTTGTCTTCTTATTGGTTCTTATATACGTGAAGAACTTTTTCGGGTTGGACTTGGCTTCGCGTGCAATTTGCTTTTCATAGTCGCGTTTACGCTGGCGAATGAGTGTTCTGCAAGCTCTGAGGCTTTGATGGTATTGTTCGCGTGCCTCGTCAGTGCCGTTTTCTTTGAGCGAGTTGTATTTTCTCTTCTTTAAATTAATCGCCCGTCGAACCTGGGTAGTCATCCATGGTGGGCTTGTGGCATTATTTGTTCTCCTTGTCTTCATGGGAACAGTTGTTCTCTCTACCTCCAGGAGTTTGTTCTTGAAGCCATTCCACGCTCCGTCCACAGGAGTGTAGGTCATGGGTTCCCAAGTTGTCTGGGTTAGCAGCTCACGAGCGAAATTAAAATTGGCTCTTTTGTAGTCTGGAATCTTGGACGTGTTTTCGGTGAGTTCATGGTCTGTTCTGATCTTTAGGCGGATTAGGTGATGGTCGCAACCATCCAGCTTTTCGCCGACTTGACATTCTCGTGTGAGATCTGAATCACTCACGAGTACTAGGTCTAATATGTTATTTTCCCTCGTCGGTTGTGTAACAATCTGAGTAAGAAAAGTGTCTTCTGACATTTCGAGCAATCTGTTACCCTCCCGATCTCCAATCATCGTGGTCCAGTCAATGTTGGCACAGTTAAAGTCCCCGATAATGACTGATTGCTTGTTTTGCGTTACGGTGTGGATTTCTTCGTACAGCGCTTCGTCGTCCGCTTCTTGTTGCTTTGGAGGTCTGTAGGACGGGTTTCGCAACAACAGTTTATGAATATTACTGTAGCCATATGTTGGAGTGGCGGTTAGTAACCTTTACACTTCCATATCACATGAAGTTGCTAAACAATACAGTATCTGCCTACTTACTATCTGTCTGTTCCTTGCCGTCATGTCAAGAATACACTTTGTAGTGACGAGACATTAAACCGTCAGCTTTTTATTGTAACGGTCAAGCACTTGTTACCACCACCTCCATTAATTTGTTCGTATCAACATTTGCGGAATTTTGTGCATGCTATTATCTTAATTATTATCAACCATCAGTATCGTAACGTTATCAGATTATGGTGATAATCTTATGTTCAGTTTACAAACAACACTTAAACACTTCACGTGTACCATCTCTTGGATTGGTGCTCCGTTTGTTCGAACCTCAGGTGTCTCGGACTCACGCTGGGGTTGGAAGCTATGCAGGACTTTTTACCGCGACTGTATACGTACTTTATACCTTACGAACTTTAGCGTACGAACTTTAACTTACGTATTTTTGTCAGACGAACTTTATCTCTGACGAACATTTGCGTACGAACTTTTTGCTTACGAAAAATTTCATACGAAATTTTTTCATAAGAACTTTTTCTATACGAACTTCTGTCCCGACGAGCTTTTGTCGTTACGAATATTTTACGTACGTACTTTATACCATACGAACATCTGCATACGAACTTTAGCGTACGAACTTTTGCGTACGTACTTTTTCCAAACGAACTTTATCCCTTACGAACATTTGCTCACGAACAATTGCGTACGAACTTTATTCATACGAACTATTTCCATACGTACTTTAGTCCTAGAATCCCATCGACAAATATTTAAAAGCTAACCCGAACATCCGCTATTTTGCTCCGGTCTAACAGAAAGTAGAGTTAGCTTAGTTGTCGTGTCTGATCTTCCTTCTGTCCCTGTAAAATTCCAGTGTAGTTTTTCTATACTACATGGTATTTTTCCTTTTCATGCCAGCCTCGGCTGGAGGGACTGGTGGGAGGGGAGGAGCCTTCACCTTTGCTGTCCTGTGTCTCTGACTCGTAGATTAGAGTAGATGGTAGCAACAACAAACAGCCTAGTTAGGACCAAGAGGTCTGTTGCTGTTTGCTTTTCCTTTGTACTACTTTGTACTCCTCCTCCTCCTCCTCCTCCTCCTCCTCTTCCTCCTCTTTTTCATCAACACCACCACAACCGTGGCCGCCATCACTTTTCTACACAAGGAGTCGGACAGCAGTTCAATCCTGGGCAGGCTGCGGCAAAAGATGAAGAGTCTAGGCGTGGAAAACTACATGAAGCACTCCGCGGACCTCTATGGCGGAACGCTGGCTGTGGCCTACACCTTCACCCTCAGGAGGGCCATCCACAACGATTTTAGTTTCATGAGTGTTGTTCCTGCTCCTTTTTCTCCTGTTACTTCTATCCCTCCTCTTCCTTCTGCTACTTCTGCTTCTGTTCCTCCTCTTCCTTCTGCTCCTTCTACTTATATTTCTTCTGGTACTTCTGCTTCTGTTTCCTCTGCTATAAATATGTTTTTGCTCTTGCCTCTTCCATTCTGAGTTATTTCTGCTAGTGCTATTCCTGCCTCTTCTACTTCTACTATCTCCACGTATTCCTCCTGCTCCTGCTTCTACTCCTAACCTGTTGTTGTTATTGTTGGTTGTTGTTGTTGTTGTTGTTGTTGTTGTTTGAGCCACTGGCCACTGATAACCAGGCGAGTTCGTGTACTGACCTCAGTGTTCCCTTTTTCTTCCTCTCTTTTCCAGCACAGGAGGGAATTTGATTTGATTTGATAAATTTATTACACCCATGGGGCGACAATCATATTTACAGTTATGAAGTCTGGCACTATTTACATTTAACAACTAAATTGGAGGTCACACAAAAAGCATAAAGAGCTCACACAAAACCATAAATACGTTGTAAAACGTTATCTCAAAACGTTATGAAAAGAACACATATACAACCAAAAGTATCGGTCTACGATGACTACAGTAATCAGCACCCACCAAAGTGTGGGTGTTGCATCAAAACAATGTCTAAGTGGTTGCCAGTGAGGAGATATTTACAGGTGTCGGTCATTGACTGTCCCTGGGGCCGCAGATTCCTTACTGAAGGACACTCAAGGCAGTAGTGGTGGAGGTGGTTGGCGTTGGGAAGGCCACACAGCTTGCAGGCGGAGTAGTGAGGAGCATCCCCAGCCCCACAGACTTGCCACACCGGACGATAGCCCAGACGAAGACGAGCAGTCATAGCATTGTGCCTGCGAATCTTCAGTCCATGCCGGCGATACTTGGGAGGTGATTGACGGAAGTGATCGTAGTGCTGTACGGAAACACTCTGCGTCCGTTCTGAGTCCCTACGTTGGAGTGTAGTGAGATGAGCGGCTTTATGGATCGTCTTTTTGTAACAGCGGAGAGATGGTCTAGCATTATCAGGAGGAGGTAGTCTGCAGGCATGTTTCGCGATGAGGTCCACAGTGTCATTGGATGCAATACCAACATGCGAAGGAATCCACAGGAACGTAACGATGAGGGAGTTATCAAAAGCTGACACTAACTGCTGTAATATTTATTGAACTACATCAGAGCACGTGGGTTGTGGAGATGAAAGGGCTAGAAGGGCAGGCTGAGAGTCACAGATGACAACACCATTCAGTCTTCGCTGAAGTAAGAGACGAACGGCTTCCAGAATCCCCCGTAACTCACAGTAGGTTGAACTTGATGAGTTGCGTAGTCTGTGGCCGACCCAGCCTCGCGTAGGTGGGTCCACATCAGGAGAGTAGACGGCGTACCCCGCGCTGCCATCAGCCTGCAGGGACCCGTCGACATAGAGATGATTTGCAGCAGGAACCATAGAAGACACTTTGTTGATATTTTCTAAGGCCAGTTGTTTTTGCAAGAGTGGTGGGTCGCTTTTGGAGTTTGGGAGTGTAGAACACACGCGGCCGAGGAATTTTCCAAGGAACATAAGAACATAAGAACATAAGAACGCAGGAGTCTGCAAGAGGCCGGTAGGCCTGTACGAGGCAGCTCCTTTGACCCTAAGCTCCCGTGTATCTAACCCCACCTAATATCGCTGTCCATGAATTTATCTAGTCTATTTTTGAATGTGACAATTGTATTGGCACTCACCACATGACTGCTAAGCCTATTCCACTCATCCACCACCCTGTTAGTAAACCAATTTTTGCCTATGTCCCTGTTGAATCTGAATTTATCCAGTTTAAACCCGTTACTTCGTGTCCTACCCGGTTCTCTTACCAACAAAACCTTATGAATGTCTCCCTTATTAAAGCCCTTCATCCATTTATAAACCTCGATCATGTCTCCACGCACCCTTCGCCTTTCCAGAGAATGCAAGTTTAACTGTTTGAGTCTTTCCTCGTATGGCAAGTTTCTCAACCCCTGAATCATCTTAGTCATCCTCCTCTGCACCGATTCTAACATTTTGATATCCATTCTATAGTAGGGTGACCAGAACTGAACCGCATAGTCAAGATGAGGTCTAACTAATGCTAAATATAGTTTGAGAAAGACTTCGGGGCTTCTGTTGCTTACGCTCCTTGAAATAAATCCCAGTACCCATTAGCTCGATTTCTAGCTTGAATGCATTGTGCCCTTGGACGGAGATCAGAGCTCACTAAGACCCCTAAATCCCTCTCGCACCCAGACCTACTTATGAGAGTGTCATTTAAGCAATAGTTATGTGAGGGGTTGTTCCTACCTACACTCAGAATACTGCACTTCCCTACATTGAACTCCATCTGCCATTTATCCGCCCAGTCATATAATCTGTTGAGTTCACCTTGGAGAATACTAGCGTCCTGATCCGACTCAATTACTCTACCGATCTTGGTATCATCTGCAAATTTACTAACATCACTACTAATTCCTGTGTCTAAGTCTGTGTCTGTGTCTAAGGAGGTGGGCCATGATCCACTTCAGCCACGGGAACATTGATATCGAGTCCTCGTAGGGTGGAGCAGACTGTATTAATTAGGTTGCGGGCGCCTGGACGAAGTTGGGGCACTGGTGCGACAGGGTGAAGTGAGGCTCTAAGGACATGAGAGAAATGTGGGGCGAGGTGAGGAGAGTTAAGGCATTTGGCTCCAAAATATGACACGTTGGCGTATATTCTTTCAACTAATGGTGGAAGATTGAGTTCAGACTGCATGTTGACTATTGTTGTGGAAGTAGGACAGCCTAAGATAAGCCCCATGGCTTTATTCTGAAACTTTTCAATGGGCTGTAATGCTGTTTTGGTAAGTTGGGAAAGAGCAGGGGAGAGATAGTCGACCACTGATCGGAGAGATGCGATGTAAATAGTTTTGGCTACAGGGATAGACACGCCAGCGGCATTGTTGGTGAGCCACTTTAGAGGAGACAGGCGCCGCTCCAGTCGGGCCAACAGATCTTGAATGATGGGATGCACACGTTGTCTCGCAGGCGTGGAAGGAGTAATGCGTACAGGAGCGCCAAGGTAGAGGTACTGCGTGCACAAGGGTATGACACGGTCTCTTATTGTGAAGTCTGGAAGTGTTCTTGGCTGCCGGAGAGAAAAGATTCTACTTTTTTCTGGAGAAATAAGGAGACCACATGAGGACGCTGACACATGAAACGAGTGAAGTAAACGTTGTAGGTCTGCTGGGGAACTTGAATGGATACAAATGTCGTCAGCGTAGCAGGTGATCGTTGTGCCTGGCACGTCGGGAAGTAGGGACAACAGGCGGTGAATAAGGATATTGAATAGGAAAGGGCTAAGGACACCGCCTTGTGGAGTACCGAGTTCGAAGTCTTGGATGGTACTGCATGCGCCCTTGAAAAGTACACGAGATGTTCTGTTTTGTAGGTATCCTCGTAGCCATCTTAGAAGGTGTCCCTTAACTCCAAATTCCACTAGTTGGTCGAGTATGACTTCTCTGTTTGCGACATCAAAGGCACCTTTCAAATCGATGAAGGCCACAACGCTGTTCGGGGTGAGGTGGGTGTACAGCTCCATGAGGCAGTGGTGCGTGCCGCGCTGTGGTAGGAAACCATACAGCCTGGGCGAAAGCCTGTCTTGTAACCGGAAGAGGAGGCGGGTAAGGAGAATTCGTTCTAGGACTTTGCTGAAGCAGGATGTGAGGGAGATGGGTCGGAATTTGTCGGTGCCAGGCTTAGGGATGGGCACAATCAGGCTGAAGGTCCTGGCTTGCGGTACGTGACCCTGGTGGAAACAAAGGTTGTACAGCTTTAGGAGGGGGTTCCCAGGCACCTGTAGGAGCAGGCGAAGGACAGGGTAGGTGATACCGTCATTGCCCGGGGTTGTTGCCTTAACGCTGACACGAGCACGTCGTAGCTCCTCGTCCGTTATGGGCACATTATCCTCTTCATCCTTGTCGAGGAGTGCGGGAGCCAGGCGAAGAGCGCGGAAGTGCCTCTGTGTGGAGAGAGCGTCCTGAACGTGTGCGGGGAGGTTCTTGACTGTGCTGACCAGGCGTCATTGAGGTCTTGGGCGTACTGGGCTGGGCTGTGGTGAAGGGCACTGGGAGGCTTTTTCTTTATAACCTTGTTAATGAGGTGCCACATAGATCCAATATTCGTTTGATGGTTAGTGTTGTCTGTGAATCGATGCCACGAGTCTGTTTGGACACACTCTTGGAGGGCGACAAGATCATCTATGGACAGTTGAAACTGATGCAAGGACTCTGGAGTTGGTCGTTGTTGGAAGTTGAGGCCATCCTCCTCCGCCTTCCTCTCTGCTTGTTTGATTCGGTTGTCCAACGTCCAAATGTGAGCTTCAGGGCGACGTTTGATGTGTGGCCTGCTGGCGTATCGGGTGTGGAAGTCGTGGGTGGAGGTAACAAGTACAGAGTATAACTTTTCAGTGCAATGGAAATCAAACGTGGGGAGAAGGGAAGTAATGTAAGAGACGTATGTGGGGAAGTACTTAGGTGGTATTGTAATACGAGTACGGTCATGTACAGGTGAAGGTGCAACTGAGAAGGAATAATGAAGGCTAAGAGCAATGTGGTCAGAAAAGAGAGTAGGGATAGACGAACACTTGACTTTTGAAGCCACCAGTGCAGCTGTAAGAATGTGATCCAAAGTGCATGTGTGGCGCCCGCGGTGTCCCAGCGAGTGAGTTGATTGCGTAGGATGTACTGGAGCAGTCGAGTCCCGCTTCGATTCACGGTACCTGAAGTGTCTCCCAACGCAGGGTGTTTGGCGTTAAGTCCCCCATGTATATCATGCCGCGCTTTGTGGGAGCGGGGAGAGCTGCTGGGTTCATCCTGCCGGGGGCCGAATAAACGTTGCACAGACGGATCTTGCTGTTCCCAACGGTTATTTCAATGAGTTGGAAAGTCGTGTCTTCATCCACAGAGCTTCGGAGGAGTTGGTGTTGTATGGAGGAGTGAACGTAGGTAACGAACCCGTTCCTGACCAAGTGGACGTAGGAAACGTAACCGCTGAGAGAAGGAGCGTTCCCCGCAGGCCTACAAAAGCTTCTTGGATAAAGATAATGTCCGGACGACGACCGTTTATATAGCCTTTAAAGGCAGCAAGTTTGTATGTGTGAAACAATGTGTATGAGTGGACAACAAGAGGACATGGACGGACAGTCAAAAATAAACGAGTACAAGAAAAGTTAAACATTGAAGACGCACAAGACACACAGACAGACAAGGGAAATACACTTAACGAGTCTGCTCTGCAGCGCCCATTTTCTTAATGTCACTGAGGGGAAGGAGCACGCAGTTTGAGCGGTGACTGCTACAATGTTTGGTTACCTTATATTTAGTTCAATTAGGTCTGTATACCCGGAAGCTCTTTAGCCAAGGAGGGATCGACGCAGACAGGGTAACGAGTAAGGAGGTATGTAGGAAACTTGCGGTGCCGTTCGGGTAAATCCAAAACCTCTAGGAAGAGGGACAAAAACTCCCCCTCGTCACGGTGTCTACAATGTCCGTACGGCGTCTAGAGATGTATACAAACAGAGACGTAACTGCTGCCATCTTGACCTCAGCCAGATTGCGGTCGAGATGGAAAGCTCGGGTAACCTTAGACAGCCAGCGGATCTTGGTGTCTACAGTTGGACTGCCCATGAAAAGGAGTTTCACATAATCAGTCCTGGGAGCAATTGCTGGCGCTGCAGGAGCGGGCGGTGATGGCTGTTGGGGGAGTTGGATGGGCTGAGGGCGGCTGAGAGTATCGTAACCTCGGTCGGGTGTGCCGGGTGGAGGACTCGAGGAGTCTCGTCGCTTGTATGTCTTGGGAGCACGAGGTGGCAGCTCACTGTAACTATCCGATGTGTTGCTTATGGGACGTTTGATGGAAAATTATGCTTGGTCGCCGTGGGGGGAACAACATGGGCAGGCACCCCTGCTGACATGGACGTGACCTGCGGTAGCGGAGGCCATTCTCCCTCAAGCAGCATGTTCTCCTCATCACTCAGCGCCAAGTCAGCTTCAACGTCTTCAAGGGTGCCAGGTCCAGAATACTCCATGGCGCACAAGTAGGGATGTCAACGCCCCGATGCTACACTGGTGACTCGTGGCAGCATGGGAAGTGACGTATCCATGACGTCGTAAAACGTCACTCTCCTAGCACTGCGCATGCGCAGCAGCGAGGCGCGCCGACCAGAGGGGCTCCGCTTGGCTACCTTGCGTGTCACTTAAAACTACAGGCTAAGTCCACAACCCTCCAAATCCAAATACACTGGACAGTCCAATGGACCTTTATGTAGCTCACAGCAACAGATGGGAGGTGGTAGCAAGCGAAATCAAGCAGAAATCCGCCCAAACAGAAGAGCTGCTTGCAGGTGTTGTTTACAACGAGGCCCTCTGGTGGCCAACCCCACAGGAGGGGAGGTGTCGCGGCTTCTTCGGCCCCGCTAGCCTCAGCATGGTGTTCCCGCGCGGCTTGCCTCTCGTGGCCAAAGTGAACAAAATGTGAGCCTTTGAGTCCCAGAAATAGTTGACGATCTCACCAAGGAGTAAAATGATGAAGAGTCTGTAGGAAAATAGATAGAAATGATCAGACTAAGGGAATTAAGAGAGTTTAAAGCAGTGGTTCTGGACCTGGGTTCGACCGAACCCCAGGGGTTCGGCGAGCCAGTCTCAGGGGTTCGGTGAAGATCCTCCCAAGAGACATTGCAATTTTGCAAATCATTTTTATGCAAAATTTCTTTAATATTTTTATGGATTAAAATGGAATCCATTCTTTGTATTATCCAAAATTAATTTTTCCTCCACTAGTACGTTTTTTTTTTTTTTCTTTCTTTCTTTCTTTATACATGAGGGGTTCGGCTACTGTGCGGAGGTTTTCGTTAGGGTTCGGCGCCTCTAAGAACCACTGGTTCAAAGAAAATGGGTTTGAGGTGGTCAATATAGTCGAAGGAGGAGTTAACAGGTTGTATGTATAAATAATGGGTGGGAGATGATCTGTTTGAGGTAAAAAAAAAGTTAAAATTACATTATACTAAAGGGGATGCCCAAGAGCACATCCTGTATGATACAAGTGCCTCTCCCTTCCTCCCTTCCGCTGTCACCTTCCGTCTCCTCACAGCATCGAGCAAGTGCGAGAGGCCGGCATTCTTGACCACCTGGATCTGGATCTGGATCTGGATACATGATGCGCAGGGCACCCGTACAGGTGCATAACATGCATATTTGTTGGCTGTTGGGGGGACGGGGGAGCCGAGTGTGCAGGGGAGGGAAGTGAATCAAGTGTAATTGTTAGTGTTGGTGTGTTGTGGTGACAAGTGAGTGTGTATTAGTTTTTTGAATGAGTCTATTGTACCGCAGTCTAAAATCTGTTGCGGGAGGCTGTTCCTGTCACGTATGGTGCGTGGAAAGTATGAGTGCTTGTATGCGTCAGTGTTAGTGTGATATGTTTGGTATTTATCGATGTGTGTGTTACGAGTACGTTGACTGTTTGCGTTGTGTAGGTATGTTTGTGGGTCAATGTCAATGTAAGTGTTTGTGATCTTGTACATAAGTGTAAGTCTGAGTGCTTGTCTGCGTATGTGAAGAGGGCCCATGTTTATCTGTTATTTGATCCGTGTTGTGATGCCAGGCGTTCGAGTGTAATTGTTTGTAATGAACCTTGCCGCCTTGGCGTTGATTTGTTCTAACCTATCAATGTTTCTGTGTGTGTAAGGATCCCACACCGTGGAACAGTATTCCAGTGTTGGTCTCACAAGTGTGTCATATGCTATGTGTTTAATGTCAGGTGTGCAGTTATGTAAATTCCTCCTCAGGAACCCCAGTGCTGAACGCTGCTTACTTCAAAGCCACTGAGTGCCTCAAGCCCATCACCTCCTTCTTCAATGTGGTCTCGAAGCGGTCCCTCGAGCTGCAGGACTTCTACAGGGTGTTAGCGCTCTACTTGGCTGATGAGATGATTAGCCTGCCTAAAATTCCCTTCCTTGGCGTAAGCTAATGAATACAAGGTCTGCCTATGCTTCCCTCCGGTACATCTTGCCCTGGCCCGTCTTTTCTGCCTTGTGATAATACTTTGTACTTCTGTTTTATGATGACACAAACGCACAAAATCCATGAACTAACACAGGAATAATTTTAATAACACAGGAATATTTTAAGACCCTTTTCTTGTTGGCTGAGTAATATTTCTTGCCTAACACCGGTATGTTATCAGGTGACCTTTTTATTTGTAAGTTGTGATGTTTTGCTCTAGTCTTCGCAACTGTCTAAAAGATACACTACTTGGTTGACTATTTGGTTGTTTGACTGTTTGATTGGGTGACTGGTTGGTTGATTAGATGGGTGACCACTTAGTTGATTAACTGGATAGTTTTTTCGTTTTTTTTTTTTTTTTACAGCAGAGGAGTCAGTTCAAGGGCATAAAAAAAAGGAAACAAATGTGAAAAAAAAGCCCGCTACTCACTGCTCCTAAAAAGAGTTAGAGGAGTGGCCGATAGATAGGTCAATTTCGGGAGGAGAGGTGTCCTGATATCCTCCTCTTGAAAGAGTTCAAGTCGTAGGTAGGAGGAAATACAGATGAAGGAAGATTGTTCCAGAGTTTACCAGCGTGAGGGATGAAAGAGTGAAGATGCTGGTTAACTCTTGCGTAAGGGATTTGGACAGTAAAGGGATGAGCTTGAGTAGAAAGTCGTGTGTGGCGAGGCCGCGGGAGGGGGGGAGGCATACAGTTAGCAAGTTCAGAAGAGCAGTCAGCATGAAAATATCGATAGAAGATAGAAAGAGAGGCAACATCGCGGCGGAATTTAAGAGGTAGAAGAATATAAGTAAGAGGAGGAGAGCTCATGAGACGAAGAACCTTAGACACCACTCTGTCCAAGAGAGCTGTGTGAGTGGAGCCCCCCCCCCCCACACGTGAGATGCATACTCCATACCCGTAAATGGATAGCAGCTGTGCGGGGGAGAAGAACTGGCGGAGACGGTACAGAATGCCCAGCCTCGAGGAAGCTGATTTAGTAAGAGAAGATATATGAAGTTTCCAGTTGAGATTTTGAGTTAAGGATAGACCGAGGATGTTTAGTGTTGAGGAAGGTGAGTGCTGAGTGTTATCAAAGAATAGGGGATACTTGTTTGGAAGATTGTGTCGAGTGGATAGGTGGAGAAACTGTGTTTTTGAGGCGTTGAAGGACACCAGGTTCTTCTTGCCCCAATCGGAAATAATAATAAGGTTTGAGGCTAAGCGTTCTGCTGTCTCCAGCCTGGAATCATTTAGTTCCTGTTGGGTGGGTCTTCTATTAAAAGAAGTTGAGTAATACAGAGTAGAGTCATCGGCGTAAGAATGGATAGGACAGTTCATTTTGGAAAGATCATCAATGAACAACAGAAAGAGAGTGGGAGATAGGACAGAACCCTGCGGAACACCACTATTAATAGATTTAGGGGAAGAACAGTGACCGTCTACCACAGCAGAAATAGAACGATCAGAGAGGAAACTGGAGATAAAGGTACAGAGAGAAGGATAGTAACCGTAGGAGGGTAGTTTGGAAAACAAAGATTTGTGCCAGACAATATCAAAGGCTTTTGATATGTCCAGCGCAATACCAAAGGATTCACCGAAACGGCTAAGAGAGGACGACCAAGAGTCAGTTAGGAAGGCAAAGAGATCACCAGTAGAACGCCCCTTGCGGAACCCATAGGGGAGAGTGGGGCACGTTGAACAGGTTTTGGACATATCTGGTCATAGGCAAATATCTTTCGGCTAAACTTATGTTTCTCCCATGCGATATTCATCTTCATCCTTCTACCCAAAGTTGACAATAGGAATGATTGATATATCTTGTTTTCATAGTGGAAAATTTGGCAGATTATTTTTTTTTCTAAAATGGTTCAAACTGCCCCATAGGCGGGGTACATTGAACCATGCTATGGGGTAGATTGAACCATGTCTTTAAACTTTAATAATGAAGGCAAAATAAAAAACAAAGTCTAGAAATAAAAATATTTTAATAATTCATTCAGAATACACATATTTTCTCCCTCTTTTGATGTATACAAAATATAAAGTTCCTTTTTATTATAATCGTACATGGCATGCTTAATGTAGAAGGTAAACATGTAAAATAAACGCTATAATACCTACTCTCCTTGGTATGAATGACTCATAATGTAAGCAGCATTTGCCTACCTGACTGGACTAGTATCACAAAATAATAAGTGCTAAGACAAATAAATCTAATACTCTTCTTGGTATGAATGACTCATAATGTAAAAAAAAAAAAATAATAATAATAATTATTATTATTATTATTATTATTATTATTATTATTATTATTATTATTATTATCATCATTATTATATTGTCAATGAAAATATAATATCTGTTCCATTTCTAGCATGCATTTATAATAAATTCAGTTAACATGTATAAGGCAGTCAACCAACCTGTCTGGTATTGTAGTTAGGAGCATAGTCTTTTGTTTTTTCAGCTTGCCCTGCTTGGAATTTCTTAACATATCTTGACAATGTAATCCGGTTTACATCCAGCAAACGACTAACTTCCCTGATGGACTTTCCTTTGACAACTTCGTCAACAGCTCTCTCCATTAAGTTCCCATCGGCTCTTCCTCGATCAGTTTTTGCAAGATACTTTCGCACCATTTCCTGAAATGAAAACAACATCAAGCTCATTCATTAGATGTTAAACATTAGGAACCACTTAGCCTATTATTTTCTATTAATAGTCAGTATGTACAACAACTAGAACATTACCTAATAATAATAATAATAATAATAATAATAATAATAATAATAATAATAATAATAATAATAATAATTTTCACAATAATAATAACAATATTAATAATAATAATAATGAAAATCATAACAGTAGGCCTATAAATAAGAACAAATCAATTACAATGCTATGGGGTACATTGAACAGTATTGTGGGGCACATTGAACCATATTTCAATGTGCCCCTATTTTAATGGTTCAAAGTGCCCCATTTCCAGCCATTACAAAAACATGTGTTTCAGAGAATAGCAAAGTTGAATTCAAATTTGTTTGGTATCCTGTAATAAACTTCACTTACCACGTAACTCACTCGAACAATTTGATCATAAGCATCAGTTATGTGGAAAGTGTTAGAAGGTTTGGTACTTACCTCAACAGATGAACAAAGTAGGTCAAATATTAAAAAAAAAAAAACCAGCACGTCCTCCCTCAATGAAGGCTGCCACTCAACTGGTGCTTGAGTGGAGCTTCTGAAGAGCGTTGTACACAAGAGACATCTGCTGATTGGGAGACAAACTATTCCTGAAAAATCCAATGGTTCAATGTGCCCCTATGTTCAACGTGCCCCACTCTCCTGGCGATCAGATAGAAGATCAGGAGTGGAAAGATACTTTTGAATCTTCCGGTTAAGGATTGATTCAAAAGCTTTAGATAGACAAGAAAGCAAAGCTATAGGACGGTAGTTTGAGGGATTGGAACGGTCACCCTTCTTAGGCACAGGCTGTATGAAGGCATACTTCCAGCAGGAAGGAAAGGTAGATGTTGACAGGCAGAGGCGAAAGAGTTTGACCAGGCAGGATGTCAGCACGGAAGCACAGTTTTTAAGGACAATAGGAAGCACTCCATCAGGTCCATAAGCCTTCTGAGGATTGAGGCCAGAGAGGGCATAGAAAACATCATTCTTAAGAATCTTAATAACAGGCATAAAATAGTCAGAGGGGGGATGAGTTGGAGGAATATGCCCAGAATCATCCAGAGTGGAGTTTTTAGAGAAAATTTGAGAGAAGAGTTCAGCCTTAGAGATAGATGAGGCGGTGGTGCTGCCGTCAGGACTAAGGAGAGGAGGGAAAGATGAAGAAGTGAAGTTGGAGGATATGTTTATGGCTAGATGCCAGAAGTCACGGGTAGAATTAGAAAAAGCAAGGTTTGGGCATTTTCTATCAATGAAGGGGTTTTTGGTAAGTCGGAGAATATATTTGGCACGATTCCGAGCACAAATGTAAAGATCATGGTTAGCGGGAGTTCTAAGGCTCTGGTATCTTTTGTGAGCTGCCTCTCTATCTTTGACAGCACGAGAACAAGCGTGATTAAACCAAGGCTTTTTAGCATGAGGAGTAGAGAAAGTACGTGGAATGTATGCCTCCATTCCAGAAACAATCACTTCTGTGATGTGCTGGGCACACACAGAGGGGTCTCTATCCTGGAAGCAGTAATCATTCCACGGGAAATCGGAAAAGTACATCCTCAGGTCGTCCTACCGAGCTGAAGCAAAATGCCAGAAACATCGCCTCTTCGGTGGGTCCAGAGGGTGTACAGGAGCGATAGGACAGGATACAGAAATAAGGTTATGATCGGAAGAACCCAACGGAGAGAACAGTTTGATAGAGTAAGCAGATGGGTTAGAGGTAAGGAAGAGGTCTAGTATGTTGGGCCGGTCTCCAAGACGGTTGGGAATACGTGTAGGGTGCTGAACCAACTGTTCTAGGTCATTGAGGAGAGCAAAGTTGTAGGCTTGTTCACCAGGCTGGTTAGTGAAAGAGGATGAAAGCCAAAGCTGGTGGTGAACATTGAAATCTCCCAAGATGGATATTTCAGCGAAGGGAGAGTGGGTCAAGATGTGCTCCACTTTGGAGTTCAAGTAGTCAAAGAATTTTACATAGCAGAGTTAGGTGAGAGATAAACAGCACAGATGTATTTAGTAGTAGAATGACGATGAAGTCTTAGCCGGATGGTGGAAAATTTTGAAGCGTCAAGGTCGTGGGCACGAGAGCAAGTGATGTCGTTCCACACGTAGGCGCAACATCCAGCTTTGGATTGAGATTTAGGATAGAGATAGTAGGAGGGAACAGAGTAGAGATTGCTGTCAGTAGCCTCAGAAACCTGTGTTTCGGTGAGGAAGAGAAGGTGAGGTTTAGAGGAGGAGAGATGGTGTTCCACAGAATGAAAATTATAACGAAGATCGCGAATGTTGCAGAAATTGATAAGAAATAGGTTCGAGGAGTTATCAAGACACCTCTTAAGTCGGCAGCCAGAAGGTGAGTCCTCCGTGGGGGACTTTGTGGTCCCACCCCCCCCCAGGCGGGGACTTCGAGGCATTGCTTTGGTGCGCTATTTTGAATTTTGAATTTTTTGGAAAAGGTGTGTGTGTTGTGTGAATGTAGTGTGGTGTGGATAGAGGGAGGATCTGTCTGTAGAGAGCATGCTGAACTACTCTCTGGCGTTGATGAGACAATAGGGAAACGGTTAATGAGGCCATGGGAACGGTCTTTGGAGGGCTTCAGCACCCTCCTCACTTCCCATATATACCTCACCGGGAGTGGCTTGCGCCCGTTCGGTAGGTGTTTTCCTACCTACTCCAGCCAATGTATATGTATTGGTCTCCTCCTCCTTCTTCTCCTCCTCCTGCAGGCATCGTGTTGGCCCTGCTGGTGTTCCTGTTGGAGATGACCTTTGACCCCACCAAGCGCGGCAGGAAGATGGGCGGTGACGGCAGGGCCCTTTGAATGACCCCGTGACCTGTTGACGACGAGTATAATAATCCCAACTGAATTACTCCCGTGCGGCTTATGTTTATGTCTGTCTGTTTGTCTATCCTCTCTCTCTCTCTCTCTCTCTCTCTCTCATCCACGCCACCAGAGCGCCAAGGACAACAACACCCTGTCTGAGATCTCCACTTCGCCCCCAGGGTTGACTGCGTCAAGCTTCTCTTCAAGGACAACCCGACAGTAGATCTCAAGCCTCGTTGGTTGTCCGAAGTCACCCGAAATTTTCAACTTGACCGTGATCAGGCTGAAGTCAAGATAGCAGCCATAACGTCTCGCTTCGTATACGTCTCCCGCCGCCGCATGGATGTCATCGACAGCGTAACGAGTGGGGAGTTTCTATCCCTCACCCTCGAGCTCCAAGACTCTCCAGAAAGGCCTCGTAAGTTTCCCACGTACCTCCTAGTTCGTTACCCTGTCTGTGCTGACCCTGCCTTGGCCAAGGAGTTGCCGGGCATCTACTCTGCTCGCCGATTTTACCAGAATGGCTCTCCCCTCCCCCGCCTGGTCGTCACCTGGAGCCTTCCTGAACCACCGCCCCCGAGTGTCACCTTCAGCTTCCTTCCGTGCCTGCCACCGTGTGAGCTTCGCAGGATGCAGGACGAGCGACCATGGTGCTTCCGATGCTGGGCCTCGGCCACATATCCCAGTACTGTTCCGCGGCTGAGCGTTGCGCATGGTGCTCTGGCCCTCACGATTCACGCACCTGCCCACACCGCAACCCTCCCTCGGATTCTACTGCTTCTGACTCCGCCTCCACTCAGCCACAGCCCCCGCCTCCGGACACGTCGCTCTGGAAATGTCCCCGCTGTCATCAAGCAGGAGTGAACGTCTGGCATGGGTGCGCGAGACGCCAGCCCAATGTGGCCCCTGCTGCCTCGCGCCCGACTCACCCAGCGCCGCCGCCACCACCAAGCCTTCCTGCCGCTCCTCGTGTTTCGCCAGCCACCTCTGACTCCCCGCAAGTGACTGCACTTCGGGACGCTGTTGCCTCTCTCAAAATTCAGGTTTCTGCTTTCAATGCACGTTTTGAGGCACTTACAACTTGCCTAAATACATTAGTTGCCAAGCAGGCCACGCTCGAGGCGACCTTGAATTCATTGGTTGAGTCTCAACAAGTCGTCATTGCTTCCATCGCTACAATTACGGAGAAGCTGAGCTCCATGACCCCACTCCTCACCAACCTGCCTGCTCTCGCCAGGGACCCTCCCTTACCTAGCGCGGCACCCGGCCGTGCTCGCGCCACTGTCACTTCATCATCTGCCCGCCGTCCTCCTAAAGGCCATGTTCGATAATCTGGTTGATCTCCATGTCCTCTCGTGGAATGCCTGCCGGATCACGAATTGGGCTAAGCTTACTGCACTTAAGGGATATGTGCACCGTCACCACCTAGAAGTCATCTTCATCCAGGAGGCATTTGTTGGCCACGCTCTACCTGTGGGGGAGGCACCCTCGCTCAGCGGCTACGTGTCCTATGTTCATCGGGTTCGACACGGACTTGTTGCCTATTTTGACTCCTCTGTTCAGCATCGTTTCCTTCAGAACTCTGTGGACGGTGACACAAATTTCCAGCTTTTTGAGGTCACTGTTGGGGCGGGCACCGTACGGATATGCAACGTGTACTCTGCACCGGGCAGGATGGATCCTAATGTTCTCCCAGCTCCTACCATTCGTGGCATGGTGTACATGGGGGATTTCAACGCTAGACACCTTGCCCTAGGAGACCTCTCTGGCACTGTCAATCGCAACGGGACTCATCTCCTGGACTACATTCGTCGCAATCGGCTGACTCGATGGGACACTGCTGGCGCTACCCACGCTCGGGGCGGTGTACTAGATCACATCCTTACCTGTGGACTCGTGGCGTCCCAGGTCAGGTGCTCATCGGTTCTGGCACTCTTCTCTGACCACATTGCTCTCAGTGTCCATTACTCCGTTCCTGCCACACATACTCCAGCCCAAACCCGCTCTCGCATTACAATCCCACCCAAGTACCGTCCTACTTTCATTTCTTACATGTCTAGTCAACTTCCTACATTTGACCTTCACTGCCCTGAAAAGTTATACTCTTCACTTGCCAATGCCACGCACGCCTTCTATACTCGCTAAGTCAGTAAGCCACACATTAGGCGTCGCTCTGCTGCCCCCACCTGGACCCTGGATGACCGCATCGCTCTGGCGGAGAGGAAGGCGACGGAGGACGGCCTCGTCTTTCAGCAACGCCCATGTCCCGATACTCTACACCAGTATCAGCTGTCAAGGGATGACTTGGTTGCCCTGCAGCGTTGTGTGCAGACAGACTCGTGGCACAAACTCACTGACAGCATCAACCATCAAACGAGTGTTGCCTCCATGTGGCACCTAATCAACAAGGTTGTGAAAAAGAAAGCCCCTAGTGCCCTCCACCACAGCCCTGCTCACTACGCACAAAATCTTATCGATGAATGGTCAGCACAGTCTCGCGTCACCAACCTCCCAGCGCACGTGCAAGCCGCTCTCTCCGCCCAGGATAATTACCGTGCACTCCGTCTCACCGCTGCCTTGCTGAACAGGGATGAAGAGGATGATGTAGCCGTAACGGACAACGAGCTGCGACGTGCCCTTGCCAGGGGTAAGGCAACATCTCCAGGGGATGATGGCATTACCTATGGAGTTCTGCGGGCTCTCCTGGAGGTCCCTAGCAACCCTCTCCTCCGGCTGTACACCCTCTGTCTCCGCCTCGGTTACGTGCCGCGAGCTTAGACCTGTAGCACAATTGTGCCCATCCCTAGACCGAGCACCGATAAGTTCCGACCTATCTCCCTCACCTCCTGTTTCTCAAAGGTTTTTAAACGTATTCTCCTCTCCCGTCTTTTGTTCCGGCTGCAGGACAAGCTGTCGCACAGACTTTATGGCTTTTTACCACAGCGAGGAACGCACCACTGCCTAATGGAGCTCTACACTCGTCTCTCTCCCACCAGTGTTGTGGCTTTCATCGACCTCAAAAGTGCCTTTGACGTCGCCAACGGAGATATAATTTTGGATCAATTAGTCGATTTTGGTGTCAAAGGGAACCTACTGAGGTGGATCAGGGGTTACCTGCGTAACAGAACGTCTCGTGTTCTATTCAAGGGGGCGTGCAGTACCACAAAACGCTTTGAGCTCGGTGCCCCACAAGGTGGTGTTCTTAGTCCCTTTTTGTTCAATATCCTCGTCGACCTCCTTCTTTCTCTACTTCCTGACGTCGACGAAACGACCATCACATGCTATGCAGATGACATTTGCATTCATTCAAGTTCTCCAGAAGATCTGCAACGCTACCTCCATTCTTTCTACGTGTCTGCCTCTTCGTCATTATCTCCCCAGACAAGAGCAGAATCTTCTCACCCCGTCCTGCAAGAACACTGCCAGACTTTACTGTGGGTAACACCATCATACCTTTGAGCACGCAATATCTCTACCTGGGCGCCCCAGTCAGGATCACTCCTTCCACCCCAGCGAGGCAGCGCGTGTATCCCCTTGTTCAGTACTTGCTAGCCCGACTGCAGCGACGTCTCACTCCGCTCCGTTGGCTGACCAGCTACGCTGCCGGTGTGTCCATCCCTGTGGCCAGAACCATATACATAACGTTTATCCGATCTGTAGTTGACTATCTCTCTCCTGCACTTTGTCAACTCTCCAGAGCAACTTTACAGCCTCTTGAAAAGTTCCAGAATCAGGCAGTAAGGCTCATTCTTGCTTGCCCCGTCTCCACCAGAATTGTCAATATGCAACGTGTGAACTACAGCTTCCGCCACTTGTGGACAGAATATACACCAACGTTACCTATTTCAGCATCAAATGTCTGCATCGTCCTCACCTCTCTCCCCACTTCTCTCACGTCATCGAGACCTCGCTAGATCCAGCTGCACCTCGTCCTCTGCTTCGTAGTGGTGGTCGCACACTGGTCAGCACTGTCAGCTCAAACATTCAGAGGCTCAACATCAACATCGTGGCGGAGGATGTGGATCGCGGCCCCCCTCCCTGGCAGACTCCCGTGCCAGCAGTCACCTACACTCTGACTTCCACGTCTGACCTACCACAGCTCCAGCGTCAACGAGCCCTGGAAACCATCGCCAGATTGTCCTCGTCTCTTCGCGTGGCCCACCACCTCTACACCGACGGTTCCCTTCAAGGGGACGGCAGTGCTGGCTGTGCTGTGTTCTCCCTCAATCTGGAGCCTCCGTTCGGGGGTTGGGCAGGGCGTCGTCTCCCGAATTCGTCTAATTCTACGTACTGTGAGCTCCATGGACTCTTGGATGCTGTCACTTTGTTATCGCGGAGCAGACTCAACGGCCTCATCAGCTGTGACTCAAAATCTGCTCTCCGTGAGTAGTAACAAATGTACGGAAGTGGGGGTAATTGGAAGTGGGGGGGACTGGAAGTGGGGGTTGGGGGGGTCAGCGGTCAGCGGGGGGGCTACGGAAGAGGGGGTATCTGGACCCCCCCCCCCACCTCCCTACACCCCCCCCCACCCATCTCTTTTACCTTTTCACCCCCCCCCCTCACCCCCTCTCGGACTAGCGTACGGAAGCGAGAGGGTGACGGGAGTAGGGGTGCCCAGCAGGGAGGGGGGGGGGGTGACGGGAGAAGGGGTACTTGAAGGGTTAAGATAAGATCTTTGACCCTCGAATGACCACGAGATTATAATCACGGAAAAGGTTAAGGACATTAGGTTAATGACCAGGCTGAAATATGAATTTACTCTCTAATGCAAGTCCGAAAATAAAATAAAAAATCGCCATTGAACGTAAGACTCGATAAATTATTTAAGTTTTTGCTGGATGTATTGTATCATTATCTTCTTATTTCTCATTTCTCAACTTGTTTCTTCTTATTTCTTTCCTCAACTTATATATATTTTTTTTTACTCCGGTTATTTGGTGCCATCTAACCCTAAACACTGCAGCACCAAGTCTTTTTTTTCTGATTTTGCATTAATTAATGTCTTATATCTCATTTCTTAACTTCTTTCTTCTTATTTCTTTTCTCAACTTGCATTTCTTTATATTTTCTGCCTGCTCTTCGATGTCATATGACCTTAGACGTTGCCGCATCGAGTTTACCTTTTTCCGTGAAAAGGGATCGTAATGTGTGTGTGTGTGTGTGTGTGTGTGTGTGTGTTCCATTCCCCTCCGATTCTTGAGAAATCTGCGGCTAGCTCGAAATTTTGTGGGCCATCTTTTTTAGCCGATTATATGCTCCGAAGCGGAATTTAGTGAGGATTCTTATGGTATCTTCAAATTCCTCATACGTCTATTAGTTCCCGAGTTACACCGAGAAAACTGATTTTTTTTTTCTCTCGTCAGAGTAGCCTAACAAATAAAAATCACTCATTAATTAATGTCTTATATCTCATTTCTTAACTTATTTCTTCTTATTTCTTTTCTCAACTTGCATTTCTTTATATTTTCTGCCTGCTCTTCGGTGTCATATGACCTTAGACGTTGCCGCATCGAGTTTACCTTTTTCCGTGAAAAAGGGATCATGTGTGTGTGTGTGTGTGTGTGTGTGTGTGTGTGTTCCATTCCCCTCTGATTCTTGAGAAATCTGCTGCTAGCTCGAAATTTTGTGGGCCAACTTTTTTAGCCGAATATATGTTCCGAAGCGGAATTTAGTGAGGATTCTTATGGTATCTTCAAATTCCTCATACGTCTATTAGTTCCCGAGTTACACCGAGAAAACTGATTTTTTTTCTCTCGTAAGAGTAGCCTAACAAATAAAAATCACTCAAAGCTCCTCATCTACATTCCTTAGAAAGATTGCCATATGTTACTATTAAGAAACTTATCCCAACAACTGCAAATTTGATGCACTTTCATTTTTTTTCTTCTGATTTTGCATTAATTAATGTCTTATATCTCATTTCTTAACTTCTTTCTTCTTATTTCTTTTCTCAACCTGCATTTCTTTATATTTTCTGCCTGCTCTTCGGTGTCATATGACCTTAGACGTTGCCGCATCGAGTTTACCTTTTTCCCTAGATCAAGATAGCGCTCAACCGAAGGCAACCCAGAAATACCTCAGTGAGTCAGTGGAGGGAAGGGAGAGCGATGTGAGAGGGAAAGTGTACGTGTATGTGTGTGTGTGTGTGTGTGTGTGTGTGTGTGTGTGTTCCATTCCCCTCTGATTCTTGAGAAATTTGCGGCTAGCTCGAAATTTTGTGGGCCAACTTTTTTAGCCGAATATATGTTCCGAAGCGGAATTTAGTGAGGATTCTTATGGTATCTTCAAATTCCTCATACGTCTATTAGTTCCCGAGTTACACCGAGAAAACTGAATGTTATTCTCTCGTCAGAGTAACCTAACAAATAAAAATCACTCAAAGCTCCTCATCTACGTTCCTTAGAAAGATTGCCATATGTTACTATTAAGAAACTTATCCCAACAACTGCAAATTTGACGCACTTTCATCGAAAACTTAATTTTTAATAATTTTTTATTTACTTTTATGGTGCGTTTCGCGTCATCGTCCGCCAGAACCTTTTACCCTTGATGACATGAAATGCGTCATCGTGCGCGAGAGGGTTAAATAAGTCAGATTTATCTCAAATTCACTGTCTGGGCCAGACAAATATTCGGAAAAGAGAAGGCAAACCAGTTTGTAGATATATATAAATATGCTGTATATTCACGTCCTTATGGATATCTTCTTGTTGATTAGGGTATAAATACTCCTGAATCCCTACAGTTTCGCTCAAACATTGTTGGAGAGCCTCCCAGGTGAACGCGTATTCCAATGGTGAACTCCAGGAAAAAGGAACTCTTACACGTTCTATACTCCCAACATAACGAACCCTATGGTTTAAGCTCTCAGCTACTTCTGATCTTACTCTCTTAAGCCTTTGCAGTTACTTTCTTAAACCCTCGAAGTCCGCCTTCCTGAAGTCAGGTATTAAGTGTTGTTTCTGCTGACTCTATCCTCCCATTTAATATTAAATTTAATTTCCTTATGATCACTGTTACCTAATGAACCCCCAACCTCAATGTTGCTTATTATGTCCTCTTTATTAGTTAACAACAAATCCAAAATATTTTCTTCCCTCGTTGGTGTTCTAATTAACTGCTTAAGGAAACTATCCTACGGCGGGAAATGAAAAAGAACCATGCAGCATGGAAAAACTGCATGGAAATTTGTGTGCCTGTGAGAACAAGACAACGCTTGCTGAGCACCCAATGATGATCACAAGACTAAGATTCCCACCTGCGGGATATACTGTGAAGTTTATTAATCATGCTAAAGCATATGAGCCATCTTATTTAGCATTCTATGTCTTTGAGAGTATTCTCGTAAAGCCTTCTTCGAATGGGTGTAAAGAGACATCACTTTGCCATAGCGTATGCTTACATTATAGTGAATAGAAACGGAGAAACAGTAGAAAGCGGATCCTATTGTGGAAGTAATGCTGTAAACCATTTTAGCTGAACCCACTGTTTTGTATATAGAACGAACTTACATTAGCTGAACTCACACTGTTTTGTATATAGAACGAACTTACATTAGCTGAACTCACACTGTTTTGTATATAGAACGAACTTACATTAGCTGAACTCACACTGTTTTGTATATAGAACGAACTTATATTAGCTGAACTCACACTGTTTTGTATATAGAACGAACTTACATTAGCTGAACTCACACTGTTTTGTATATAGAACGAACTTACATTAGCTGAACTCACACTGTTTTGTATATAGAACGAACTTACATTAGCTGAACTCACACTGTTTTGTATATATAGAACGGTCTTACATTAGCTGAACTCACACTGTTTTGCATATAGAACGAACTTACATTAGCTGAACTCACACTGTTTTGAATATAGAACGAACTTACATTAGTTGAACCCGCACTGTTTTGTATATAGAACGAACTTACATTAGCTGAACTCACACTGTTTTGAATATAGAACGAACTTACATTAGCTGAACTCGCACTGTTTTGTATATAGAACGAACTTACATTAGCTGAACTCACACTGTTTTGAATATAGAACGAACTTACATTAGCTGATCTCACACTGTTTTGAATATAGAACGAACTTACATAAGCTGAACCCACACTCCTGGAAGAAGCTAAAATTTTCTAAAGGCTACAATAAAATCAATATGACCGATGAAGATACGGCACGTCACGATGAACAAACTCACTGTCTTCTCTGTAAATACGGGTTTTAAAAGGTAAAGGAGTAAAACATCATGACCATGAAAAATCAGGAAACAATTACATTGAAGCTTATTGTAATAGATGCAACCTTCAAATGAAAAAATCACAAATTGCAGCGCACTCTCATTGCACATTATGCGGATTACGACATGACGTTAATCCCGCGTGAATTAACGCTACCTGACTTTGAAAATCAAACTAAGACCAAAACATTCAGTTCAGAAATACCATGAAGTCATCATAAATGACTTGAGATTTATTGACACGTATGTCTTTGTCTGGTTCACTCGCGGCTTTAGCGAACCAATTCATCAGCACTGGGAACGAGCCCATGTGCACACAACAGATGTTGAAAGATGTGCCAGCACCTGCGTTACCATTATTGATCAAGGGAAAGCAGGTTTTTTGTTATGACTATATGGATTCGATGGAACGACTTTCTGAGACACGTCTTCCATCCCGCGAAGATTTTTTTCAATTCGCTTCAAGAAGCAGAACTTTCCGAAAGTGATTATAAACATGCTCAGAATGTTTGGAAAGTAGCTGGGTGTCAGAGCCTGATGGACTATTTGTTGCTTTATGTAAAAGTGGATGTTGGCCTTCTATGTGATGTCTTCCTAGAGTGGAGAGGTATTTTGAAAACCCAGTGGAGGTTGGATATTGTAAATTATGTTAGCCTGCCAGGATTTGCCTATGACTCTTTTTTGTTAAAAACACAGCAGGAATTAGAGATGCTTAGTAGCCCACACATATATCATTGAATTCAAACAAATGTGCGTGGGGGCTACACAAGTGTTGTGCGTCGTTTTGTACGCACCAATAACATCTACACGAACCCTCAGTTTAATCCAAAACATGATAGAAACACTTTCCTTTCATATCTTGACTTCAACAATCTTTATCCCACTGTAATGCAAGAGAAGTTACCATGTGGAGATATGAGAAAACTAGATGAGACAGAAATGCACTGGTTTTTGAGCGGGAGGGGGGCTAGGTCAGTCAAACAACCGATGGCGATTTTGGATACCTCATTCTGTGCGATACTGAGGCTGTCTCACGTGAAGTCATTGAGAAAACGGATGACCTCCCACTGACCATCAGAAGACACAATATCATCAATAGAGATATATCGTCAGCCGCACACGAATGGTATGAAGAAGAAAACCGTCCAGTACCGTGTAAGAACATAAAACAGATTGGAACACATGTTGCTCAGGAGAAAATGATGTTTGCTCTGTCCCTCCATAAACTGCTTATTCAACTAGGCCGGGTTGTTAAAAAGTGCATGCTATTTATATGTTTAAGCAAAAGCACTTTCTTGCGGGCTTCATTCAGGATAACATAGAAGCCCGCAAAAGTGCTACTTGCCCTATCAAGAAAACTGCAATCAAGTGTATTTCAAACTGCATTTTTGGTCGATTCCTGATGAACGCGGCCAAATATAGTGAAGACATAGATATTGTCACCAACCGCGAAAAGTTTTTGAAGCTGGTCCGAAGTCCTTACTTTAAACGCGTTGTACCCCTCAATGATGGTCATGTAGTTGTAGTTCGCCATAAGAAATATTCACAGGTGAATCATCCAAACTGCATTGGCTACTACGTCCTAGAGCTGTCCAAGCTGCGACTATATGATTTCTTTTACAGTATCATGAAGGCTCATTACGGGGATCGGGCGAAACTAGTGTTATTGTGACACTGATTCCTTAATAACAGAAACTGAAACTCCTGATCTATTAACAGAGTACTCGCAGGAACCCTTTAAAAGCTATATAGACACAAGTAACTTTAGCTCCTCACATTCCTTGTACAACACAGACAACAAAGGCAAGCTCGGATTTCTTTATTGATTTTTCATATTGAAGTGTATTACATTCCATGAAGCTATTCTCAGCATAAATGGCTGCTGCCGCCGCCGCGCACATTTCGCGAGTCTTTTTTTTTATTTTTTATATGAGCCAGATCGAAACATAGACACGTTTTATCTACATGTTTCCACAAATCGAATAAATTTTAAGACAATCATTGTTTTTTTTCATCCATTTTTTGATAAAGGGCATATAAACAAGTCAAACAAACTCAATGTTTATTGGAATTTGGTCAAATTATGATTACAGCCTCCTTCTCTTCTTCCTCCTCCTCTACCTCTGTAGAATTATCGGGATGACCGTAAGATCGTGACTCCAAGGTGCTAAAGTAGTATCTTTTGTCCTCAACTACAGATATCCCTCTCTTGGGATATTTTACTGTACTCATTCGTCCATTACGCACTGTGAATCCCTGATAGCCAAAGGTAAATGTTTGCTTCTGGAATAGGACGTCTTTGTATCGCTGATGAGCAATTTTTTTTCTTTATGAGCTTTGGAACGCTCTTAGCTGAACTCAACCGGTCACCGTCTGCCAAGAAGATGGAGTAGCACTTTGGTCTTACACCTACAAATTCTGAGATGGTTCTTTCCCTCACTTCAGACTTGAGAAATCCGAGCTTGCCTTTGTTGTCTGTGTTGTACAAGGAATGTGAGGAGCTAAAGTTACTTGTGTCTATATAGCTTTTGAAGGGTTCCTGCGAGTACTCTGTTAATAGATCAGGAGTTTCAGTTTCTGTTATTAAGGAATCAGTGTCACAATACACTAGTTTCGCCCGATCCCCGTAATAAGCCTTCATGATACTGTAAAAGAAATCATATAGTCGCAGCTTGGACAGCTCTAGGACGTAGTAGCCAATGCAGTTTGGATGATTCACCTGTGAATATTTCTTATGGCGAACTACAACTACATGACCATCATTGAGGGGTACAACGCGTTTAAAGTAAGGACTTCGGACCAGCTTCAAAAACTTTTCGCGGTTGGTGACAATATCTATGTCTTCACTATATTTGGCCGCGTTCATCAGGAATCGACCAAAAATGCAGTTTGAAATACACTTGATTGCAGTTTTCTTGATAGGGCAAGTAGCACTTTGCTGGCTTCTATGTTATCCTGAATGAAGCCCGCAAGAAAGTGCTTTTGCTTAAACATATAAATAGCATGCACTTTTTAACAACCCGGCCTAGTTGAATAAGCAGTTTATGGAGGGACAGAGCAAACATCATTTTCTCCTGAGCAACATGTGTTCCAATCTGTTTTATGTTCTTACACGGTACTGGACGGTTTTCTTCTTCATACCATTCGTGTGCGGCTGACGATATATCTCTATTGATGATATTGTGTCTTCTGATGGTCAGTGGGAGGTCATCCGTTTTCTCAATGACTTCACGTGAGACAGCCTCAGTATCGCACAGAATGAGGTATCCAAAATCGCCATCGGTTGTTTGACTGACCTAGCCCCCCTCCCGCTCAAAAACCAGTGCATTTCTGTCTCATCTAGTTTTCTCATATCTCCACATGGTAACTTCTCTTGCATTACAGTGGGATAAAGACTGTTGAAGTCAAGATATGAAAGGAAAGTGTTTCTATCATGTTTTGGATTAAACTGAGGGTTCGTGTAGATGTTATTGGTGCGTACAAAACGACGCACAACACTTGTGTAGCCCCCACGCACATTTGTTTGAATTCAATGATATATGTGTGGGCTACTAAGCATCTCTAATTCCTGCTGTGTTTTTAACAAAAAAGAGTCATAGGCAAATCCTGGCAGGCTAACATAATTTACAATATCCAACCTCCACTGGGTTTTCAAAATACCTCTCCACTCTAGGAAGACATCACATAGAAGGCCAACATCCACTTTTACATAAAGCAACAAATAGTCCATCAGGCTCTGACACCCAGCTACTTTCCAAACATTCTGAGCATGTTTATAATCACTTTCGGAAAGTTCTGCTTCTTGAAGCGAATTGAAAAAATCTTCGCGGGATGGAAGACGTGTCTCAGAAAGTCGTTCCATCGAATCCATATAGTCATAACAAAAAACCTGCTTTCCCTTGATCAATAATGGTAACGCAGGTGCTGGCACATCTTTCAACATCTGTTGTGTGCACATGGGCTCGTTCCCAGTGCTGATGAATTGGTTCGCTAAAGCCGCGAGTGAACCAGACAAAGACATACGTGTCAATAAATCTCAAGTCATTTATGATGACTTCATGGTATTTCTGAACTGAATGTTTTGGTCTTAGTTTGATTTTCAAAGTCAGGTAGCGTTAATTCACGCGGGATTAACGTCATGTCGTAATCCGCATAATGTGCAATGAGAGTGCGCTGCAATTTGTGATTTTTTCATTTGAAGGTTGCATCTATTACAATAAGCTTCAATGTAATTGTTTCCTGATTTTTCATGGTCATGATGTTTTACTCCTTTACCTTTTAAAACCCGTATTTACAGAGAAGACAGTGAGTTTGTTCATTGTGACGTGCCGTATCTTCATCGGTCATATTGATTTTATTGTAGCCTTTAGAAAATTTTAGCTTCTTCCAGGAGTGTGGGTTCAGCTTATGTAAGTTCGTTCTATTTTCAAAACAGTGTGAGATCAGCTAATGTAAGTTCGTTCTATATTCAAAACAGTGTAGTTCAGCTAATGTAAGTTCGTTCTATATACAAAACAGTGCGAGTTCAGCTAATGTAAGTTCGTTCTATATTCAAAACAGTGTGAGTTCAGCTAATGTAAGTTCGTTCTATATACAAAACAGTGCGGGTTCAACTAATGTAAGTTCGTTCTATATTCAAAACAGTGTGAGTTCAGCTAATATGTAAGTTCGTTCTATATGCAAAACAGTGTGAGTTCAGCTAATGTAAGACCGTTCTATATATACAAAACAGTGTGAGTTCAGCTAATGTAAGTTCGATCTATATACAAAACAGTGTGAGTTCAGCTAATGTAAGTTCGTTCTATATACAAAACAGTGTGAGTTCAGCTAATGTAAGTTCGTTCTATATACAAAACAGTGTGAGTTCAGCTAATATAAGTTCGTTCTATATACAAAACAGTGTGAGTTCAGCTAATGTAAGTTCGTTCTATATACAAAACAGTGTGAGTTCAGCTAATGTAAGTTCGTTCTATATACAAAACAGTGTGAGTTCAGCTAATGTAAGTTCGTTCTATATACAAAACAGTGTGGGTTCAGCTAAAATGTTTTACAGCATTACTTCCACAATAGGATCCGCTTTCTACTGTTTCTCCGTTTCTATTCACTATAATGTAAGCATACGCTATGGCAAAGTGATGTCTCTTTACACCCATTCGAAGAAGGCTTTACGAGAATACTCTCAAAGACATAGAATGCTAAATAAGATGGCTCATATGCTTTAGCATGATTAATAAACTTCACAGTATATCCCGCAGGTGGGAATCTTAGTCTTGTGATCATCATTGGGTGCTCAGCAAGCGTTGTCTTGTTCTCACAGGCACACAAATTTCCATGCAGTTTTTCCATGCTGCATGGTTCTTTTCATTCCGCCGTAGGATAGTTTCCTTAAGCAGTTAATTAGAACACCAACGAGGGAAGAAAATATTTTGGATTTGTTGTTAACTAATAAAGAGGACATAATAAGCAACATTGAGGTTGGGGGTTCATTAGGTAACAGTGATCATAAGGAAATTAAATTTAATATTAAATGGGAGGATAGAGTCAGCAGAAACAACACTTAATACCTGACTTCAGGAAGGCGGACTTCGAGGGTTTAAGAAAGTAACTGCAAAGGCTTAAGAGAGTAAGATCAGAAGTAGCTGAGAGCTTAAACCATAGGGTTCGTTATGTTGGGAGTATAGAACGTGTAAGAGTTCCTTTTTCCTGGAGTTCCCCCGCTGAGGGGAGTTCCTTGCCGTGGTAGCGGGGCTTGAAGCCTGGTCGGCATCACCACCTACTTAGGTGGTCTGTCCACCTCTGTAGGGCTTGTTGTTTGTCGGCCAGCGTGGACTAAACACTCCCCCGTCACTACTGGTAATGGAGGCCTACCAGTGGTGACGTATGTGCATGCCCGACTACCATCAAGGGCATGGCTGAGCCTCCCCACGTGTTTGCCGTGCGTGGCGTCCCGTGTTGCTGGGAGACGGGAGTCCTGGGGTCTGAGCGATGCCGCACGCTGCGCCCTGCGGCTAGCAACACGTCCCTTTGGTCCCTTATTCCGGCTAGACGGGCGGCTTGATCTCGGCCCGGTCAAGTCAATCGGCTGGTCACCCGTTGGCTAGGGTCAAGCGAGTACTGCCTGGTGGGCACCACAATGGTCTTGCGGCTGCCACAAAACACCAGACAGTGTCCGCGTATACTTCCCCCACTACCCCTGGGGTGCTGGGTGCGTTATGGCCCCAGCGTTAAGCCTCCCTTCATTGGGCTCAGAGTAGGGGTGGGGGGGTGGGGAAGCGAAGATTTGCCAGATACTCATGGCTTCCTCCTCCAACATATTCGGCCTGCCTCTCTCCCTGACGTCCGCACTCTCTCGGCCTCCCCTCGACCAACGCTTATTGCCACTCTGAAGCCATTCCAGGCTCAGAATGGCACTAAGAGGGATTATGTCCCCTCTCCCTCGTCTTCCCGTCCTGTGGGCCCTCGTGTAAAGGGTCGCAAGCAGGGAGCGAGAAACCAGCCTGGCCCGCAAACGCTTTCCAAAGAAGTCCTGCCTGGTATGTTTGAGTCAGTCTCGTATGATAAGTACATGACTGTCAAGTCCGTCAACGGCACGTCTGTCATGGATCTTGACGTTTTTGAGGTTCACCGTGCTATCGTCAAGGCTTGTGGCCGCAAGCCTAAGGTAACACCACAGCGAGATGGCAGCCTCCTTGTGGAGGTTGAATCCCAGGAGGAAGCTTCTCGTCTTGGTGCCCTGACCGGTGTGCCGGGTGCAGAGGTGTCCTGTGCACCACATACTACCCTTAACCAGTCGAAAGGGGTAGTTTTCTGCAGGACCTCCTCCGCTACAGCGAGGAGACTCCTACAAGAGTTTAGAGAAGAGGGTGTTATAGCAGTCCACCGCTTTCAGAAGAAGGTCGACGGTGTCTTGACACCAACGCCGTCTCTTCTTCTGACTTTCAATAGTCTTGTCCTGCCAAATACTCTGGATACTGCCTGGTACGCTCTGCCAGTCAAGGCGTACATTCCAAATCCTCGTTGTTGCTTTCACTGCCAGAACTTCGGCCATGTGGCACGTTCCTGTCGACGCCTCCAAAACGACCTTCCAGCAGTTTGTGTGAACTGTGGCGGCACAGGTCACTCTGCTGATTGTCCTAGTCCTGCCAAGTGCTACCACTGCGGTGGAGCACACCAGGCTTCATCACAGGACTGTGACCGCTATAAGTTTGAGAAGGAGGTGCTTCTTATTCGTACTCAGGAAAGAGTATCTTTCCTGAGGCGAAAAAAGGCACTGACAAGACTAGTCAGGCTAAGTGTGACCTACGCGTCCATCGCTAGTCACATCTTGAGCAGGCCAACACCCCTGCGCTCACTCGCCCTCAGACACCTTCCCGCCAGTCCAGCCTGTCCAAACAGTCGAACCTGTCCAAACAGTCCAGCCTGTCCAAACAGCCCAACTAGTGGTTCCTATGGAGGCTTCTGATATCAAGCAGAAGCGCTCCCGCAGTGAGACTCTCTTGAGAGGGGTCCTCCTGCAAAATCCAACCTCCCGAGCTCTCTCGTGAGCTCGTGGCGGCTGACGTGGTGGCAGTTCCTGCCGTCACCACTTGCCCTGAACTCAGGTCGGCCAACGGCCTGTGCCCTGTGGCGATGGTGTGGCAGGTGGTGGGCGGCCGGCGCCTGTGCACTCGCCCTCCCGGCAGCGTGCTGCTGTGGAAAAAGACCAATCGGCTCTACTGTGGGGAGAACTGGGGGCTCATCCCGAGCCCCCGCTCCTACCCGCGGAGGGCCGACGCCGACTGTGGTTGCGCGTCAGAAAGTCCCCGTGACTTGCCCCCTTGCCACCACAAGTGCCGCAGGTGCTGGGAGGACCCCCTCGAGAGGTCTTCAGAAGCACCCTCGAAAATGAGTCATCTTCACCATACTCCAGTGGAATTGCAGAGGTCTCATAGCCAACTGGGAGGAGCTACAAATCCTTCTGAGGGTCTCCAGCCCTGAGTGGTATGCCTGCAGGAGACGATGGTGGGATATTCCACTCCTCGTCCTACTGCGGTCTACCAGGCTTTATTCCCCATGATCCTGCCCAGGGGTGTCATGGGGTTCTGCTATTTTTATATCTTCTTCTATCCCATTTAATGTTCTTCCTCTTAACTCTCCTTTGGAGATGATTGCTGGCCAACTTCACCTTCAGAAGACTTATACCTTCTCTTCTATTTATCTTCCTCCTAACACGCCTGTTGTTAGGGAGGATTTTACGGCTCTTCGTCGTCTTCTTCCTCCTCCTTTCCTACTACTGGGCGATTTTAACGGACGCCACCATCTCTGGGGTGACACTGTCACCAATAGCAGGTGTCATGTTGGCTGCAGCTTTTGCCGATCTGGATCTCTGCCTTTTCAACAGTGGTGAAGCGACTCATTACCACGGGGCCAATGGCTCATTCTCCGTGCTCGACTTGTCTGTCTGTTCCCCTGACGTCTACCTCGACTTCTCCTGGCGGGTCACTGAGGACCTGTGCGGGTGACCATTACCCATAGTACTGAAGACCCCCGAGGTAATGCCATCTGCCCGTGTCCCTCGCTGGCGAATGGATAGGGCAGACTGGACTACATTCCGCCTTCTTGCTCAGGTGGATCACTGCCTTGAGGATTTCGGTGGGATAGACGAAGCAGTCGCTTATTTCACCGCCCTCATACGATGGTCCGCTGAACACTCCATTCCTCAGACTTCTGGGACTGTCCACCGTAGACCAGTACCTTGGTGGTCTGAGGAATGTAGGCAAGCCGTTGTGGAACGTCGTCGGGCTTTTGGGCGCTACAAACGTCACAAAACTGACTTTTACAGGGCGGCCTATAAACAGGCCAGGGCTCGAGCACGGAGAACTTTGAAGGAGGCACGCCGTGCATCTTTTCGCTCCTTTCTAAGCTCCCTGACATGCCAAACACCTATGTCAAAAGTCTGGAAGCGTGTGCGAAGGATATCGGGGAAGTATACTCCTACTCCTCCACCGGTGCTAAACATCAATGGCACCGTCGTGGCGGAGGGTGTTGCTGTAGCCAACACCATTGGCGAGTCCTTTGCCCACGTCTCCAGACGTGCCTCGCGTTCTCCAGCTGTACAGCGTGAGCTTGCCTCCCAGGAGCAACATGCGCTAGACTTTTCGTCGTTTGGGGTGGAAACGTACAATGTGCCGTTCACTCTGCTGGATGTACTCACTGCTCTGTCCACCTGCAATGACACATCCCCGGGACCTGATGGTATCCCTTATGCCATGCTACGGCACCTCCCAGACGACTCTCTCTCCTTTCTACTTAACATCTACAATGCCATGTGGAGGAATGGCTTCATTCCTCCATCATGGAAGGCTTCTAATTATTCCAATCCCTAAGCCAGGGAAGGATCCTGCTAACCCGCTACACTACCGCCCTATCGCACTGACATCTTGCCTTATAAAGGTATTTGAAAAGATGGTTAATGTCCGTCTCGTCTGGTTCCTCGAAAAGCACACTCATCTTTCTCCAGTACAATATGGCTTTCGTCGAGCTCGCTCCACCACTGATGCTCTTGTGCAACTGGAGTCTACCATCTGCCGTGCTTTTGCGCAGAAGCGTCACGTGGTGAGCGTGTTTTTCGATCTCGAGAAGGCATACGACACAACATGGAGGTATGGCATCCTCCATGTCCTTCATTCTATAGGGTTGAGAGGGCACCTTCCTCTGTTCCTCCAGTCCTTTCTCAGAGATCGCACCTTCAGAGTCAGGGTTGGCACTGCTCTTTCGCGCATCTTTGTGCAGGAAGAAGGTGTCCCACAGGGCAGTGTCCTTAGTGTCACCTTATTTGGCCTGGCCATCAATGGCATCGCTTACAACTTACCACCAGATATCCACTGTTCACTATACGTGGACGACCTTTCCATCTCCTATGCTTCACCCCGTCTTGATGTTGCTGAGCGTCACATCCAGCTGGCACTCAATCGGGTCACAAGGTGGGCTGACTCACACGGGTTTCACTTCTCTCCCGCAAAAAACGTTGACCATGCACTTTTCGCGGGTGAGGGGCGCCTTCCGTGAGCCTGACCTCTACCTTTATGGCAACAGACTTCCTGTCGTCGAGCAAACACGCTTTTAGGAGTTATTTTGACAGTCGTCTCATGGGTCCCTCACCTGAAAGACTTAAAGGCTGCGTGTTCTAAGCGCCTCTCCCTCTTGCGGGTACTGTCCAGTCTCTCCTGGGGTGCAGACCGTACTATCCTTCTTAGATTATACCAATATTTGGTGCAGTCTAAGTTGGACTACGGTTGCGAGGTGTACTCTTCTGCCACTCTAGCTCGACTCAAAACGCTGGACTCCATCCACCATGCTGGAGTCAGGCTGGCGACAGGAGCCTTTCAGACCTGCCCCATTCCAAGCCTCCTTGTGGATGCTGGCATGTTACCGCTGGACCTACATCGGCAGTCCATTATCTGCAGGTTGTGGTTTAGGGCCCACGCAAATCCTGGTTGCCCACACACCATTCTGTCAGACACCTCACTCGACAACCTTTATTCTGCCTCCCAACGATGTCTTAAGCCTCTTGGGTTTAGGGTGAGGACACTCATTCAGGAATTGTCCTTGCCTCAACCTTCCATAGCGGTGCCGGAGCTACTCTCTGTTCCACCCTGGGAGTTCTCGGAGGTACACTGTTGTCGGTACCACTCAGTGCCTAAAGCATCATTGCCGGACTCTGCCATAACGTCCATGGTTTTAGCTCATTCTTTTGAGCATGAGGGTAGCATACCAGTTTTACTGACGGCTCCAAGTCTGACGCTGGCGTCGGGTATGGAGCCGTCTTTACTGATTTTACCGGTGTGGCACCCTACCTGCTTTTAGTTCCATTTTTACGGCAGAGCTTTCTGCCATTATCCTTGCTCTCCGTACTATCTATCCTCTCCAGGTGGGGAGATATGTGATTTTCTGACTCCGTGCTGCCCTCTCGTCAGTCGAGAACCGGTTTTCCTTAGTTCCTTTGGTGCTGCAAATTTTTATGTTGCTGGTTCTGTGCGGCAGACGTGGTCACTCTATTTCATTATGCTGGGTCCCTGCACGTCTCTGTGGAAGGGAACGAGAGGGCGGACGAGATAGCCAAGGCCGCTGCTCGTCGTCCTGTCCCCTTGCTCTGTTCCTTATCGCGACCTGTTTCCTTCCATCACAGCTGCTGCACAGTCTGTATGGCAAGCTCGATGGGAGGAAATAAGAGCCACTGCAAAGATGGGGGAGATTGCTGCCAGGGTTGTCCGCCCATGGCCGCTCCTTCGTATGAGGGAGCGACGCCATGAGACGGTACTGACCCGCCTTAGGACGGGTCACACACATTTGACACACAGCTACCTTATGTCCCGGGGCGCTCAGCCTTATTGTGATGACTGCTTGGTCCCCTTGACTGTACGTCACTTGCTGGTCGAGTGTCCAAGTCTGAGGGACCTGCGAGAGCAATACCTCCCTCGCTGCCGGGGAGATGATGGAACCTTCCGCCTCTCCCTCATCCTGGGGGAGATGTGCCTTACCCCGGGACATGAGGTGCTGAAGTTTGTGGAGGAGGCTGGCCTCCTCCACAAACTTTAAATTAGTAGTAATATTCGGCGCCATATGACCACGTTGTTGCGGCGCCATGCTCTCAATTATTTAAATATTCATTCATTCATTCCTGGAGTTCACCATTGGAATACGCGTTCATCTGGGAGGCTCTCCAACAATGTTTGAGCGAAACTGTAGGGATTCAGGAGTATTTATATCCTAATCAACAAGAAGATATCCATAAGGACGTGAATATACAGCATATTTATATATATCTACAAACTGGTTTGCCTTCTCTTTTCCGAATATTTGTCTGGCCCAGACAGTGAATTTGAGATAAATCTGACTTACTTAACCCTCTCGCGCACGATGACGCATTTCATGTCATCAAGGGTAAAAGGTTCTGGCGGACGATGACGCGAAACGCACCATAAAAGTAAATAAAAAATTATTAAAAATTAAGTTTTCGATGAAAGTGCGTCAAATTTGCAGTTGTTGGGATAAGTTTCTTAATAGTAACATATGGCAATCTTTCTAAGGAACGTAGATGAGGAGCTTTGAGTGATTTTTATTTGTTAGGTTACTCTGACGAGAGAATAACATTCAGTTTTCTCGGTGTAACTCGGGAACTAATAGACGTATGAGGAATTTGAAGATACCATAAGAATCCTCACTAAATTCCGCTTCGGAACATATATTCGGCTAAAAAAGTTGGCCCACAAAATTTCGAGCTAGCCGCAAATTTCTCAAGAATCAGAGGGGAATGGAACACACACACACACACACACACACACATACACGTACACTTTCCCTCTCACATCGCTCTCCCTTCCCTCCACTGACTCACTGAGGTATTTCTGGGTTGCCTTCGGTTGAGCGCTATCTTGATCTAGGGAAAAAGGTAAACTCGATGCGGCAACGTCTAAGGTCATATGACACCGAAGAGCAGGCAGAAAATATAAAGAAATGCAGGTTGAGAAAAGAAATAAGAAGAAAGAAGTTAAGAAATGAGATATAAGACATTAATTAATGCAAAATCAGAAGAAAAAAAATGAAAGTGCATAAAATTTGCAGTTGTTGGGATAAGTTTCTTAATAGTAACATATGGCAATCTTTCTAAGGAATGTAGATGAGGAGCTTTGAGTGATTTTTATTTGTTAGGCTACTCTTACGAGAGAAAAAAAATCAGTTTTCTCGGTGTAACTCGGGAACTAATAGACGTATGAGGAATTTGAAGATACCATAAGAATCCTCACTAAATTCCGCTTCGGAACATATATTCGGCTAAAAAAGTTGGCCCACAAAATTTCGAGCTAGCAGCAGATTTCTCAAGAATCAGAGGGGAATGGAACACACACACACACACACACACACACACACACACATGATCCCTTTTCACGGAAAAGGTAAAGTCGATGCGGCAACGTCTAAGGTCATATGACATCGAAGAGCAGGCAGAAAATATAAAGAAATGCAAGTTGAGAAAAGAAATAAGAAGAAAGAAGTTAAGAAATGAGATATAAGACATTAATTAATGCAAAATCAGAAAAAAAAAAAGACTTGGTGCTGCAGTGTTTAGGGTTAGATGGCACCAAATAACCGGAGTAAAAAAAATATATATATATATATATATATATATATATATATATATATATATATATATATATATATATATATATATATATATATAAGTTGAGGAAAGAAATAAGAAGAAACAAGTTGAGAAATGAGAAATAAGAAGATAATGATACAATACATCCAGCAAAAACTTAAATAATTTATCGAGTCTTACGTTCAATGGCGATTTTTTATTTTATTTTCGGACTTGCATTAGAGAGTAAATTCATATTTCAGCCTGGTCATTAACCTAATGTCCTTAACCTTTTCCGTGATTATAATCTCGTGGTCATTCGAGGGTCAAAGATCTTATCTTAACCCTTCAAGTACCCCTTCTCCCGTCACCCCCCCCTCCCTGCTGGGCACCCCTCCGTCACCCTCTCGCTTCCGTACGCTAGTCCGAGAGGGGTGAGTTGGTGAAAAGGTAAGAGAGATGGGTGTGGGGGGGGGGTGTAGGGAGGGGGGGGTCCAGATACCCCCTCTTCCGTAACCCCCCCGCTGACCGCTGACCCCCCCAACCCCCACTTCCAGTCCCCCCCACTTCCAATTACCCCCACTTCCGTACATTTGTTACTACTCACGGAGAGCAGATTTTGAGTCACAGATGATGAGACCGTTGAGTCTGCTCCGCGATAACAAAGTGACAGCATCCAAGAGTCCATGGAGCTCACAGTACGTAGAATTAGACGAATTCGGGAGACGACGCCCTGCCCAACCCCCGAACGGAGGCTCCAGATTGAGGGAGAACACAGCACAGCCAGCACTGCCGTCCCCTTGAAGGGAACCGTCGGTGTAGAGGTGGTGGGCCACGCGAAGAGACGAGGACAATCTGGCGATGGTTTCCAGGGCTCGTTGACGCTGGAGCTGTGGTAGGTCAGACGTGGAAGTCAGAGTGTAGGTGACTGCTGGCACGGGAGTCTGCCAGGGAGGGGGGCCGCGATCCACATCCTCCGCCACGATGTTGATGTTGAGCCTCTGAATGTTTGAGCTGACAGTGCTGACCAGTGTGCGACCACCACTACGAAGCAGAGGACGAGGTGCAGCTGGATCTAGCGAGGTCTCGATGACGTGAGAGAAGTGGGGAGAGAGGTGAGGGCGATGCAGACATTTGATGCTGAAATAGGTAACGTTGGTGTATATTCTGTCCACAAGTGGCGGAAGCTGTAGTTCACGTTGCATATTGACAATTCTGGTGGAGACGGGGAAAGCAAGAATGAGCCTCACTGCCTGATTCTGGAACTTTTCAAGAGGCTGTAAAGTTGCTCTGGAGAGTTGACAAAGTGCAGGAGAGAGATAGTCAACTACAGATCCGATAAACGTTATGTATATGGTTTTGGCCACAGGGATGGACACACCGGGAGCGTAGCTGGTCAGCCAACGGAGCGGAGTGAGACGTCGCTGCAGTCGGGCTAGCAAGTACTGAACAAGGGGATACACGCGCTGCCTCGCTGGGGTGGAAGGAGTGATCCTGACTGGGGCGCCCAGGTAGAGATATTGCGTGCTCAAAGGTATGATGGTGTTACCCACAGTGAAGTCTGGCAGTGTTCTTGCAGGATGGGGTGAGAAGATTCTGCTCTTGTCTGGGGAGATAATGACGAAGAGGCAGACACGTAGAAAGAATGGAGGTAGCGTTGCAGATCTTCTGGAGAACTTGAATGAATGCAAATGTCATCTGCATAGCATGTGATGGTCGTTTCGTCGACGTCGGGAACTAATAGACGTATGAGGAATTTGAAGATACCATAAGAATCCTCACTAAATTCCGCTTCGGAGCATATAATCGGCTAAAAAAGATGGCCCACAAAATTTCGAGCTAGCCGCAGATTTCTCAAGAATCGGAGAGGAATGGAACACACACACACACACACACACACACACACACACACACACACACACACACACACACACACACACATGATCCCTTTTTCACGGAAAAAGGTAAACTCGATGCGGCAACGTCTAAGGTCATATGACATCGAAGAGCAGGCAGAAAATATAAAGAAATGCAAGTTGAGAAAAGAAATAAGAAGAAAGAAGTTAAGAAATGATACTGTATATAAGACATTAATTAATGCAAAATCAGAAAAAAAAAAAAGACTTGGTGCTGCAGTGTTTAGGGTTAGATGGCACCAAATAACCGGAGTAAAAAAAAATATATATATATATATATATATATATATATATATATATATATATATATATATATATATATATATATATATATATATATATATATATATATATATATATATATATATATATATATATAAGTTGAGAAAGAAAGAAGAAGAAACAAGTTGAGAAATGAGAAATAAGAAGATAATGATACAATACATCCAGCAAAAACTTAAATAATTTATCGAGTCTTACGTTCAATGGCGATTTTTTATTTTATTTTCGGACTTGCATTAGAGAGTAAATTCATATTTCAGCCTGGTCATTAACCTAATGTCCTTAACCTTTTCCGTGATTATAATCTCGTGGTCATTCGAGGGTCAAAGATCTTATCTTAACCCTTCAAGTACCCCTTCTCCCGTCACCCCCCCGCCCTGCTGGGCACCCCTACTCCCGGCACCCCCGCGCTTCCGTACGCTAGTCCGAGAGCGGGTGAGGGGGGGGGGATTGAAAAGGTAAAAGAGATGGGGGGGGGGTCCAGATACCCCCTCTTCCGTAACCCCCCCGCTGACCGCTGACCCCCCCAACCCCCACTTCCAGTCCCCCCCACTTCCAATTACCCCCACTTCCGTACATTTGTTACTACTTCCGTGCCCTCTCCTCCTCCAGGCCTACATACCAACACCTGATCACACAAATTCTCCGCCGCCTTGCCACAGCCCTCGAGAGTTCACTGACGGTGCACTTTTTATGGATTCCGTCACACATCGGTCTCTTGGCCAACGACACTGCGGACCGTCTTGCACGGGCTGCCTGTGACCTGGACCCGCCAGCTGCTGGTGCCGCTGCTACCTCCTTGCCGTGGTGCAAGAAAATGGTACGCCAAGCTGCCGGCTCCTCCACCCGTCACGTAGCGATGCTGAGAGGGCCGCCAGTGCGTCTATCCAGCACTACGAACACTTCCTGCCTCGTCCACACATATACCGTCGCTCCGGTCTCATGGTTCGCCGCCATAATGTAGTGTGTGCTCGCCTCCGACTTGGGTACCGGCGAGTGTGGCAGATGGCCGAGGCGGAGGACGCGCCTCACTTCTCCTTCTGCAATATCAATGACCTAGATACAGGAATTAGTAGTGATGTTAGTAAATTTGCAGATGATACCAAGATCGGTAGAGTAATTGAGTCGGATCAGGACGCTAGTATTCTCCAAGGTAAACTCAACAGATTATATGACTGGGCGGATAAATGGCAGATGGAGTTCAATGTAGGGAAGTGCAGTATTCTGAGTGTAGGTAGGAACAACCCCTCACATAACTATTGCTTAAATGACACTCTCATAAGTAGGTCTGGGTGCGAGAGGGATTTAGGGGTCTTAGTGAGCTCTGATCTCCGTCCAAGGGCACAATGCACTCAAGCTAGAAATCGAGCTAATAGGGTACTGGGATTTATTTCAAGGAACGTAAGCAACAGAAGCCCCGAAGTCTTCCTCAAACTATATTTAGCATTAGTTAGACCTCATCTTGACTATGCGGTTCAGTTCTGGTCACCTTACTATAGAATGGATATCAAAATGTTAGAATCGGTGCAGAGGAGAATGACTAAGATGATTCAGGGGTTGAGAAACTTGCCATACGAGGGAAGACTCAAACAGTTAAACTTGCATTCTCTAGAAAGGCGAAGGGTGCGTGGAGACATGATCGAGGTTTATAAATGGATGAAGGGCTTTAATAAGGGAGACATTCATAAGGTTTTGTTGGTAAGAGAACCGGGTAGGACACGAAGTAACGGATTTAAACTGGATAAATTCAGATTCAACAGGGACATAGGCAAAAATTGGTTTACTAACAGGGTGGTGGATGAGTGGAATAGGCTTAGCAGTCATGTGGTGAGTGCCAATTTTTTTTTTTTTTTTTTTTTTTTACAGCAAAGGAGACAGCTCAAGGGCACAAAAAAGTAAACATTAATAAAAAAAAAAAAAAAGCCCGCTACTCGCTGCTCCTAAAAAGAATCCAAAGAGGTGGCCGAAAGATAAGTCAGTTTCGGGAGGAGAGGTGTCCTGATACCCTCCTCTTGAAAGAGTTCAAGTCGTAGGCAGGAGGAAATACAGATGAAGGAAGATTGTTCCAGAGTTTACCAGCGTGAGGGATGAAAGAGTGAAGATGCTGGTTAACTCTTGCATAAGGGGTTTGGACAGTATAGGGATGAGCATGAGTAGAAAGTCGAGTGCAGCGGGGCCGCGGGAGGGGGGGAGGCATGCAGTTAGCAAGTTCAGAAGAGCAGTCAGCGTGGAAATATCGATAGAAGATAGAAAGAGAGGCAACATTGCGGCGGAATTTAAGAGGTAGAAGACTATCAGTATGAGGAGGAGAGCTGATGAGACGAAGAGCCTTTGCCCACTCTGTCCAGAAGAGCTGTGTGAGGGAGCCCCCACACATGAGATGCATACTCCATACGAGGGCGGACAAGGCCCCTGTATATGGACAGCAACTGTGCAGGGGAGAAGAACTGGCGGAGACGGTACAGAACGCCCAGCCTCGAGGAAGCTGATTTAGTAAGAGATGAGATATGAAGTTTCCAGTTGAGATTTTGAGTTAAGGATAGACCGAGGATGTTTAGTGTTGAGGAAGGTGATAGCTGGGTGTTGTCAAAGAATAGTGGATAGTTGTTTGGAAGATTGTGTCGAGTGGATAGGTGGAGAAACTGTGTTTTTGAGGCGTTGAAGGACACCAGGTTCTTCTTGCCCCAATCGGAAATAATAGTAAGGTCTGAGGCTAAGCGTTCTGCAGCCTCCAGCCTTGAGTCGTTAAGTTCCTGAAGGGTGGGTCTTCTATTAAAGAAGTTGAATAATGCAGAGTGGAATCATCGGCGTAGGAATGGATAGGACAGTTCGTTTTGGAAAGATCATCAATGAACAACAGAAAAGGAGTGGGAGATAGGACAGAACCCTGTGGGACACCAATGTTAATAGATTTAGGGGAAGAACAGTGACCGTCTACCACGGCAGAAATAGAACGGTCAGAAAGGAAACTGGAGATAAAGGTACAGAGAGAAGGATAGAAACCGTAGGAGGGTAGTTTAGAAAGCAAAGATTTGTGCCAGACCCTATCAAAAGCTTTTGATATGTCCAGCGCAATAGCAAAAGTTTCACCGAAACGGCTAAGAGAGGATGACCAAGAGTCAATTAAGAGCTAGGAGTTCACCATTAGAACGCCAATTGAGGAACCCATACTGGCGATCAGATAGAAGGTCAGAAGTTGAAAGGTGCTTTTGAATCTTACGGTTAAGGATTGATTCAAAAGCTTTAGATAGACAAGAAAGTAAAGCAATAGGACGGTAGTTTGAGGGATTGGAGCGGTCACCCTTCTTAGGTACAGGCTGTGTGAAGGCATACTTCCAGCAAGAAGGAAAGGTAGATGTTGACAGGCAGAGGCGAAAGAGTTTGACCAGGCAGGGTGACAGCACGGAGGCACAGTTTTTAGGACAATAGGAGGCACTCCATCAGGTCCATAAGCCTTCTGAGGATTGAGGCCAGAGAGGGCATAGAAAACATCATTTTGAAGAATCTTTATAACAGGCATAAAGGAGTCAGAGGGGGGATGAGTAGGAGGAATATGCCCAGAATCGTCCAGAGTGGAGTTTTTAGAAAAGTTTGAGAGAAGAGTTCAGCCTTAGAGATAGATGAGACGGCAGTGTTGCCGTCAGGACTGAGAGTGGAGGGAAAGATGAAGAAGTGAAGTTGGAGGAGATGTTTTGGCTAGATGCCAGAAGTCACAGGAAGAGTTAGAGAAAGCAAGGTTTTGACATTTTCTATTAATGAAAGAATTTTTGGTTAGTCGGAGAATAGATTTGGCACGATTTCGGGCAGAAATGTAAAGTTCATAATTAGCATTAGTTTGAAGGCTCTGGTATCTTTTGTGAGCTACCTCTCTATCATTGACAGCACGAGAACAAGCGTGATTAAACCAAGGCTTTTTAGCGTGAGGAGTAGAGAAAGAACGAGGAATGTATGCCTCCATTCCAGAGACAATCACCTCTGTGATGCGCTGAGCACACACAGAGGGGTCTCTATCCTGGAAGCAATAATCATTCCACGGGAAATCGGAAAAGTACATCCTCAGGTCGTCCCACCGAGCTGAAGCAAAATGCCAGAAGCATCGCCTCTTCGGTGGGTCCAGAGGATGTACAGGAGCGATAGGACAGGATGCAGAAATAAGATTGTGATCGGAGGAGCCCAACGGAGAGAACAGTTTGACAGAATAAGCAGAAGGGTTTGAGGTAAGGAAGAGGTCTAGAATGTTGGGCCGATCTCCAAGACGGTCAGGAATACGTGTAGGGTGCTGGACCAACTGCTCTAGGTCGTTGAGGATAGCAAAGTTGTAGGCTTGTTCACCAGGATGGTCAGTGAAAGAGGATGAAAGCCAAAGCTGGTGGTGAACATTGAAATCTCCTAGGATGGAGATTTCAGCGAAGGGAGATGTGCTCCACTTTAGAATTCAAATAGTCAAAGAATTTTACATAGTTGGTAGAGTTAGGTGAGAGATAAACAGCACAGATGTATTTAGTAATAGAATGACAGTGAAGTCTTAACCAGATGGTGGAAAATTCAGAAGAGTCAAGGTCGTGGGCACGAGAGCAAGTGATGTCGTTGCGCACGTAGGCGCAACATCCAGCTTTGGATTGAAATTTAGGATAGAGATAGTAGGAGGGAACAGAGTAGAGATTGCTGTCAGTAGCCTCAGAAACCTGTGTTTCGGTAAGGAAGAGAAGGTGAGGTTTAGAGGAGGAGAGATGATGTTCCACAGAATGAAAATTAGAGCGAAGACCGCGAATGTTGCAGAAATTGAGAAGAAAGAGGTTCGAGGAGTTATCAAGACACCTCTCGGGTCGGCAGCCAGAAGGGGAGTCCTCCCTGGGGGAATTTGTGGTCCCCCCCCCAGGCGGGGACTCCGAGGCATTGCTTAATTGAGCCATTTTGAATTTTGAAATTTGGAAAAAGGTGTATATGTTATGTGAATGTAGTGTGGTGTGGATAAAGAGAGGATCTGTCTTTAGAGAGCATGCTGAACTACTCTCCGGTGTTGGTGAGACAATAGGGAAACGGTTAGTGAGGACATGGGAAGGGTCTTTGGAGGGCTTCAGCTCCCTTCTCACCTCCCATATATACCTCACCGGGAGTGGCTTGCGCCCGTTCGGTAGGTGTCTTCCTACCTACTCCAGCCAAATACAAGTGTCACATTCAAAAATAGACTAGATAAATTCATGGACAGCGATATTAGGTGGGGTTAGATACACGGGAGCTTAGGGTCAAAGTAGTTGCCTCGTACAGGCCTACCGGCCTCTTGTAGACTCCTGCGTTCTTATGTTCTTATGTTCTTATGCAAGCTGTGTGACGCGCCCAATGCTAACACCCTTGAATACTATTGCTTGGAGTGTCCACGTGTTGCTGACTTAATACCGCAAGGAATCTCCCTTATGGAGACATGTAAATATTTATTGTCTGGAAACAATCTAGATGTTACCCTCACTCGACATCCACATTTTGGGGGATGCTAAATATTTTTTTCCTAATGTTGACTTAGTATCACAGCGTGCTCTGTGAGGCACGAGTCGCCTGTATCAAAGTTAGAATATTGAACATGTACTAGGCTTGGCACCCTTGGGTGTAATAAATTAATCAAAACAAAATCTCTCTCTCTCTCTCTCTCTCTCTCTCTCTCTCTCTCTCTCTCTCTCTCTCTCTCTCTCTCTCTCTCTCTCTCTCTCTCTCTCTCTCTCTCTCTTAAGTTACAGTAGATGGTGGGTATTGACTATTGGGAAGCATATAACTGCAAGGTGCCTTTTAATATTTTACAACCAAAGAGTAAAGAAGTTTATCTTTAACAGATTTTTTTTTCGTTGTGTTAGTTTTTCATTTAATGTTATATGATACACTCACACACACACACACACACACACACACACACATATATATATATATATATATATATATATATATATATATATATATATATATATATATATATATATATATATATATATATATATATATATATATATATATATATATATATATATATATATATATATATATATATATATATATATATATATATATATATATATATATATATATATATATATATATATATATATATATATATAGATATATGTATGTATATATATATATATATATATATATATATATATATATATATATATATATATATATATATATATATATATATTTTTTTTTTATTTTTTTTTTATTATTTTTTTTTCATTATTTAGGTACAGAAATAATAGCAGATGTTTAGTAGTGGTATATAGGTCATTTAGTTTTATTGTGATGCTTGTTTGCCAAAGTTAAAATTACGTTTTTTTTAAATATTCTATTGAAAAACCGCACGTTTTATTTATTTATTTGTTAGTGCCAGTCATTTCAGTTTATTCTTGTTACTTCTCCTGCTTCTTGATCTTTGTTTACCTTTCTTCTATGGAAAAAAAATATTAGTAATGTAAAACAATAATAAAAATAAGCGTAGCTCCTGTGACTGCTCATTAGCCTCCAGTACAAAAAAACAACAACAGGTAATCATTGGGAATGGTGAGCCCTCAGGTTAGCGTCTTCATGATACTGTTGATTGCATTGATTGTTACTAAGGGTTACATGCACCCAGTTGTTATCTTATCGGAGACACACGATAAGCCATTGAGACTGCAGTTCTGACACAACAACTAAACGAGTGGGAACATGGAGTAATAACATTCTTCAAAGTACTATTCCCTGTTGCCATTAGACTAAAATCATCAACAAATACCCATGACTTAATGAAGCACCGGAAAGCAAACTACGTGCCCTTCAAAGATAGAACATGAAAAAAATAGAATATCACAGCATTCGTACGACTCATCACAATATGGTAACAATACTACACAGATATCTCCCGACACCACTACACATGGCGCCACTCTGTTCAGCCCATCACACGCTGCAAACATGGCAGGTAAGGCTTGGCTAGGGCTGACCATGTTAAGTCTATCATGAGATCCCAGGTAAAGTTATTAAAAAGACAGTATTTCTTCACTTATAAGTGCCTAAAATCTGTTTTAATGGTCCTGATTATGTTGCAGAAAAGACGCTATTTTTTATTAGGTGCAGTTCAGGTTTCACTTAAATGTTGGCCAGTTGGATATCTATAAAGGGTATATTTCAGAGTTGACATGTGAGCTTGTTGTTTTTTCTCAGATCTTTCAGTGTACTTATAAGGTTGTGAGAGTTGTATAATGACATCAGAGTTTACATGTGAGTTTGTTATTCGTCCACAGAGACGTCCATTTGCATGATTATGAGCTTGTTATTCTTTCGTTTATCTTATAGAGTTCACAATCATTAGGTCGTTCTTTATTCATAGACAATATAGAGCTTTCACAGTGTACATAATTAAGAGCTTGTTATTCTTTCACAGCACTTTCAGACTTCACATACGACCCCAAGACCTTCTGCGTCACACCCGCCATGAAGGAAGCGTTCCGAACCAACGGCTACGTCCTCCTCCGGTGAGTGACGGCACAAAAAATACACCTAAAATACCGTCCCTTGCATGCACCTTCCACATTAATCATTTCATTGTATCTACTTATTTTATTTTATTTATTTATTTACGGTAGAAGAGGCATATATATTTTTTTTAGTAAATTTTTAGTAATAATAATTCAGTATTTCTTGTTCCTGTTTTTTTATGACTTACTTAACGTTTGCATTAGCTCTTATTCCAGTGTTAGCTCAAGTATATCATGAATTCTGTGGATTTACGTAATTATAAAACCGAGCCAGGAAGAAATATTATGATGCAGAATATATTTATTATTCTTTCTTAATTAGCAAACTATCCCCCAACTGTCTCACTATTTCTAGTTATTTATTAATTTTTTGTCTGTTTATCTATCTATTTACTTGACTATCTATCTATCTATCTATCTATCTATCTATCTATCTATCTATCTATGTCTACTATCTATCTCTCTATCAGTAAGTCAATCTTCCTATCTACTTATCTATTGCTTTATCTAATTATCTATCTAACTATCTATCTATCTATCTATCTATCTATCTATCTATCTATCAATCTATCCATCCATCCATCCATTCATCCATCAATCTATATATCTATCTACCTATCAGTCAATGTATCACCCCCAGACAGGTGTTGAGCCCCGCGGAGATGAGCAAGGTGCGGCAGGTGCTGGAGTCGGAGGAGGTGCAGCGCCACGTCTACACCACCGCGGATGACGAGCGGAAGGAGACGCGGATGGTGCTTTGGTTCAGGGTGGGCGAGGACGTGCCGGGGTGCGTGGCCAGCATGAACAAGATAGCCGGGACGCTGGAGGAGGTGTGTGTGTGTGTGTGTGTGTGTGTGTGTGTGTAATTGTAAAACCGAAGAACGAAGTGTTTTGGTACAGAAAACTTTTTTGATATTCTTTCTTAATAAGCACAGTATCGCAGCCCTTTCTTTCTATTATATTTTCTGTCTATCTATATATCTACCTATCTATCTATCTATCAATATAATATGTTCTATATCACAACTACTACTACCTATATTACTGTTGCTGATACAACTTCGACTACCATCACTGCTAACACTATTACTACCACTCCTACCGCCAGTTTTCTTTCATTTCTGCTACTACTGCTACTACTACTACTACTACTACTACTACTACTATTACTACTACTACTACTACTACCACTACTACTACTACTACTACTACTACTACTACTACTACTACTAGATACTACTACAACTACTACTACTATTATGATGATAAGCTACCAAAGCCTCCCTTCAGGGTGCAGATACAACAACTTGAACCACACAAAATACCAAAAGGTATTGGAGAGAAGCAAAGGCAACGAATAGTTAAGAAACTGGCCAGTCAAAGCTAAAAGCAGCAAAAATAAAATTAGTTTCAAAAAGACATTCACACGAGACTTAGATGTAGAAATGTCTGCAGAATGGACAATATCATTGGGTAACTGATTCCATAAACTTGTCAACGACGGAAGAAAACATCGTGTGAATTGTGTCGTACAAAAATTCACAGGATTAAAAGCAAGATCGTTTTGACTAAGAGCAAACCTCGTGACCCGGGCAGGAGTAGGCCGGTGTCACACTAGGCGGTTTTGCCGCGCGGTTTCGCCGCTTTTGCGATAACACACACAAACCAATTGGAGGTGTCACACTGGGCGGTTTTGCCGCGCGGTGGCGCGCTGCAGCCGCCCACCACCTCAGCATGCTGTAGCAGAACCGCCCTGCCGCGCTGCCGCTTCCCGCCGCGATTGAGGACACAACACACACAGTTCAATCCACGTGGTCACATTGGGTGGTTCCGCCGCGCGGTCGACCATCATCTTTGACCTTGATTTGTTTATTCAATTAGTGTAATTGTCAATCTTTACTCGGCAGATATTGCCCTCCTGAACTTTTTTTTTTTTTTTTTTTTTTTTAAGCAAAGTATACATCTCAAGGTCAAAAAAAAGTAAACATTAATAAAAAAAAAAAGCCCGCTACTCGCTGCTCCTAAAAAGAATCCAAAGAGGTGGCCGAAAGATAAGTCAGTTTCGGGAGGAGAGGTGTCCTGATACCCTCCTCTTGAAAGAGTTCAAGTCGTAGGCAGGAGGAAATACAGATGAAGGAAGATTGTTCCAGAGTTTACCAGCGTGAGGGATGAAAGAGTGAAGATGCTGGTTAACTCTTGCATAAGGGGTTTGGACAGTATAGGGATGAGCATGAGTAGAAAGTCGAGTGCAGCGGGGCCGCGGGAGGGGGGGAGGCATGCAGTTAGCAAGTTCAGAAGAGCAGTCAGCGTGGAAATATCGATAGAAGATAGAAAGAGAGGCAACATTGCGGCGGAATTTAAGAGGTAGAAGACTATCAGTATGAGGAGGAGAGCTGATGAGACGAAGAGCCTTTGCCTCCACTCTGTCCAGAAGAGCTGTGTGAGTGGAGCCCCCCCACACATGAGATGCATACTCCATACGAGGGCGGACAAGGCCCCTGTATGGACAGCAACTGTGCAGTTGAGAAGAACTGTCGTAGACGGTACAGAACGCCCAGCCTCGAGGAAGCTGATTTAGTAAGAGATGAGATATGAAGTTTCAAGTTGAGATTTTGAGTTAAGGATAGACCGAGGATGTTTAGTGTTGAGGAAGGTGATAGCTGGGTGTTGTCAAAGAATAGTGGATAGTTGTTTAGAAGATTGTGTCGAGTGGATAGGTGGAGAAACTGTGTTTTTGAGGCGTTGAAGGACACCAGGTTCTTCTTGCCCCAATCGGAAATAATAGTAAGGTCTGAGGCTAAGCGTTCTGCAGCCTCCAGCCTTGAGTCGTTAAGTTCCTGAAGGGTGGGTCTTCTATTAAAAGAAGTTGAATAATGCAGAGTGGAATCATCGGCGTAGGAATGGATAGGACAGTTCGTTTTGGAAAGAAGATCATCAATGAACAACAGAAAAAGAGTGGGAGATAGGACAGAACCCTGTGGGACACCACTGTTAATAGATTTAGGGGAAGAACAGTGACCGTCTACCACGGCAGAAATAGAACGGTCAGAAAGGAAACTGGAGATAAAGGTACAGAGAGAAGGATAGAAACCGTAGGAGGGTAGTTTAGAAAGCAAAGATTTGTGCCAGACCCTATCAAAAGCTTTTGATATGTCCAGCGCAATACCAAAAGTTTCACCGAAACGGCTAAGAGAGGATGACCAAGAGTCAGTTAAGAAGGCTAGGAGATCACCAGTAGAACGCTCCTTGCGGAACCCATACTGGCGATCAGATAGAAGGTCAGAAGTGGAAAGGTGCTTTTGAATCTTACGGTTAAGGATTGATTCAAAAGCTTTAGATAGACAAGAAAGTAAAGCAATAGGACGGTAGTTTGAGGGATTGGAGCGGTCACCCTTCTTAGGTACAGGCTGTGTGAAGGCATACTTCCAGCAAGAAGGAAAGGTAGATGTTGACAGGCAGAGGCGAAAGAGTTTGACCAGGCAGGGTGACAGCACGGAGGCACAGTTTTTAAGGACAATAGGAGGCACTCCATCAGGTCCATAAGCCTTCTGAGGATTGAGGCCAGAGAGGGCATAGAAAACATCATTTTGAAGAATCTTTATAACAGGCATAAAGGAGTCAGAGGGGGGATGAGCAGGAGGAATATGCCCAGAATCGTCCAGAGTGGAGTTTTTAGAAAAAGTTTGAGAGAATAGTTCAGCCTGAGAGATAGATGAGACAGCAGTGTTGCCGTCAGGACTGAGAGTGGAGGAAAGATGAAGAAGTGAAGTTGGAGGAGATGTTTTTGGCTAGATGCCAGAAGTCACGGGAAGAGTTAGAGAAAGCAAGGTTTTGACATTTTCTATTAATGAAAGAATTTTTGGTTAGTCGGAGAATAGATTTGGCACGATTTCGGGCAGAAATGTAAAGTTCATAATTAGCATTAGTTTGAAGGCTCTGGTATCTTTTGTGAGCTACCTCACAAATTGGAGATGTGAGACCTTAGAACTTGCAGCAATTTATCAAATGAAGCCTTGGTCATTCGGTAATTAACAACATAAGAACATAAGAACGTAGGACAAGAGGCCGGTAGGCCTGTACAAGGCAGCTCCTTTGAACCAAAGCTCCCGTGAATCTAACCCCACCTAATATCACTGTCTATGAATTTCTCTAATCTATTTTTTAATGCGACAATTGTACTGGCACTCACCACATGGCTCCTCAGCCTGTTCCACTCATCTACCACTCTGTTAGTAAACCATTTTTTGCCTAGTTCCTTGTTGCATCTGAATTTATCCAGTTTAAACCCATTACTATGTGTCCTAACCGGTTCTCTTACCAACAGAACCTTTTTAATATCCCCCTTATTACAGCCCTTCATCCATTTATAAACCCTGATCATGTCTCCACGCACCCTTCGCCTTTCTAGAGAATGCAAGTTTAACTGTGAGTCTTTCCTCGAATGGCAAGTTTCGTAACCCTTGAATCATCTTAGTCATCCTTCTCTGCACCGATTCTAACATTTTTATATCCATTCTATAGTAAGGTGACCAGAAATGAACCGCATAATCAAGATGAGGTCTAACTAATGCTAAATATAGTTTAAGGAAGACCTCGGCGCTTGCTTATGCTCCTTGATATAAAACCCATTACTCTGTTTGCTCGATTTCTAGCTTGAATGCATTGTGCCCTTGGACTGAGATCAGAGCTCACTAACACCACATATTCTCATAAAACTTCTCAAACTTTTCACTAGTTTCCCTCTCAGCGTGAAAGGGGTGAACCCAATTGCTCAGACATGTGGGCTCTTTAAGTAATCCTTCTGCCTCAAGGACACAAACAACCTTGAGGTTAGCGCTGCCGCGCGGCGAAACCGCCCAGTGTGACACCGGCCTAAAGGGATCAAGCAAAACATTGTGTAAGGGATGCCGATTATTCTTAAAAAAACTGCTAAGGGCACCAACTTGACGCCGATGATCAAGATCAAGAACATGTGCTGGAGAAATAAATTTAATTGAACTGATAGCTCTGTCAAGTAACTTTAAATGGCAATTGGCAGCAGACATCCAAACAGGAGCACAATACTCAAAGTGGGGCAAAATGAATGCATAAAAAAATTTGATTACAGTTGAGTCACAAGCAAATATTTTGAAGCACTTACGAAGTAAGCCTGTCTTCTGTGCAATAGTGGAAGACATGGAACGGATGTGCTTCTCAAATGTCAGTTTAGAATCAAGAGTGACTCCTAACAAACGTATACTACTAAAAAAAAAATAGAAACATCATTAATCACTTCACCAAAAATATGCAAACAGGGATGAGGTGGATTCAAGGTACGGGATCTGCTGATGGTAATGGAATGCGTTTTATTAGCATTAAGCTTCATGCCCCGAAGTTGACACCAAGCGGTGATTATTGCTGCTACTACTACTACTACTACTACTACTACTACTACTACTACTACTATTACTGTTACTACTACTACTACTGCCACCACCACTATTACTACTACTACTACTATTATCAATAATAATAATAATAATAATAATAATAATAATAATAATAATAATAATAATACAGCTATGTCTCTACTCAGCTGATGGGCGGCGAGGAAGTGTATCATTTTAGCACCAAGATTCTCATGAAGGAACCCAACCAGAGCAGCTCCTTCCTATGGCATCAGGACTACGGGTGAGAGAGAGAGAGAGAGAGAGAGAGAGAGAGAGAGAGAGAGAGAGAGTAATTCCTTTTTTTCTGCACTATTCACCTCTCACTCCTAACTTTCTCATTCTTGAACATTACATCTCTACAACACCCCTCTCGATTCATCAGTATTATTCCTTATTCCCTGTTCTTAAGCCCTTTACGCTAAACCCCACAATACTTTTTCCAAGCATTTTACTCACACTTAATAAGACGGCTTTCCACTCCACTAAGTCTACGGTCTAATAACCATTATAATGAATTTGTGAATTAGGGGATAAGTAATGTTGGTTATCGTGCCAAATTAGCTTGTAAATGGTTTTCATCTCTATCGTCTCGCCATCAAAGGTACTTCTACAACTGGGGCTACATGTTCCCTGACGCGGCCTCCGTTTTCATCGCCGTTGACGACTGTACAAAGGAAAACGGGTGTCTGGAGGTGCTTCGAGGCTCTCACAGAATGGGCCGAATCGAACACGCACCAGCAGGGAAGCAGCTACAAGCAGACCTGGAGAGGGTGGAGGAGGTGAGAGAGAGAGAGAGAGAGAGAGAGAGAGAGAGAGAGAATGTCATAGCTCCCTTCCATTCCTCATTGTTTCCCCCCTTCCTATCGTAAACAAATCACACAATTAGTTAGTTAGTCAGCCAGCCAGTCAGTCAATCAGTCAACTAACGAACCAGTCAACTTACCAACCTTTCTGATAACCAAAAACTCAACCAACCAGTCAGTCATTTAACCAACTAATCAATCAACCAACCAATCAACCAACCACTCAGTCAGCCAATCACTGAGTCAACCAATTAGTCATTCAACCAACCAGTCTTCCCCCCCTCCCCCCCTCTCTCTCTCTCCCCCAGGCCAAGAAGCGGCATGAGCACCTGTACGTGGAGATGAAGGCAGGCGACGCGCTCTTCTTCCCCGCCACGCTGCTGCACCGCTCCCTGCCCAACGCCAGCCTGCACCGCCGCTGGTCCTACGTCATCGCCTACAACCAGCGACACAACAGGACCTTAATGGGCCCCGAGCACCCCCGCTATACGCCCCACGCCGGCTACGTCCCCCTCAAAAAGGTAAGAAGGAGGTTACGTGAGTCTGGAAACTATTGTGTACACACAGGTCCCCAAGATCGTTTCGGGCAGGGGATAGGCATAACTTGAAAAAGAGGCATAACTCGAAAAGTAGACATTTGCGACGGAAATGAGGTACAAAGTCATGCAATTCACTAATCTATCACCAGAAAAACATGAACCACGTCAGAAAATCGTTGGTTGGGTGAAACCGTAAATTGTCCGATTTGAGTGCCACTTCTTTAAGCTTTATATTCACGTTATAAAACAATAATGTTCATATGATATACGTAACAGCGGTGAGTAGACATGTTCCCCCATGTCAAAGACAAAACATCAACCATCAACGCATGTCAGATATAGTTCAGTTCATAATGTGCCATCCTGGAAATAATGCTTCTTCTGAACGTCTTTTCTCTCATGAACAAGATGTGGGCATCTAAAAAAAACGCTTCAAACTGCAACGCTAAAAGCATTGCTGGTAAGAAAGAGGAAGTCTAACAATAACGCAAGGTGTTTATCATATTGTCTCCTCAATGGACGAAATTTTAACTATAGAAGCCCCCTGCTGTTTACGACCTCACTGTTCACGGATTCGCTTATACGCGGGTAGGGTATTTGCGATACACCCGCCGGACGCGGATGAAAATTCGCGTATACGCGGTCTGTAGCGCCCAGCTCGAACGTTGCGCAATGTAAACAAAGAAACCGTCTCTGGGGCTGGATCTTGGGCTGGATGCACGGGACTGTCTCTTTCTAAAGGAAACTTACTTATTTTTGCTTTCTAAATATCAAAATTCGATTTAAGTGTCATATTCATCCATGGAAGGCCACAGTACTATTCGCACTATATATTTCCCCGTCGGTCTGACGTTTGGCTGACAAGATCATGGTGGTTAAGAACCACTGTTATCCTACGTGCACTGTAGGGAAAATTCATTAATCTGGGACACAGAAAACATAATTAATAAAACTGGAATAACTTTACATCTCTTTCCCTCCCAAACGGAACATTACAATGTTAAAGTAAGCGAAATAATCCTTAAGTATGATACACTTAGATGCTTTTCGGGTCTTTCAAGCTTGGCAACTCTGTGCCCGCACTAATAACGATATTCAGTCAAAGTTATTGTTAAAACCGTTAATTAGGGATGTTTTATTCAATAGTTATGGGTCAGGAAACAGAATATACTATGTGCTAAGCAAAGGTGTAGCTAGGGTTTTCAGCGCCCGGGGACAAAGCCAGTTTTCGCGCCCACTCCTGCAAGGGCCACCTTGTGACAAAGTATGAACCATAAAAGGGCCTGTCATGGTTTTTCGTAAAGTTTATAGTTTTAGAACATGGAAAACCTGCATCCTGGGCATACTTTTACAGTATGAAGAGGATGAATAAAGTAGAATCGATCCTACTCGGTACTGACCATTACCGAATAGGATCGATTCCACTCGGTACTCATCAGTACCGAGTGGTACTGATCCTACTCGGTACTGGGGTTACCGCTAAAAGTATCGGGATCCTAACGGTAGTATAGTCTGAGTCGGCTAAACGTGAGGTTGTGGGGGGGTTCAGCGTAGGGGTCCCCTTGTACAGCCTTGCCGCGTGTCTCCCAGCCCGCTATGTAGAAATGTTCTAATATTTTTTTTTTTTTTTTTTTACAGCAAAGGAGACAGCTCAAGGGCACAAAAAAGTAAACATTAATAAAAAAAAAGCCCGCTACTCGCTGCTCCTAAAAAGAATCCAAAGAGGTGGCCGAAAGATAAGTCAGTTTCGGGAGGAGAGGTGTCCTGATACCCTCCTCTTGAAAGAGTTCAAGTCGTGGGCAGGAGGAAATACAGATGAAGGAAGATTGTTCCAGAGTTTACCAGCGTGAGGGATGAAAGAGTGAAGATGCTGGTTAACTCTTGCATAAGGGGTTTGGACAGTATAGGGATGAGCATGAGTAGAAAGTCGAGTGCAGGGGCCGCGGGAGGGGGAGGCATGCAGTTAGCAAGTTCAGAAGAGCAGTCAGCGTGGAAATATCGATAGAAGATAGAAAGAGAGGCAACATTGCGGCGGAATTTAAGAGGTAGAAGACTATCAGTATGAGGAGGAGAGCTGATGAGACGAAGAGCCTTTGCTTCCACTCTGTCCAGAAGAGCTGTGTGAGTGGAGCCCCCCCACACATGAGATGCATACTCCATACGAGGGCGGACAAGGCCCCTGTATATGGACAGCAACTGTGCAGGGGAGAAAAACTGGCGGAGACGGTACAGAACGCCCAGCCTCGAGGAAGCTGATTTAGTAAGAGATGAGATATGAAGTTTCCAGTTGAGATTTTGAGTTAAGGATAGACCGAGGATGTTAAGTGTTGAGGAAGGTGATAGCTGGGTGTTGTCAAAGAATAGGGGATAGTTGTTTGGAAGATTGTGTCGAGTGGATAGGTGGAGAAACTGTGTTTTTGAGGCGTTGAAGGACACCAGGTTCTTCTTGCCCCAATCGGAAATAAGAGTAAGGTCTGAGGCTAAGCGTTCTGCAGCCTCCAGCCTTGAGTCGTTAAGTTCCTGAAGGGTGGGTCTTCTATTAAAAGAAGTTGAATAATGCAGAGTGGAATCATCGGCGTAGGAATGGATAGGACAGTTCGTTTTGGAAAGAAGATCATCAATGAACAACAGAAAAGAGTGGAGATAGGACAGAACCCTGTGGGACACCACTGTTAATAGATTTAGGGAAGAACAGTGACCGTCTACCACGGCAGAAATAGAACGGTCAGAAAGGAAACTGGAGATAAAGGTACAGAGAGAAGGATAGAAACCGTAGGAGGGTAGTTTAGAAAGCAAAGATTTGTGCCAGACCCTATCAAAAGCTTTTGATATGTCCAGCGCAATAGCAAAAGTTTCACCGAAACGGCTAAGAGAGGATGACCAAGAGTCAGTTAAGAAGGCTAGGAGATCACCAGTAGAACGCCCCTTGCGGAACCCATACTGGCGATCAGATAGAAGGTCAGAAGTGGAAAGGTGCTTTTGAATCTTACGGTTAAGGATTGATTCAAAAGCTTTAGATAGACAAGAAAGTAAAGCAATAGGACGGTAGTTTGAGGGATTGGAGCGGTCACCCTTCTTAGGTACAGGCTGTGTGAAGGCATACTTCCAGCAAGAAGGAAAGGTAGATGTTGACAGGCAGAGGCGAAAGAGTTTGACCAGGCAGGGTGACAGCACGGAGGCACAGTTGTTAAGGACAATAGGAGGCACTCCATCAGGTCCATAAGCCTTCTGAGGATTGAGGCCAGAGAGGGCATAGAAAACATCATTTTGAAGAATCTTTATAACAGGCATAAAGGAGTCAGAGGTGGGATGAGTAGGAGGAATATGCCCAGAATCGTACAGAGTGGAGTTTTTAGAAAAGTTTGAGAGAAGAGTTCAGCCTTAGAGATAGATGAGACGGCAGTGTTGCCGTCAGGACTGAGGAGTGGAGGGAAAGATGAAGAAGTGAAGTTGGAGGAGATGTGTTTGGCTAGATGCCAGAAGTCACGGGAAGAGTTAGAGAAAGCAAGGTTTTGACATTTTCTATTAATGAAAGAATTTTTGGTTAGTCGGAGAATAGATTTGGCACGATTTCGGGCAGAAATGTAAAGTTCATAATTAGCATTAGTTTGAAGGCTCTGGTATCTTTTGTGAGCTACCTCTATCATTGACAGCACGAGAACAAGCGTGATTAAACCAAGGCTTTTAGCGTGAGGAGTAGAGAAAGAACGAGGAATGTATGCCTCCATTCCAGAGACAATCACCTCTGTGATGCGCTGAGCACACAGAGGGTCTCTATCCTGGAAGCAATAATCATTCCACGGAAAAGTAAATCCTCAGGTCGTCCCACCGAGCTGAAGCAAAATGCCAGAAGCATCGCCTCTTCGGTGGGTCCAGAGGATGTACAGGAGCGATAGGACAGGATGCAGAAATAAGATTGTGATCGGAGGAGTCCAACGGAGAGAACAGTTTGACAGAATAAGCAGAAGGGTTTGAGGTAAGGAAGAGGTCTAGAATGTTGGGCCGATCTCCAAGACGGTCAGGAATACGTGTAGGGTGCTGGACCAACTGCTCTAGGTCGTTGAGGATAGCAAAGTTGTAGGCTTGTTCACATGGATGGTCAGTGAAAGAGGATGAAAGCTAAAGCTGGTGGTGAACATTGAAATCTCCTAGGATGGAGATTTCAGCGAAGGGAGAGTGGGTCAAGATGTGCTCCACTTTAGAATTCAAATAGTCAAAGAATTTTACATAGTTGGTAGAGTTAGGTGAGAGATAAACAGCACAGATGTATTTAGTAATAGAATGACAGTGAAGTCTTAACCAGATCAATATAAGTAAAACCATGGCAAATATGATTAGCAAACATGCATACACATTTAATCTTAGTATTATAACGTATGAAAGAACAGTTAACTTATTATGGACAAGATATTTGTAAGCATATAAAGAAACGTGGCATACATATTTTACAGAATTGCTAAAAAAATGCTATACTTATTATTGAGTTTCCCTTTCGTTTTAGGATGTGTAAGTAGTTTCACAATTATATTAAGATGACATCGTGAAGGAATGTAGGTTAAAAATAAGTTGACACAAGTAGAAAAGAATACATTCAAATCCCCGTGGCAGAGAGAGAGAGAGAGAGAGAGAGAGAGAGAGAGATTTACATAGAAAATCAGACCACACAGACCCCATGGTCCAGACTAGGTGGTCTATCCTTAAACCCAAGTGATTCTACATTAATTAGAAGGCTCCAAAACGATGCATTTCAACTCTAGTTGATATTAAGTTCATGGAAGTGACGGTCGAGCTTGTTTTTGAAAAAGTCAATCGTGTTACACTGGACCACTGACGGTGGGAGCTTATTCCATTCTCGCATTACAACGTTAGTGAAGAATAATTTGGTGCAGTCTGAATTTACTTGTCTACATTTGAGTTTTACGCCATTGTTCCTCGTACGCAAAGTGTCATCGATCATAAACAATGTTGATCTGTCTACATTCGTGAAACCATTAAGTATTTTAAAACATTCGATCAGTTTTCCTCGGAGGCGACGTTTCTCAAGAGAGAACATGTTAAGGGTGGAAAGCCTTTCTTCGTAAGATTTGTTGCGCAAGGAAGGGATCATTTTTGTTGCCCGACGCTGAACACCTTCTAATTTAGCAATGTCCTTTGCATGGTGGGGAGACCAAAACTGTACCGCATATTCCAAGTGGGGTCTGACTAAACTATTGTAGAGTGGAAGTATTACATCTTTATTCTTGAATAAAAAGTTTCTTTTAATGAAGCCCAACATTCTGTTCGCTTTATTTGCTGCATCGATGCATTGCTGTGAGAATTTGAGGTTTGTCGTGATTTTGACCCCCAAGTCCTTAACGCATTGAACGCTTTTGAGTTTAACGCCGCGCATTTCGTAATCGAACTTCTTATTCCTTGTTCCAACTTGAAGGACCTGGCACTTGTCTACGTTAAAGGGCATCTCCCATCTATCAGACCAAGCTGAAATTTTGTGCAAATCCTCTTGGAGGCTTTGCCTGTCTTCGTCAGTGTGAACCGAGTTACCAATCTTTGTGTCGTCTGCAAATTTACTAATGCGATTATTGAGTCCGACATCCACATCGTTGATGTAAATAATGAAGAGCACTGGGCCAAGAACCGAGCCCTGAGGGACGCCACTAGTGACCGGCGCCCACTCTGAGTTAAATCCGTCAATCACCACTCTTTGTTGTCTATTGCTCAACCAATTCGCAATCCATTGGTGTACTTGACCGTCAATACCTATTTGCTTTAATTTGTAAAGTAATTTATGATGTGGGACTTTATCAAACGCTTTCTGGAAATCAAGATAGACTACGTCCAGTGATTTGGTTACGTCATAAACCGTGAAGAGGCCGTTATAAAAGGTTAATAGGTTTGATAGGCAGGATCTTTTGTTACAGAAGCCGTGTTGTGAGTTCCCAATTAATGAGTGCCCTTCAAGGTAACTCGCAATTTTGTCTCTAATTATGCTCTCAAGTAGCTTACCTACAGCCGAAGTTAGACTAATGGGCCTGTAATTACCTGGTACGTTTTTGTCTCCTTTCTTAAAAATCGGTGTCACGTTAGCATTTTTTCAAACCGAAGGGACGATGCCTTGTCGCAAGGACATATTGAATACGGTTGTGAGGGAGGAGACTATTTCGCTCTTTGTTTCTTTGAGCAGAGTAGGATATACTTTGTCAGGTCCAGGACTTTTATTTGTTTGAAGTGATTTGAGGGCTTAAAGGATTTCATCGGTTTTTATTTCAAAGTTAGGCAATGCATGCTCGGGATTTACATTAGTACTGGTGTTGGTGGTAGTGGTGGGAGGACTGTTAGTATTAAACACCGAGGAAAAGTAATTGTTTAATAGATTTGCAACGTGTTGGCTGTCAGTTACTAGTGCACCATCGCTGTTTGTTAGGGGTCCAATTCCACTTCTGATAGCCTTTCTGTTGTTTATGTAACTGAAGAAGGATTTCGGATCATTTTTACAGTTGCCCGCAATAGCTTATTCATACCTACGCTTTGCCTGACATACTAGTCTGTTTACTCGTCGCCTGGCATCATGGTAAAGTCTAATGTTTTCGGGCGTGCTTTGCTCTTTCTTTAGCCTGTAAAACAATTTTCTCTCCTTGACTGAGTGTTTAATTTCGCTGTTAAACCAAGGTGGGCTTTTATTAGTGTTACTTCGCTTCTCACACAAAGGGACGAATGTGTTCTGCTGAGTGAGTAAATGATTTTTAAAGCTTAGCCAGGCGTCCTCTACATTACCGTCATCTGATAGTTGCATTTCTATTAATTTTCGTCGGATTTCTACGAAGTTAGCTCTTTTGAAATCGGGCACCTTTACTTTATTTTCAGTCACTGATGTTTGAGCTCTAATGTCGACGTGGACTATTTTATGATCGCAAGAACCGAGGTGTTCTCCTATCGTGACATTACTGACTAGGTTATCTTGGGTCGTTATAACAAGGTCAAGTATGTTATTTTGTCGAATTGGTTCAGAAACCATTTGGCTTAGATAATTTTCTTCTAAAAATTCGATCATTCTATGTGACTCGCCTTCTGTACCTTACAGTGTCGCCCAGTCGATATGGGAGAGGTTAAAGTCTTCTATTTTCAGTGAGTAGCTGTTATTAAGTGACTGCCTTAAAACGCTGTACATTTCAAGATCGGCACCGAGTGATTGCCCCGGAGGCCTGTAGGTGACAGATATATTTAAATTGACCTTTGCAATGTTTACTCGCACGCACAAATGTTCAACGTTTCCGTCTCCTGGTGTTCTGTCAGTGGGCTGCAAATAGCTTTTGACAAAAAGGGCGACACCACCACCTCTACGTTTTACACGATCTTTGTTGAAGAGTCTGTACCCATCTATGTTGTATTCTGTCCTTAAATCAATATTTGTGGTGTCGATAAATGTTTCGGTTATGGCAATTACGTCAAAAAATTTGTCAGAGCAAGACATCTCAGTTCAAACTTGTTTCTTAGGCTACTCGCATTGAAACCAAGGACTCTTAGGTTATCTTGAGGCTTGGTAATAGAGGTGGAGGTACTGGCGGGTTCAAGATTATGAGTTTGCTGCGATGAATGAGAGAGAGAGAGAGAGAGAGAGAGAGAGAGAGAGAGAGAGAGAGAGAGAGAGAGAGAGAGGGGCAATCACGTGGGGTTAAAAACGTGGCATCGCTGTACTCCCGTTTGCTCCTCACAGGGCAAAGACGTACAGTACACAACCGCACATTTAGCTGAGCCAGACTATATTACCACTACCAGTACCGGTTGGCCGGCGCTTATAGGGACGTATACGCTCGCCCGCCATGCTTGGCTCAGGAATGTTGGGCCAAAATCTAATTATAACAAGTCTGGTCACTTCCCCCGAAAATCTCGTCGGGCCCGCGCATGACGTCGTTGCCTTCAAAGGCGGGGTCCGTTGCGTGGAGCCGAGTCAGTCTGCAACGAAACGTAGTCGAGTACACAGCGTTGATGTGGACCAGGATGCCTAATAAATGTGCTGTAGGTGGCTGCACATCCAATTATAAACACAAACGTGGAATTATGATATTTTGTTGAATAAGAGTGGTATAATTGGAGTTAATAAAGAAATAATAAAATGACTGAAAAGGTAGTAGCTATACAGTGGACAAAATAAAAAAATACAAGTCACCCATCAATTACTCCGTTTTCTGTCCTCGGACCATGGAGGTAGAATTTGTGGAGTCGACATCAGCCCTAAAAAATGAATCTGCTGAACTGCCGCTCTTTAGGGTCGTAAGGTTGTGGACACCTGCCAGGTATAAGGTGTTGTCAGGTCTGGCTGCCCCTTAATGGGCTCACCCAGGCTGCCTTGTATTGTCAGGTTAAGTATTTACGAAATAGATCTACCGCAACAATAAATGTACAGTTCTCAAGAACACCACCATCATAACGAATGAGATGGGGTCTGGAGTTAACAACTAAGGTAGTGGACGTGCGCTCTCACCCGGGTATCCCTCATCTTGCGGCCCTAAAAATGACAGTTCGGCTGCTTCACCTCAATGAATGGGATTAACGGACCGTTTCGACTCCACCAATTCCACCTCCATGCCTCGGACTCACCGAGGCAATATGACGTCACCTCTTTGCCATGCCTCTCCTGCGCCTGAACAGACTTGTTATGATTGGTCTTTGTGTTGGGCCTGGCTGTACGAGTTGCTGCATATGTCCGGCTTCCCGCCATTTTGTCCTGCCTTGTTTCCATCCTCCCGCCCTCCACCATTATTTTATTAACTTATAGATAAGATAATTCTTCATGTCTGATTTTTTTAAAGTTTTTGCTAATATACATACTGTTATTGTTATTAGACTATGAGTCCATCCATAATAATTATATATTCTTGTTTTTTTTTTTCGAAAAGATAAATATTCACTGATTTCACTCCATTCAGTGGAGAGAGAGAGAGAGAGAGAGAGAGAGAGAGAGAGAGAGAGAGAGAGAGAGAGAGAGAGAGAGAGAGAGAATCATTAATCCACCATACACAATACTAGTAAAGCCTAAACGAAAGAATAGAGTTTGAATCCCTTGTCGAGGGTTTTTGGATTGAAGAATTACATGAATATATATAATGGAGGTGTAGCAGGCCAGAGAGAGAGAGAGAGAGAGAGAATTCTTTTCTGAAAATTTAATTAGGAATTTCATCAGTCGTCATTTTGAAAAAGTTGGAAAGTTTCGTTTAGTCGGCGCAACATCTGTGGTCATATGCCGGAGAGAGGCAGAAGGAGAAGGAATTATATGAGAAGGGAACAGATCCCAGGAAACGGGACACAACCCCCGATTAATACCTGGTACCCATTCACTGCTGGGTGGACAGGGGCGTAGGGTATCGGAAAAACCGCCCAAATTTTTCCACTCCGCCCGGGAATCGAACCCGGGCTCTCTCAGTTGTGAGCCGAGTGGGCTAACCACTGCACCACGAAGCCCCCCCCGTCATTAATTGAAATTAAAAAAATAAACTCGTCGTACCGGTACCGGTATCGGTAAAAAAGGTACCTGAGATTTCGGCACCGGTACTACCGGTACTCAAATTAACGGTACCTGCCTATCCCTAACTTCCGTCTCATCCCATTCTGCCTTTTTATAACGCTGCCGGGATGTGGGAAAATATCTCGTCCACTCCCCTCCCAACCTTATTCCTTCAACACACAAGGACGCATCTCCGTAACAAAATTAATAACTGATCATGTTGGAGCTTGTTCAACTGGAAGTGCATTTAAGAGGGGAAAACATTTAATTATGAAATTCATTCGTAATAGGCGTACCTAACAATCACCAAATGGGGTGTACAAACTTGGCGGAGGGACTTTTTTGGCAGCCATAGTCGGTAACGGGCTAAAGAGTAGCCTATCCAGATGTTTTGTTTTTACTTATTAATGATCCACGAGACATCCTAGAGTTAGATCAAAGTATGTGCTTATCTTTGTATTCATTCATACACACACTGGTAATATTTCTGTGGTGTCTGATTCACTTGTTTGAGTGAAATTCTACTGTGAAAATCAGTCACATATTCGTGTCACTAGTAAAAATGAAAATAGTAATTTAAGTTTTGCCACCATGAAATATACACAAATAGATAAATATGAAAGCTAACGAAGTCTCAATACGTGAGATCACCTGCTTTGCGCAGTAAAATTATGCCATTTATGGTATCTGACACCCCCAAAATGGCGTATAGGCTGGCTCGGCCCTGCAGGCTACAGCCTCAACGTTAAGTTACCAGATTGTCGTACTCAGCCGATTATATTTTCCGACTTCCTACCCCAAACTGTCTTCTGGGCTCCAATAACGAAACTAATTTACAGTTATCGTTAAAAGAGTTATATTCTGATGTTTCTTGGCAATAGTTAGGCGTCAGAAACTGGTAAATACTATGCTGTGAGTACGATAATCTGGCAACGGTTGCTATACGTATTTTCATGTTATTGTTCTGTTGTTTATTCAATGTTCTGTTCAAGAAATAGAATACCCATAATTTTTGTTAGTTTTTGGTTATAAGGATTCTTTACGAAATACAATTATAACATTACCTTCTACTAGTTAGGAAACGTACTGAATCCTGGATCGGCTACGGTGATGTTAGGTGCGCCTATTATGTAACATCAATTTGGCGGAGTGGTTTAACAGCTTCAATTCGTGACTCCCACCTACGGTAGTATCTGATAGACCTTTAACTGTAATAGGCATACATTCTTCAAGAATAGCCCATCGATATGTAGATGAGCTAAATATCAAATATATTCTATTGATGATACCAAAAAAATAAATCGCATAATTTGCGGATTTCGCTGCATCCACACGTACATACAAAGCACGCTGTTTCGGTTCTAATATACGTGCTTGTACTCCTTTATTCTTTCCACTCATGTTAGCACCATGATCGTAAGCTTGTCCTCTCATATCAGAAATATATATCCCAACCCCATTCACCTTATCAAGGAATGACTTCAGTAAACCTTCACCAGTTGTATCATGCACATTCAGGAAACCAAAAACGCCTCACGAATTTTAATACCTCTCTCTCTCTCTCTCTCTCTCTCTCTCTCTCTCTCTCTCCTTTCTTATAGTTGGGGGCCCCCTGTCATTCGGGCCCCCCCCCCAGATGGGGGGTATGGAGGGCGGTTGCTACGGCTGTGAAAACCACTGCTTTACACACTCACTCTCGCCTACTGGGCGGGTCAGGGCATTAAATAACACAACTAACCATCACATCAGACAATTAAGATTACCAGGAGAGCGGCAATAGTAGCTTAAACATAAGATATATAGGGAAAAACAAAGCCTACATTACCCCTTGCCTGGACGTGAGTGTTAAATTATTAGAGTCCATGCATATTTAATTTGTGATTTATGTGTATGTAAAACTATATAACAATGCTTAGAAATGCCTTAGAAATTGATTTTTTATTCGATCGAGATGGTAGAACGAAACCCTATTTTCCCTATTTGATTATACTCCCATCGATTGCGGATTCGCGGGTCACGGAAATCTCGCGGAACCAAATACCCTTGAACGGCGGGGGGCTTCTGTATTCACTTGTGTGTGAAGTGTATAAGCATCATTTCATCACCCAAACACGACAATATTATAGTGTTACATACAACACAGATCAAGTCACTTCGACTGACTCCACCTGTGTTTCATGAAGCATTACCGTGCCAGCTTAAATTCTACTGCTTCATTTACGAGTCCCGCTCACTTGATTCAGGCAAGTGAAGCCACACCCAAAACACGCAGTGATACCAATATGAGTAGCCTGTTATCAATGGCTTCGTCCTTAGTGTTAGTTTGTATCGTGCTGAATGTGTAACGATACTTATTTGAGTGTGTGTACAGTTTAGTCAGCTTCGTCTTGCCGTGTTGTTACTAAAAGAAGCCGGGTGAAATTCAAATTGATGCTGATACATTAGTGGGGTTTTTTAATGCTCTAGGTAGTTTTTCGAGATCCTGACTAAACCTAACAGACACACACACACACACACACACACACACACACACACACACTTATTGAATCAACATCAATTTGAATTTCTGGCAGATCTTTTGGCTACAGCATGACGCATGTTATGAAGCTGGTCAAGCTCTCCTATTCTATTGCTATGGTGCACACTAAGTATCTTTTTTACCAGAGAAAGAAAGTATGAAGATTGTTACCAGGAAGTTTTATTTGTTGTGAAAATTTAGGTATTAGAAAAAGTTAATATTAATGTTAATAGTTAATAATTAATATTATTGTGATTACTAGCTGGTAATTATATTTTCCGGGGTGTAGTTGTAATTAAGACCAAAAGCTATTTTTTTCTGTGATGTGATGTTTATTGTGAAGCTACATGAACAATACCTTCATCCAAATGTGAAAGTCATTCAGAAAAAAAAAAACAATACCTATATATTCTGAAATACTCAATTGATTAATTATTTTTCCCTAATGACAAGACGAATACTTTGTCGCTATGTGAAGTTTTGAAAATACCTTTTCAACCTTAAAAAAAATGTTTATAAATTATATTACATTCCGGCAGGTGAGCGACTCGGCTCTGCTGGAGTGCACCAAGTTCAGCATGGAGGGCCAGTGGTTCCTGAAGGAGGACGAGGACAAGGCGCGGGAATAAAGAAGTAAAAACGTAAATAAACCAACTAATAAACAAATAAAATGGGTTTGATAAATAAAATACACAGAATAAAGAATAGAATACTATTTAATCGATGACTTTATAAATAATTGAAACTGATGAATGAAAGGAGATATATGTTAAAAAGATCAGTAAACAGATACATCATAAATATATATAAATAAATTAATATGTAGCAAATTTTATACTCACTTTCCACTTACACAAACTGTTCAATTTCTAACAGTTGGCAAGAGAACGTTTAGGTCTACAGTGTATCAAAATTACTTATTGCTAAAATTAATATGAGTACATAACTCACAAATATTCAACCTTGCAGACTTCAATTTTAATAGAAAATTTTGGGCATCTGAAACATGTATGCTACACTCTCTCTCTCTCTCTCTCTCTCTCTCTCTCTCTCTCTCTCTCTCTCTCTCTCTCTCTCTCTCTCTCTCTCTCTCTCTCTCTCTCTCTCTCTCTCTCTCTCTCTCTCCAGTGGACCTACATAGGTACGCAAGACATGATGAGAAAATTTACGCAGAAGTACAACTTGTCGTAGAGTAACACAAAACATAAGCAAGTCAATCTTGATTCAACCAAGCCTGCCAAGCCAAGTCAAACCCAGCTTAGAAAATCTTGCCAGAAGCGAATAAACGCCACTTACAGCGCCGCAATATTTTCCTTGAATTTCCAAAGCTGGGAACACGATCGCTGTCCTGAGCCATTCAATATTAGGTTCCAAAACTTCATCGGATAACGCCTGGGGTGAAGGGAGTGAAGGGGGCGAGGGAGGGTGAATGGGTGAGTGAGTGAGTCAAGTGTGTGTGTATGTGTGTGTGTGTGTGTGTGTGTGTGTGAAGGTGCCACGAGACGAATACTTTAATGTTTTTTTTATATATATCTTTGCACACACCCATAAATCAGTTTGTCATTTTCTTGTTTTGATTGGTTAATGAACGTGTTTTGGGTATTTCTTTACCCTCACTTTTGGTTTTATTGTACATACATTATCCTTAGGCCGATATTCCCGTCTAGCAACACCTTCCTCCAAGTAAAACTCAGCAGATCCAAGGTACCTCGAGACCTCCCTTTGGAACTTTCCCTTGGGACATAATTGGGGATTATATCGTCATTTATGCATAATGAAGTGTTATTATATTCTCATTGGCGTATAATACGTGAATTTCAGTCCACCTCGCCCCGTATATGAGGAAATATTCAAAGATACAAACACGTTTACAAGACTTTAATGTAGAAGTGAATAAATAGGGTGATGTTTTCCTGCAGGGTGTCACGTTTATTGACAGCGTAAAGTATGTTCTCTAAAGTGAAACGTATGAGCGAGAATTTTGTTATCAGAATAAGAATTAGATTTTGTTTATTCACAAGTGGAAGTAGAAGAACTGTGAAATATTCAATTGCTCAAGCTATACGTTTTTCACATGGAGGACGCGGCACCACCGCTTGTTCTAACAACCCTCAGCTGAACGTTGCCAGGTTGTCGTACTCTGCCTCTTATGTTTGCCGATTTTTGACCCAAAAACTGCTTTCATCACCCAAATAACTGCCTTCATATGTGGTTATCATTTAATTAGTTAATTATTGGTGCTTCCTGGCAACAGTTATGGGCCAGAAACCGGTATATATACGCGGCTCATGAGTATGATAATCTGGCAATGGTGACCGTGAACCAACTCCTCGTTAATTCAACTTCTCCCCTCCATATTTCGTACATGAGGTAAGTACTACATCGATAATCATCTCCTGTGCTGGGCAGGAAGGTTTATATAGGGAAGTTACTCAGATTTCTTGTGCACAGGATGTTTACAACATGATGTTCCTGGGCGGGCTTTTTAAGCTGCCAACCCACATGCTTTTAGCCTATTATTAAGGATTTTTTCTTTTCTTTTTTTTACAACAAAGGAGGCAGCTCAAGGGCACAAAGAAAAACAATAATAAAAAAAGCCCGCTAATCGCTGCTCCCATAAAAGAATTAGAAGAGGTGGCCAAAAGCAAGGTCAAATTCGGGAGGGGAGGTGTCCTGATACCCTCCTCTTGAAAGAGTTCAAGTCGTAGGCAGGAGGAAATACAGATGAAGAAAGATTGTTCCTGAGTTTACCAGCGTGAGGGATGAAAGAGTGAAGATGCTGGTTAACTCTTGCATAAGAGGTTTGGACAGTATAGGGATGAGCATGAGTAGAAAGTCGTGTGCAGCGGGGCCGCGGGAGGGGGGTAGGCATGCAGTTAGCAAGTTCAGAAGAGCAGTCAGCGTGGAAATATCGATAGAAGATAGAAAGAGAGGCAACATCGCGGCGAAATTTAAGAGGTAGAAGACTATCAGTAGGAGGAGGAGGAGAGCTGATGAGACGAAGAGCCTTAGCCTCCACTCTGTCCAGAAGAGCTGTGTGGGTGGAGCCCCCCCACACGTGAGATGCATACTCCATACGAGGGCGGACAAGGCCCCTGGATAGGGATAGCAACTGCGCGGAGGAGAAGAACTGGCGGAGACGATACAGAACGCCCAACCTCGAGGAAGCTGATTTAGCGAGAGAGGAGATATGAAGTTTCCAGTTGAGATTTTGAGTTAAGGATAGACCGAGGATGTTTAGTGTTGAAGAAGGTGACAGCTGAGTGTTGTCGAAGAATAGGGATAGGTGTTTGGAAGATTGTGTCGAGTTGATAGGTGGAGAAATTGAATTTTTGAGGCATTGAAGGACACAAGGTTCCTTCTGCCCCAATCGGAAATGATAGCAAGGTCCGAGGTTAAGCGTTCTGCAGCCTCCAGTCTGGAGTTGTGTACTTCCTGTTTTGATGGTCTTCTATTGAAAGAAGTTGAATAATGCAGAGTGGAGTCGTCTGCGTACGAGTGGACAGGACAGTTTGTTATGGAAAGAAGATAATTGATGAATAACAGGAAGAGAGTGGGTGATAGGACAGAGCCCTGTGGAACGCCACTGTTGATAGGTTTAGGGGAAGAGCAGTGACCGTCTACCACCGCAGAGAGAACGGCCGGAAAGGAAACTGGAGATAAAGGAACAGAGAGAGGGATAGAACCCGAAAGAGGGCAGTTTAGAAAGCAAAGACTTGTGCCGGACTCTATCGAAGGCTTTCGATATGTCTAGCGCAACAGAGAAAGTTTCACCGAAACTGCTAAGAGAGGATGACCAAGAGTCAGTTAAGAGAGCAAGAAGATCGCCAGTAGAACGCCCCTTGCGGAATCCATACTGGCGACCAGATGGAAGATTAGAAGTGGAAAGGTGCTTTTGAATCTTCCGGTTAAGGATTGATTCAAAAGCTTTAGATAGACATGAGAGTAAAGCTATTGGGCGGTAGTTTGAGGGATTGGAGCGGTCACCCTTCTTAGGCACAGGCTGTACAAAGGCATACTTCCAGCAGGAAGGAAAGATAGATGTTGATAGGCAGAGACGAAAGAGTTCGACCAGGCAGGGTGTCAGCACAGAAGCACAGTTTTTAAGGACAATAGGAGGCACTCCATCAGGTCCATAAGCCTTCTGAGAGTTGAGGCCAGAGAGGGCATAGAAAACATCATTAGGAAGAATTTTAATAACAGGCATAAAGGAGTCAGAGGGGGGATGAGTAGGAGGAATATGCCCAGAATCGTCCAAGATGGAGTTCTTGCAGAAAGTTTGAGCGAAGAGTTCAGCCTTAGAGACAGATGAAACGGCAGTGCTGCCGTCAGGGTTAAGGAGAGGAGGGAAAGAGGAAGAAGTGAAATTGGAGGAGATATTTTTGGCTAGATGCCAGAAGTCACGGGAAGAATTAGAAGAAGCAAGGTGTTGATATTTTCTATTTATAAAAGAAGTTTTGGTAAGTCGGAGAATAGATTTGGCACGATTCCGGGCTGAAATGTATAGATCAAAGTTAGTGGGAGTTCGAAGGCTCTGGAACCTTTTGTGAGCTGCCTCTCTATCTTTAATAGCACGAGAACAAGCGTGATTAAACCAAGGCTTTTTAGCATGAGGAATAGAGAAAGTACGTGGAATGCATGCCTCCATTCCAGAGACAATCACCTCTGTGATGCGCAGAGCACACACAGAGGGGTCTCTCTCCTGGAAGCAGTAATCATTCCACGGGAAATCGGAAAAGTACATCCTCAGGTCGTCCCACCGAGCTGAAGCAAAATGCCAGAAGCATCGCCTCCTCGGTGGGTCCAGAGGATGTACAGGAGCGATAGGACAGGATACAGAAATAAGGTTATGATCGGAGGAGCCCAACGGAGAGAACAGTTTGACAGAGTAAGCAGAAGGATTAGAGGTAAGGAAGAGGTCTAGAATGTTGGGCCTGTCTCCAAGACGGTCGGGAATACGAGTAGGGTGCTGAACCAACTGCTCTAGGTCGTTGAGGAGAGCAAAGTTGTAGGCTTGTTCACCAGGCTGGTCAGTGAAAGAGGATGAAAGCCAAAGCTGGTGGTGAACATTGAAATCTCCCAAGATGGAGATTTCAGCGAAGGGAGAGTGGGTCAAGATGCGCTCCACTTTAGAGTTCAAATAGTCAAAGAGTTTTACATAGTTAGTAGAGTTAGGTGAGAGATAAACAGCACAGATGTATTTAGTAATAGAATGACAATGAAGTCTTAGCCAGATGGTGGAAAATTCAGAAGAGTCAAGGTCGTGGGCACGAGAGCAAGTGATGTCGTTGCGCACGTAGGCGCAACATCCAGCTTTGGATTGAAATTTAGGATAGAGATAGTAGGAGGGAACAGAGTAGAGATTGCTGTCAGTAGCCTCAAAAACCTGTGTTTCGGTGAGGAAGAGAAGGCGAGGTTTAGAGGAGGAGAGATGGTGTTCCACTGAATGAAAATTAGAACGGAGACCGCGAATGTTGCAGAAATTGATAAGGAGGAGGTTCGAGGAGTTATCACGACACCTCTCAAGTCGGCAGCCAGAAGGGGAGTCCTCCCTGGGGGAATTTATGGTTCCCCCCCCCCCAGGCGGGGACTCCGAGGCAGTTATTTTTTTCGCCATGTTGAATTTTGAATTTTGGGAAAAGGTGTGTGTGTTTTGTGAATGTAGTGTGGTGTAGAAAGAGAGAGGAACTGTCTTTAGAGAGCATGCTGAACTGCTCTCTGGTGTTGATGAGACAAAAGGGAAATGGTTAGTGAGGACATGGGAAGGGTCTTTGAAGGGCTTCAGCACCCTCCTCGCTTCCCATATATCCTCACCGGGAGTAGCTCACGCCCGTTCGGTAGGTGTTTTCCTACCTACTCCTGCCAAACTCACACAAACCCTTACATATAGGGTACAAAAAGCTATTCCTAGGCAGCTACTGTTCTTGTTATATTGCGTACAAGCAGACGGCCATATATGACTACAGAGAGCATAGGAGTCAACGACTGTCACCTCATGTAGCCCAGTTATTTTAAAGATTATGGAACGATCGGGCTGCTTTGCTGAAAATAACACAATCAGGCGAAAATGGACGTGGCTTGTATTTCAATTAATAACATTAACTGAGAGCTCTAGATCGCAGTGTTACCAGATGAGAGTGTTTCATGGAAGGTTTTCATCTGGCAAACCTGCAAGGTTAAGGAAACGTCGGTGACGGTACTATGGCTGTTAAGGCGGCGTCACACAGGGCAAATTTCTCCCAACATGTTGCTAGTTTTCGTTGGTGATATCGCCAAACAACAATGTTGTGCATCACACTGTACTGACCCTGAACTGTTGTGTTGACGCCGCGCTCCAACAACAACAAACACCACTCCAGCATCTCTCCAGCCACTTTACCATGAATCAGAAGGATATTGAGGTTTGAGAAGACTGTGCTGCTGCATTGCACATAATGAAGCATGTGCTACGACTGCAGAAGCGCCAAAAGAGGCAGTGTTCTCCATCTCAGCAGTTTGTTTACCTGGCGCCAGGCACAGACTCCGCCCAGCATACCAGCACAGTCAGTTGAGTGTTATAAATAACTTTACACAGTAGACAAATAAATCACAAACACATACTTGCACATGTACGTCTGTTTTTGGAGTTTTACAGTTGACAATTTGAGTAAATATGTACGATGATTGATTTTCAATTTTCATTTATAGCTCATATCACGAATGTCATTTGATATGACCCCGATTTCCGAACAACTCGGTAAGGACCCACAAATTTAGCCCCCAGTTTCGAACTCCTTTCCGCTTGCTTAATTATGACTGTGTCACCCTCTTTTATTTCCACCGGGACAGCCTTATTATGTTGTTTTGATATCATTTCAACCTTTGTAGCCTTTAACGTACTCCTAACCTCTGAGTGTATCTTAGAAAAAATATGCATCTGTTGTTGCGCGTACTTATCATTGTTATAGAAAAGTTGGTGTGGTTTTGTTAGGAGGTCGTACGGAAGACGTTTCTCCACCCCATATAAGATGTAGTAGGGAGATTTCCCCGTAGAGTCGTTTACAGACGTATTTATGGAAGCGGCTATTTGCGATAGCCAATCCTCCCAGTTATCGTGGAGATCGTTCACGATAGGTCTGAGGACCTGTAAGATTTTCCGATTAGCCCTCTCCGCCAACCCATTAGCAGCTGGGTGGTAAGCTGTGATGAAGGATTGCTTGATATTAAACTGAGTGCATATTTCGTCCAATACCGTGTTTCGAAACTCGGTACCATTGTCACTCAAAAGAATTCGAGGAGACGAATGGGGACACAACACGTGAGTTACGAGGGCATGTGCCATGCGTGTGGCTGTCTTGTCCTTGAGAGGCGCTAGAACTAGGAACCTAGAGAACTGGTCGACGCACACTAATAAGTAGCGCGAACCATGTTGGCTCTGGGGGAGCTGTAATAAGTCTATATTTACAACATCCCATGGCGCCTCTGGTACTGGGTATTGCAACATAGGTGCTGGCCCTTTCACGGACCCCTTGTGCTTAGCACAAACGACGCATTGTGCGACATATTTTTCTACATCAACCCGTAATGTGGGCCAGTAGTATTTCTGTCTGGTGACAGACAGTGTCTTGTCCCTTCCTGGGTGACCCGCAATGGGTGTGTCATGGACCAGCTTAAGCGTCACGGGGACGTATTTGTCTGGGATGACCAGTTGTTCTATAGATACTGGTTTGGTTGGCCATGATCTACAAAGGAGGTTGTCCTCTGACAGGAAAAATTGTGAAAAGGGAACTGGCAATTCTGGAAGGTTTGTTTCGTCTCCCGACTCTAGGGCGTAAATTACCCTCTTCCACACTGGGTGTTCTCGCTGAGCAGTGTGTAGCTCAGGTGAAGTGAAGTTGTGGATGACCTCTGAGTTGGTAATCGCACCTATTGGAATATTTCGTGATAAGGCATCTGCGACCACATTTGTTTTCCCGGTGATATATTTTATTTCCGGATTGTATGCTTGGATCGTTAAGAACCATCTTGCCAGACGACCGTGTAGGTTTTTTCCCTTAAAGAGATCAGTGATGGCCGCATGGTCCATGTACACCACAATTTTGTACCCCATCACTATGTCTCGAAAATACTTCAAAGCCCACACAATTGCAAGCGCCTTTAGGTGGGTGACAGAATAGTTCTTTTCCGGAGCTGTTAGTACTCGACTGGCGAACGCTATTACATGCTTTTCGCCGGACTTATCTATTTGCATAAGAGCGGCTCCTAGTCCACTAGCCGAAGCGTCGGTACAAAGCTGAAAGGGGTCCTTGAAATCTGGAAAGACAAGGACCGGAGCCTGTGTAAGCGCTTTCTTTAGATCCTCAAAGCTCGTTTGTTGAGCTGGGAGCCACTGAAATGGTACGTCTTTCTTTAATAGATGGGTTAGGGGACTCGCGCGTGCTGCGAAGTCCTTAATGAAAGGCCTGTAGTAACCTGTGACTCCCAAGAAAGACCGTACATTGTCTGTAGACGTCGGTTGAGGGAACTCGGCAATAGCTTTTATTTTGTCGTCCACTGTGTGGATGCCGAGTTCGTCCACGACATGCCCCATGAACTTGATCCGAGGCTTTAAGAATTCACATTTGGTGAGTTTGAGCTTTAATCCTACCTCTTGAAGTCTGTGTAGGACTGCTTTTAGTGCTTCCATGTGTGCATGCACGTCTTTACTTGCTATGATGATGTCGTCTAAATACACATAGACAGAGTTGCCCAGCAAGTCCCCAAAAATACTATTCATTGTCCTTTGGAAGGTCAAGGGAGCTCCTTTGAGCCCGAACGGCATCCTCGTCCACTCACAGTGGCCATGAGGCGTGCTGAAAGCCGTTATTTCACGGGACTCGGGGGCCATAGGGAGTTGCCAGTAGCCACTGACCAGGTCTAGACTCGTAAAGACTTTATTTCCTCTACCGAGACACATCAGAAGATCTCTCAGAACGGGAAGCGGAAAGTGATCATCCACGGTCGCGTTGTTAACACGCCGGAAATCTATCACAGGACGGTAAGAACCGTCTTTCTTTGGAACGAGAAACAAAGGTGAATTCCACGGTGAGTTCGATTCTTTGATGACACCTTGTTCTAACATATCAGATATAAGCTGCTGCACTACTTCCCTTTGACTATGTGGGAGTTTGTATGCATTTATATATATATATATATATATATATATCTATATATATATATATATATATATATATATATATATATATATATATATATATATATATATATACAGGATTGGTATTAGGTTTTAACTTAATGTGGTGTTCCGCACACTGCGTAACTCCAAGCGGCTCGCCTGGTAGAGCAAGCGTCCCGCTATATTGTTCCAGCACCTGGACTAAGGTAGGATTAATTTCGGAAGAGTGTGCAACTTTTAGGAACGCCTCTAAATTAGCTGTGTCTTGTTTGTGAGAATCCTGACACGCCGAGGTTATGCCTGAGACTTGGGCTGAAGGGTATTCAGCTGGTTCCGGTGCTACACTTTTCCCATACACTAGACACTGTCATAATCTAACACCGTGTTTTAAGGATACAGGGAATCCTGACGTGTTTATTACCAATGCCTCAGCAATACCTCCCTCCTTGACTGTCGCGAGAGTTACCTCCACCGTCACCCGGTGTATGTGTGGTGCTCCGTCATTGCACACATCACTGCCCGACGGAGGGGCGTTAGGTAACGTGATTTTAACAGGTTTTGCAGCACGATCCGGGACTATTTGAGGTCCCTCTACGACTGCCGTTACTGTCCGCCACAAGTCTGTAATGTTTTCGTGTGATTTGACCGTAAGAGGTGACACTTGGGTGGTGGCAGACCCCGAGTCTGTGGTGGATTGGTAATTTTCCCCATCTGAGGGCGGGACTACTGGTGACATAGGCGATGGATTTACCATCCCCTGTATGCGTCGTCCTTGATACACGATCGCGTTGCTTTCAGGGTTTATGGTTATGTGCAGGTTTTCATGGCGTTTATTCCTAAGATCCCATCTACAGGTAAAGCAAACCTGCTAGATACATAAAAGAAATCTCGAAAGGAACATACCTTTTCATGTAAGCTGACTGTTAGTGGTACTCGCCTTAGGATTCCCAACGCGGTGCCTGTCACGCCTATCACATTCAGGTCGTTCTCTTGGAGCGGCCAATTTCCCCCTCTCGCCTGTCGTGTCAGTGACCTGTAAGCGGAGTCTGAGATTACATTGACTGTCGCACCTGTGTCCACCGCTAAGGTGAGTGAAATTTTGACCACCTTGCAAGGGAGGGCAATTATGCTTGTCCGTCCCAATGACTGAGTCAAGTTGCTCCCAAATAGTATCGTCCTTATGGGATACTTGGATGTATGCCTTGTGGCTGTCACGGAGTCATGCCTTTTTATTTTGAGAAGTGGAGGGGTTTGTTTTACTGTCTGCCGGAGATTTGCTCTTCTGGTCCTCCCTGGCCTTTTGTATTGCATAACAACTGTCTGTATCATGAAAACAATGCCCGTGGACATGGCAAAAGGCAGACTTCCGCTGATGGGTTGGCCTATGGTTCCTGTGAGATGAGTGATGGCTGCCTCTGTATCCCCCTGATCTCCTATTAGATCCCTGTGTAGAGTGTGTTGAGTCCCTACGTTTCGAGAAACATGTACTCTCGGAATGTCCTGACTGTTTGCAAAACCTACAGGTGAGAGATGCCTTACTTTGTACCTGCAATGCTGTGGCTGCTGCTAGTGGTTGATTGTGAGTGTGCTCTTGAACCTTGACTTCTAACTCTGAGACGAAGTCAACCAACTTCCCGCTTGGTTTGAAGGTCAAGGGAAGGGCAGAACGGCGGTTCTTTTCTGAAATATGAAATAAATATAATAAAAAAAAACTCCAAGACGGTCTTCACCTGTTGTTTTTGCATACTGCCCTGTGGGAGCCATTGCGCGTCTTCTAGACTTTTGACACAGTCAACTGCCAGCTGATTTGCCTCAGTCATGGCGTCCCAAATCGGTTTTGTTGAGGAATTCTTTTGGAGGGAATCAACCGTGTGGGCCATCTGTCTAACGATGCTCGGTTTACTACCCCCCCTCCCCCCCCGAAGATTTTTATGAAGTTCTTTTTAAAGATCTCATAGTTTACTCCAATGTCCCCCGAAGCGAACGCCGAGGACTGCATCAAATTTAGTGCCCGAGAGCCTGGTAGTAACCGGGACCGAATGAACGCAATTTTATCATGATCTTCCGTAATCGAGGAATTTACGATGGCAGACTCACACAGATCGAGGAACTGTCTCGCCGAATAGTCTGACTCACTGCCGGACAACTGTCGGGTACTGGCGTGAGTTGGAATGACCCGAATCAGAGGTTGCAAGTGAGAGGTGCCACTGGCAGGAGGGGGCGGAGGAGGTGGATCGAGAGGCATGTTCGAGTTTGGTCGAGTGGGTTGTAAGTATTCCGACGAACTTGCGGGTGAATGATCTCTACGTTCTGGAATTGATGAATAATGAGTGCCTGAACGTAATCTTACATTATTAAGTTCATCGGTGTTTGTATCGTGTTCCACTTCCTCTTCACCTGAGGTATGTGTTAACTGCTTAAAGGTGTCGCCGAGTTTAGCGAGTCTCTTTGTTCATAATTTGGCTTAACTCAGCGACAATAAATTATCATAGTTTAATAGCTGTAAATATTTACGGAACGCGGGAACGCGTCTGAATAGATATTTGCACAGTACCCCTAAAACCAAGAGGAGATGGTTAGCAAGTAGGCTGAATTAATATTTGCACAGTACCCCTAAAAATAAGAGGAGATGGATATTAAGGAATAAATGAGTATGCCTTGAAAGTGCGGTTTTCTCCCGTCGGTGAGAAGAAAACGCGGTGTAGGTTAGACTAAAGAAAATCGATCGTGTAAGATAGACAACTGGAATTATGAAATATTGTACTGGAATTATATCAATATCGTACGCGTATGATTGTTAATTCGTACATTTATGTATGACTAACAGTGTTAGATACACAGAAATAAAAGAGTCGTGCCTCTGCTTGAATGAAATTGCAATTAGCTTAATCGGCACTTCTGAAAAAAAACAGCATAAGGGAACAATACCAAGACTATTCAGCTGATGGAGAACTGGCGACGAAGCATGTCGTCGCCTTGAGGTACCTGGAACCTGGAGTCGCTTAGGAAGCCCTTGGCCGGCGGCAGGAGTGCGTTGATTGTTGATTGATGGCGTTGAAGGCAGACCTCGGTGAACCTCGGTGTAATGGCTGCCGGAATATGCTGACTGAGCGATTGTCGGCTCGGTGGCGGCTGCGGGCCTGCGGCTGCCGGAACTCCTTGCCAGACGTAGGACGGCTGCGGCGTTCGTCGTATTTTGCGTGTTATGGGGCAGCGCTAGTGAATTTGGCGGCGCCCGAGGTGGTTATTGCTTGGAGTCACCGGGAGATGTCTACGTTTTGCCCTTGATTGATGGTGCCGTAGGAGGTACAGGCGACGGTCCTGGCAGTAGCAGAGTTGCCGTTGTGGTGCGGCGGTGTTGCTTGTAGCGGGCGGGGCGGCTCGTGGGTGTGGCCGCCGCGGGTATGACTTCTTCTGCGTATCAGGTGGCTTGCAGTGAGCTTGTAGTGGCTTGTTGGCCTGTAGAGAGCTTGTAGCTGTGTGTTGGTTTGTAGCGGGCGGGGCGGCTCGTGGGTGTGGCCCCCGCCTTCGGCTGCGTAGGCCTGTTGTTGGCCTGTTTGTGACTCCTTCCTTGTACTGTAATGTAACGTAACGCCTGTCCCCTGTTCTGTGAATTCTTGTGGCTTCTAGCGCTGTAGAACAGATGAGGTAGCGATGGCTAGGGCACGTTGGAGCACCGCTGCCACCAATAATGTAACGGTGTACGGCTTGATTGCGTGTAGCTCAGACAGGGTCTTGGTGGGCGAACAAAGCGAAAGGGAAACACTTGCTGCTTTAGGTGAATATATTCTTAAACCTAAAATACAGGGAGCGTTGGACGGAAAGCCGAGACAATAGGTCTGTGTCAGTCGGGCTCCAAGGAAGGAGTGGCGTTAGAGACTTGAAAAATAATGAAATTACAATTGCTCACGTAAGTCAAGGTGACCCCTAAGGTTGATGAAATGCTTTGTACACATACCGAGACACTCGTCCGGTAAACACTGACAGGTGACATTCCTACAATGGTGGCGTGATCTCTCTGAAGTGGGTATTTTCCACTATACCTGCATTCCTAATCCATGGCGATATATAATAATAATAATAATACATTGGTATAATTACAACTACTATAACAAATAGCCTACTGGGCAGAAAAAATATATGCATACAGAAAAACTTGCGACAGAAGTAGATTATACATTAAACAGAATCACGACAATGACTGGGAAGGGAACACTTTATAAGAAGCCGCGTCTTTATTTGGTCCTCCTCGGGCTCCAGCAGCTGCCCTATGAGTCACATACGCTGATACACTGGGCCCGGATGCTCAAAGGTGGTGATATCTTAGTCCCGGCGGCTGTTATAAGTGACTGGTCCCGTCCTAAGTTAGTACCGGGATAGGACTGACCACCTCCAGCGATGCTCAGCCGAGCCGCAGTCGTTCGCAGGGAGGCACGAAGGGTCAGGCCTATGGTTCACGAATGAGGCGGTAGAGGGCGGGCAGCTCACCAGCTGATGTGATTGCAACCAATGGAAATCATTGAAACAAAGAAGACAGACAATCAGGATTAAGAAAGGTGTTTGTAAACAAACGCCGCTAGCGACGAAAACTACCAGAAAGTAAGTATTTTCTCAAGTCCGTACAGCCAAGCTAAGATGGGGAAGACTCATGAGTATTGGCCGGAGAGGAGGTTACCGTACTGGAAATAACGACGGTCTAGAACTTTAGAAGTGGGGCTGTTGTCAGGCGCGGCAGAGAGGTGTAGATTGGAGGTGAACAGCACTTGTGTGTGGTACGAAAGGAAGTTAGAGGCTCACGGCTGAATTTTCAGTGAAGCTCTTCCCTCTTCGTCGAAGCGTCGCTTAGAGAGTGTGTTTCCGTGAAGAGATATTATCAAACGCTAGTTTCTTTTCCCCATTCGAAGCAATCTTTCCGTGTAGTGTTGGTACTACTGCAAATCAAACAAACGTTGAAAACCGAAACATTAATGCATTTTAGGTACATTTCTATAATGGAAAATATTGTGTGGCAAGTACCTATGTAAGCAGTGCTTGATACAGTGACATACACTCTATATAGCAGAAAATTTACATTGATGGGTTTTATTGGTTGGTACCCGTGGCGATGTTTGCTTCGCTCTGATATCGTCCCGTTACCTGTGGGCGGTGCTTAGGAGACCTCGTTAGAATAAACTGCTTTTATTTTCTTTATTCTCCTCCTGTTCCATGAGATCTCTTTCTCCCTTCGTTATTTTTCCCTTGTAAATATATTTTTAACTAGCCTTAGAGCTCCTATCAGTGGGTGGAAAATGGTATCATCTATATTGCTGAGCTTTGCTAAGCTCCACCCACAGGTGACGTCACGAGTTTGGAGACTGGCTGTGCGAAGCCAAGAACGAAGTATCACATACCACCACATATTCATACAGACTTGTGAAACATTCGCCCGGAGGCCGAAGCCTAGCTGTCAGTCCGTCACTTTTGAATTTGTCCCAGCACTCTTCATGCTTATGGTTTGAAGTGCCCGCCCTACAAACGCTTAAAAAGGAGAACTGTTGTGAGTAGTTGAATCTGAAGGGCGGGGCGTGCTGGCTGGGAGGTGCGTTCCAGTGTTGGCTTAAATTATCATAGGAAGCGTGAAGTCTTGAATAAACAGAAAAAAATAATGTTTCTCGCATTGTATGACTTTTTATATAAGGCCTAGAAATTTTTAATTGTTCTTATACCCAATTAATAATACAGCAACATGGAAAAATGTTGCAATAAAGCATTAAATGTGCGAAGATATTAGCGAAGAGCTGGCATTCACCTCCTCTTCGTCAAGAGAGGAAATTAATTCATTTCTTTCCCGCTCGCCGCTTCGCGCGCTGCATCAGACACTCCTCGTCACTGAGAATACCGTTTGGTCCACGAAGCCTTGTTTCCTCGCGGGAAGGGGGAAGAGATATTTGGAGAATTCCAGCGTCAGGATTTTTTTTTTTTTTACAAAAAGGAGACAGCTCAGGGGCACAAAAAAAGGAAACAATAATAAAAAAAAAGCCCGCTACTCGCTGCTCCTAAAAGGAATCCAAAGAGGTGGCCGAAAGGGGGGTCAATTTCGGGAGGAGAGGTGTCCTGATACTCTCCTTTTGAAAGAGTTCAAGTCGTAGGCAGGAGGAAATACAGATGAAGGAAGATTGTTCCAGAGTTTACCAGCGTGAGGGATGAAAGAGTGAAGGTGCTGATTAACTCGTGCGTAAGGGATTTGGATAGTATAGGGATGAGCATGCTTCCTCGCTCCCATATATACCTCACCGGGAGTGGCTTGCGCCCGTTCGGTAGATGTCTTCCTACCTACTCCAGCATAATATGTGCATTGAGGAGCGAGATGAGGGAGCTGAGGAAGAGGTTTGACAGTGCTCAGGAAAGGCAAGTCCTGAATGGGGGCCGGTCTGGCAAGGGCGGTGGACAAGGGAGAGGCAGGTGGGAGCACGGGTGCCTGATGGGGGAAGCAAGGTATGACATGCATGTACAGTCGGCTTCATTAATACCTCGGCCACCTCAGCAGGCTCTGCCTCCCAAATCTTCTTGAAGGCGACACCTGCCAACTCCTACACGATGACAGCTGTCATCTTGCTGTGATTAGCTAGATCCCCTTAGAGCTCCGCCCATGTGACCTGCCATGCCCTATCCTACCCGTATACTCTCTCTCTCTCTCTCTCTCTCTCTCTCTCTCTCTCTCTCTCTCTCTCTCTCTCTCTCTCTCTCTCTCTCTCTCTCTCTCTCTCTCTCTCTCTCTCTCTCTCTCTCTCTCTTGCCCAATTTCAAAAGAGCTAACTTCGTAGAAATCCGACGAAAACTAACAGAAATACAACTCTCAGATGACGGCAATGTAGAGGAAGACTGGCTAAGCTTTAAAAATCATTTACTCACTCAGCAGAACACATTCGTCCCTTTGTGTGAGAAGCGAAGTAATATTAATAAAAGCGAAATTAAACACTCAGTCAAGGAGAGAAAATTGTTCTACAGGCTAAAGAAAGAACAAAGAACGCCCGAAAACATTAGACTTTATCATGATGCCAGATGACGAGTAAAAAGATTAGTATGTCATGCAAAGCGTAGATATGAAGAAAATATTGCAGCCAACTGTAATAATAATCCGAAATGCTTCTTCAGTTACATAAACAACAGAAAGGCGATCAGAAGTGGAATTGGACCTTTGAAAAACAGCGACAGTGCACTAGTGACTGACAGTCAACACATTGCAAACCTCTTAAATAATTACTTTTCCTCGGTGTTTAATACTAACAGTCCTCCCACCACTACCACCAACACCAGTACTAATGTAAATCCCGAGCATGCATTGCCTAACTTTGAAATGACAACCGATGAAGTCCTTAAAGCCCTCAAATCACTTCAAACAAATAAAAGTCCCGGACCTGACAAAGTATATCCTCTACTGCTTATTAAAGAAACAAAGAGCGAAATACTCTCCTCCCTCACAACCGTATTCAATATGTCCTTGCGACAAGGAATCGTCCCTTCGGATTGGAAAAAGGCTAACGTGACACCGATTTTTAAGAAAGGAGACAAAAAATTACCAGGTAATTACAGGCCCATTAGTCTAACTTCAGTTGTAGGTAAGCTACTTGAGAGCATAATTAGAGACAAAATTGTGAGTTACCTTGAAAGCCACTCATTAATTGGGGACTCACAACATGGCTTCCGTAACAAAAGATCCTGCCTATCAAACCTATTGACCTTTTATAACGACCTCTTCTCAGTTTATGACGTAACCAAATCATTGGACATAGTCTATCTTGATTTCCAGAAAGCGTTTGATAAAGTCCCACATCATAAATTACTTTACAAATTAAAGCAAATAGGTATTGACGGTCAAGTAAACCAATGGATTGCGAATTGGTTGAGCAACAGACAACAAAGAGTGGTGATTGACGGATTTAACTCGGGTGGGCGCTGGTCACTAGTGGCGTCCCTCATGGCTCGGTTCTTGGCCCAGTGCTCTTCATTATTTACATCAACCATGTGGATGTTGGACTCATTAATCGCATTAATAAATTTGCAGACAACACAAAGATTGGTAACTCGGTTCACACTGATGAAGACGGGCAAAGCCTCCAAGAGGATTTGCAGAAAATTTTAGCTTGGTCGGATTTTTTTTTTTTTTTTTTTTTTTACAACAAAGGAGACAGCTCAAGGACACAAAAAAAGGAAACAATAATAATAAAAAAAAAGTCCGCTACTCGCTGCTCCTAAAAAGAATCCACAGAGGTGGCTGAAAGAGGGGTCAATTTCGGGAGGAGAGGTGTCCTGATACCCTCTTCTTGAAAGAGTTCAAGTCGTAGGCAGGAGGAAATACAGATGAAGAAAGATTGTTCCAGAGTTTACCAGCGTGAGGAATGAAAGAGTGAAGATGCTGGTTAATTCGTGCATAAAAGGTTTGGACAGTATAGGGATGAGCATGAGTAGAAAGTCGCGTGCAGCGGGGCCGCGGGAGGGGGGGAGGCATGCAGTTAGCAAGTTCAGAAGAGCAGTCAGCGTGAAAATAACGATAGAAGATAGAAAGAGGCAACATGGCGACGGAAATTAAGAGGTAGAAGACTATCAGTAAGAGGAGGAGAGCTGATGAGACGAAGAGCCTTAGACTCCACTCTGTCCAAGAGAGCTGTGTGAGTGGAGCCCCCCCACACGTGAGAGGCATACTCCATACGAGGGCGGACAAGGCCCCTGTATATGGATAGCAACTGTGCGGGGGAGAAGAACTGGCGGAGACGATACAGAACGCCCAACCTCGAGGAAGCTGATTTAGTGAGAGAGGAGATGTGAAATTTCCAGTTAAGATTTTGAGTTAAGGAGACCGAGAATGTTTAGTGTTGAAAATGGTGACAGCTGAGTGTTGTCGAAGAATAGGGGGTAGGTGTTTGGAAGATTGTGTCAAATTGATAGGTGGAGAAATTGTTCTTTTTGAGGCATTGAAGGACACAAGGTTCCTTTTACCCCAATCGAAAATGATAGTAAGGTCTAAAGTTAAGCGTTCTGCAGCCTCCAACCTGGAGTTATGTAATTTCTGTTGAGAGGGTCTTCTGTTGAAAGAAGTTGCATAATGCAGAGTGGAGTCATCAGCGTATGAGTGGATAGGACAGTTTGTTACGGAAAGAAGATCATTAATGAATAATAGAAAGAGAGTGGGTGATAGACCAGAGCCCTGTCAAACACCACTGTTGATAAGTTTAGGGGAAGAACAGTGACCGTCTACCACGGCAGAGACAGAACGGCTGGAAAGGAAACTGGAGATAAAGGAACAGAGTGAGGGATAGAATCCGAAAGAGGGCAGTTTAGAGAGTAAAGACTTGTGCCAGACTCTATCAAAGGATTTCGATGTCTAGCGCAACTGAGAAAGTTTCACCAAAACTGCTAAGAGAGGATGACCAAGAATCAGTTAAGAGAGCAAGAAGATCGCCAGTAGATCGCCCCTTGCAGAACCCATACTGGCGATCAGATAGAAGGTTAGAAGTGGAAAGGTGCTTTTGAATCTTCCGGATAAAGATTGATTCTAAAGCTTTAGATAGACAGGAAAGTAAAGCTATAGGGCGGTAGTTTGAAGGATTTAAACGGTCACCCTTCTTATGCACAGGCTGTACGAAGGTGTACTTCCAGCAGGAAGGAAAGGTAGATGTTGATAGGCAGAGGCGAAAAAGTTTGACTAGGCAGGGTGTCAGCACGGAAGCACAGTTTTTAAGGACAATAGGAAGCACTCCATCAGGTCCATATGCCTTCTGAGATGGGAGATGCCCTTTAACGTAGACAAGTGCCAGGTCCTTCAAGTTGGAACAAGAAATAAGAAATTCGATTACGAAATGCGCGGCGTTAAACTCAAAAGCATTCAATGCATTAAGGACTTGGGGTCAAAATCGCGTCAAACCTCAAATTCTCACAGCACTGCATCGATGCAGCAAATAAAGCGAACAGAATGTTGGGCTTCATTAAAAGAATTTTTTTATTCAAGAATAAAGATGTTATACTTCCACTCTACAATAGTTTAGTCAGACCCCACTTGGAATATGCGGTACAGTTTTGGTCTCCCCACCATGCAAAGGACATTGCTAAATTAGAAGGTGTTCAGCGTCGGGCAACAAAAATGTATCCCTTCCTTGCGCAACAAATCCTACGAAGAAAGGCTATCCACCCTTAACATGTTTTCTCTTGAGAAACGTCGCCTGCGAGGAAAACTGATCGAATGTTTTAAAATACTTAATGGTTTTATGAAGATCAACATTGTTTATGATCGATGACACTTTGCGTACGAGGAACAATGGCATAAAACTAGAATGTTGACAAGTAAATTCAGACTGCACCAAATTTTTCTTCACCAGCGTTGTAGTGCGAGAATGAAATAAGCTCCCACCTTCAGTGGTCCAGTGTAACACGATTGACTCCTTTAAAAACAAGCTCGACCGTCACTTCCTTCAACTTAATATTAACTCGAGTTGAAGTGCAACGTTTTGGAGCCATCTGATTAATATAGAATCACTTAGGTTTAAGGACAGACCACTTAGTCTGGACCATGGGGTCTGTGTGGCCTGATTTTCTATGTAAATCTCTGTAAATCTCTGTAAATCTCTCTCTCTCTCTCTCTCTCTCTCTCTCTCTCTCTCTCTCTCTCTCTCTCTCTCTCTCTCTCTCTCTCTCTCTCTCTCTCTCTCTCTCTCTCTCTCTCTCTCTCTCTCTCTCTGTATGTATGTATGTATGTATATAAGAGAGAAAAGGGAATTATGGTAACAGTAGAAACATGGGAGGTAGTAACAGAATGGAGAGGGATGTAAAAAAGGTGATTAAATTCATGCAGTATTATTTCAGGTGAGGTAATTTTCAAAGCTGACAGTTAATTGTTGTCATTCAGTAAATCATGTCATTCTTAATCATCAGAAATCATTTTCAAGACTGTAAATTCTGACCTGTCACAGTGTGTAGATCTTGTCATTCTTAGTTTGTTGAGGTCATCTTCAAGCCGACAATTCTTGTTTCATAGTTCAAATCTTGTCATTTTCCATCTTTTGTTCCTCAGATATATAATTTGCAAATTGATATCAGATTTATTTCCATGCATTTCATTTTGGTAGCAGGCCTTAGGTCAGGTTATGTTGTTGGTGGTAGCGAGTGTTCTAAGTGCTAATCGGTTCACGGATAGAGAAACTTATATCCGCCAGGGTTACTTTATTCGTGGGGGGGGGGAAGATTGCTCCCTCTTGCACGAGGGAACACGGGCCTTTGCCAAACGCGGCCCGTAGTAGGAAGCCGACAGACCGACTCTATCGGCGATCGAAATCTAGCCGACCAAGTCGGTCCGTCGACGAGGACTGGCGGGTCTCTCACTTTATTGGGGGGGAAGATTGCTCCCTCTCGCACGAGGGAGCACGGGCCTTTGCCAAAGGCGGTCCGTAGCAGGGAGCAGACAGACCGACTATCGGCGATCGAAATCTAGCCGACCAAGTCGGTCTGTCGAGGAGGACTGACGTGTCTCTGACTTTATTTGGGGGGGGGGGAGGGGAGATTGCTCCCTCTTGCACGAGGGAGCACGGGCCTTTGCCAAAGGCGGCCCGTAGCAGGGAGCCGACAGACCGACTTTATTGCAAACATCACACAGGTCATGGACATGGACAAGACACTTAAAAGAGGTGATTGTGTGTATGTGCGTTTGTGTGAATGCTGTTTGTGTAGGTTAACATTTAAGTGTTGGTGTATGTGTGGACAACAAGAGGACATGGACGGACAGTCAAAGATAAACGAGTACAAGAAAAGTTAAACATTGAAGACACACAAGACACATTGACAGACAAGGGAAATACACTTAACGAGTCTGCTCTGCAGCACCCATTTTCTTAATGTCGCTGAGGGGAAGGAGCACGCAGTTTGAGCGGTGACTGCTACAATGTTAGGTTACCTTATATTTAGTTTAATTAGGTCAGATCAGGTTAGATTAAATTTAGTTTGGTTAGGGTAATTAATTTTTATTGTGTTCAATGAATGTGTAATATGTAGGGATGTACCGATACCAAAATTTTGACCGACACCGATACCGATACCCCAATATTTGACCGATACCGATACCTGTGCATTATTTTTTTCATACAACAATTCCAGCAGCTAAAAGGCAATATCAAATGTTAAGAAAAAAAAACACTACTCGTTTTTCCACCATAGAAGGGAAGAAAAAAAAAAGTAACCAGTGGTGACCTGAAAAAAGGTGTTCATAGATCCGTAGCCAGACGTGCTGACCACTGCACCACGGAAGTGCATATTAACCCTATACGGCGCGGCGAGGCAGCAGTTCATGGTTAACCCAAGTGTTAACACCCACCCCCATGAGTTTCGACAAGGGGCGAGGGAGGAGGCGCCTCGTGAGGTCTAATTGACTCAGCAAGGTTAGCTTTACCTTAATTGCCGTACATTTAGGCAGCCCTGGCAGCGTGCCCCGTTGCGGGGAGACCGTCTGATTGACTGAGGCAGGTAAATGAGGCGAGTGAAGGGGTTCCGCCAATCCCGCGCCGAAGCTACTAAACCTGTATTGTACGCGTCCGCGGTACCAAAGGCTATACTGTATACCAAGTATTATATATTTGTATTCAAAGTAATATGAATCTTATCATTTAAAGTGATGAAAATGAAATCACGGGAAATTCCAAACTACGTAGTATCATGCTACTAGATAGTTACACTTTTCTAACTTTTTTTCAACAATTTAGAAAATCCAATTTCTGTTGAACAAAATTATTTGCAACGAGTGACATGCGACGTACAAAACTCCCTCAAGTATCGGTAGAATCGGCAGAAAATCAGCCGATACCGATAGCGATACCGATACTCTTAAAATGTGCCGATACCACCGATACCGATACCGATACATCGGTTCATCCCTAGTAATATGCTTCATTGTCAGCGATTGAGGCGGCAGCGGCAGAGCCCGCCATCTTCATTGTATTGTATTTTCTATTTCCTATTTTTTTCTGTATTTTCAGATTTGACCTGAGGGAGTGACCCATTATAAAGGCTCTACTAACTGCCAAAAGGAGACCAAGATTAATTACACACCACACACCAGTCACTGTCAGCGAAGGGTGCAGGGCAAAGCCTGCGGGACTCAAACATTTCGAAGGAGGAAGGGCCCCCTAGTTCTTCCTTAAAAGAGTGAAGGAGGAGGAGAGACGGGGGATTCCTGGGTTTGAAACTCTGCCGACCACGTCTCCCCTGCTCCAAAATCTTCTTCATCTCGTACACAAGTCAGCAGAGACGACAGAAAGAGTTAGGGTTGGGCTTTACTTTGGTTCAGGTTGGCGCAGGGGCGGAGACACCGTGGCGTGACGTCAATCTCAGGAAAGGGTGGTGGCCTGGCCGTGTCAGTTGGGGACTTGGGGTCAGTCTAGGTGTGTGAAGTGAAGTGGTCACACGAGCCAGCACTCCGTTTTCTATCGGCGTGGGGAAACTTTCGTTTTCCCTGGTTTTCATTATTATAGTACGTGTGCAGTGTTTGGTTGCCACTCGATTTATATAAAAGGTGGAAACATCACATTTCATTCGTTTCCGAAAGACGAAGAAACAAAGCAGAGAGAGAGAGAGAGAGAGAGAGAGAGAGAGAGAGAGAGAGAGAGAGAGAGAGAGAGAGAGAGAGAGAGAGAGAGAGTGGAGGGAGGTGACAAATCCCTGCCCAGAGGTAACATTTTGGTTGTTGGGGATAGCCAGGTCAGGTTGTTAGATAAGGCCTTCTGTGCTAAAGATAGGACACGTAGGACCAGGGTGTGTTTTCCTGGGGCGGGGATTAAGGATGTCAGCGACAGGGTGGAGTCGTGCATGTCAGGCGAGGGAGTCAAACCCATCGTTTGCCTGAGCGTGGGAGGGAACGACATAGGCAGGTTAGGTAGTGAGCAGCTCCTGCGTCGCTACATGGAGCCTCTTCGAAGAATTACGTCCAAAGGCGGGGTTCCTGTGGTGTGTGGGGTTCTGCCAAGGCGGCGGGTTGGTACCATCTGGCTGTCCAGGGCTATTGCATTAGACTGCAGGTTGGCAGATTATTGCAAAGCCAATGGATGGAAATTTGTCGACGCCTGGGACAGTTTCTTTGGCAAGAACCACCTATACCAGAGGGACGGGGTTCACCTTTCATGGGAAGGGGTACAGATCTTGTCTGTTTCCCTTGAACGTGGATTGGGGGCCCTGCAGGGATGATAGCGATCACAGAGTCATGGATAAACACTGCAGACAGACACTTTCTCCCAGAATTAGAGATTGAAGGGTATAAGATATTCCACCAAGATCGAGTGGCAGGAAGGGGGGTGGGGTCGCACTCTTCGTCAGGGACAATCTTAAGTGTGTCATTAACAATTCAATCAAGGAAGATAGCAATACAGAATCCCTCTGGGTAGAAACAATTAGTACGAAGGAGAAGCTTGTCATCGGAGTACTTTACAGACCGCCCAACCTTACCGGACAGTAGCCAACCCCTTTTACAAGAAATTAGTTGGGCGTCAAGATATAGGAATGTGTGTGTAATTGGGGATTTCAATTATAGGAACATAGAGTGGGATACTTTATCCGGAGACCAAGAGGCCCAGGATTTGCTAGATGTGATACAGGATAGTTTCCTTTAGCAGTTAATTAGAACACCAACGAGGGAAGAAAATATTTTGGATTTGTTGTTAACTAATAGAGAGGACATAATAAGCAACATTGAGGTTGGGGATTCATTAGGTAACAGTGATCATAAGGAAATTAGATTTAATATTAAATGGGAGGATAGTCAGCAGTAACAACACATTAATACCTGACTTCAGGAAGGCAGACTACGAGGGGTTAAGAAAGCAGCTGCAGAGGCTTAGGGGAGTGAGATCAGAAGTAGGTCAGGACCCAGGGCAGGGAGGGGCGTTAATATCTGGTGAGGTCACTAGTCAGGTCAGTAAAAAACATTTGAAAAAACATTTTATTATCCCTTTATACAATTATGTATTTACAATAATTTTGTAGTGCAAGGAGCCCATTTAAAGCTGGGAGCTTTTTGGACAGTACTGGAAACTTAGGTGCCGGATTTAATCAATAGTGCAAAAAAAAATATATATATATATATATATATATATATATATATATATATATATATATATTGAAAATATATATATATATATATATATATATATATATATATATATATATATATATATATATATATATATATATATATATATATATATATATATATACATACAAACATATAATATATGACAAAAGTAAAATGACGATAATAATAATAATAATAATAATAATAATAATAATAATAATAATAATAATAATAATAATAATAGTTATAGTAATAAAAATAATAATTAACACTGTGATAATTATAAAGTAATAATAGTGTAAATAATAATTAAAGTGATAATATCAACACAGTATCATTAGTACAAAAATTGTACTTGATTTATAAAAATAATATGGTAGTACTGTAAATGATAATGTAAGTAATAGTATTAATACAATAATAATTGTATAAGGTAATAATTGATTAAGCTGAGGACACACTCTGACAGATGATACATGGACTTAATAATTATAATTGAGAAGAATATGTTTTTTAAACTGTTTTTTTTTTAAAGGAGTGTATTGAATTTAGAGCTTTAATATTATTAGGAATAAAATTCCAGGTTTTAGGTCCTGAATAAGAAATTGAGTGTTGAAAAAGTGTTAAATTATGGGCAGGTGTACGTAAATTTTCATGAGTACGGGTGAAATAAGTATGTTGTGGCTGTAAGGACACGGAGGTTTCACTTTTGATCTTTTTATACATGTAAATACCAATTTGTAGCTAATTTATGTCAAAAAGTTTTAAGGAATTTGTTTCTTTAAAGAGAGGTTGTGTGTGGGCAAAGTAGTCACTGTTTGTAATAATTCTTATTATTTTCTTTTGAAGTCTAAACAGAGGTAACAGGTGTGTGGGGTAGGTGTTGCACCAGATAGGTGTACAGTAATACAGGTGTGGTAAGACATGTGCGTTATATAACATTTTCAAAACATCAATGGGCATGAATTCTTTAATTTGATATAACAGAGATACTAGCCTGGATAATTTAAGGATTTGGTTTGTTACGTGATGCTTAAAGGTCATGACTCATGGTATCATCATACGTTATTCCTAATACTGTATATTTATTAGTTCTGCTTATAATGTCATGGGAAAAAAATAGGGATGGAAGCATTGATGGTGACTTATTAGTAAATAGCATATAAAATGTTTTGTTTAAGTTTAATGTTAATCTATTACTCAGACACCATTTATGAAAGATTTGTAGGTCAGTGTTTGCTGTATGTATCATGTCAGTAGGCTTTTCACCAGTAATATTTAAGGTTGAATCATCTGCAAAAAGGATTGTTTTAAGGTTTGTAGCTTGGAGGGTGAATACAATAGTCTGGTAAGGGAGATTAAATTAGGACAGAAACAGCTTATACCTCACAGGGAAGTCAGGTCAACAGGTAATTACCCGCGATGGATGACAGACAGGCTAAAAACAGAAATAGGAAGGAAAAGAGGACTATATGTTAGAATTAAAAGGGGGGAAACTCACCTAAGGGATAGCTACAACGATTTAGCTAGAGCAGTAAAGAAAAACACACGTATGGCAAAACGTAATTATAAGATTAGAATTGCCAGGGAAGCAAAGACCAATCCAAAGGGCTTCTTTCAGCTTTATAAGACCAAGGTTAGGGATAAGATAGGGCCGCTTGAGTCAGGAGAAGCACTAATTGATAGTAATGAAGAAATGAGCGAGGCGTTAAATAGATATTTCTTAACTGTATTTACCAAAGAAAGATTAGATGATATACCTCAGGGAGAACAGATCTACAGGGGAGAAGAGGTAGAAGAATTAACCGACATCAACATAAGTAGGGAGCTCGTGATTAGACAGATAGATAGACTTAAAGTCACTAAGGCGCCAGGGCCAGATGAACTTTTCCCCAGGGTAATAAAGGAATGTGAAACTGAAATAAGTGAGCAGTTAACAGAAGTATTTAGGAAGTCACTAGACACAGAGGTGGTGCCTGTTTCATGGAGGCAGGCACACGTTATTCCAATATTTAAGAAGGGAGACAAATCTTCTATGGAGAACTATAGGCCGATTAGTTTGACGTCAGTTATAGGTAAAATGATTGAGTCAATAATAGCTGATAGTATTAGGGACCATATAGACAGACATAATTTAATTCACAACTCACAGCATGGGTTTACTAAAGGAAAGTCGTGCCTCACTAATCTTATATCCTTTTACAATAGACTATACGAGGCAGCTGACAATGATGAGAGCTATGATGTGCTTTATCTTGATTTTAGTAAGGCCTTCGATAAGGTACCTCACCAGAGACTGTTAAATAAAGTCAGGGCTCATGGGATAAGAGGGAAGGTATTTGATTGGATTAAGGCTTGGATTAGCGACAGGAAACAGAGGATTACCATTAACGGTAAAAAATCAGAATGGGTAATGTTACCAGTGGGGTTCCTCAAGGTTCAGTTTTAGACCCGCTTTTATTCATTATCTACATCAATGACATAGACAATGGGATAACTAGTGACATAAGTAAATTTGCAGATGACACCAAAATAGGACGCACTATTAGGACAGGGTAGGATGCTAGAGCACTGCAGGAGGATCTCAACAAACTGTCAGCTTGGTCAGAGAAATGGCAGATGAATTTTAACATCACCAAGTGTAGCGTACTTAGTGTAGGAACACGCAACCCATTACACGGGTATAGTTTAGACTCCACAGCGATAGGCAGGTCTGAGTGTGAAAGGGATTTGGGAGTGTTAGTGAACTCTGACCTAAAACTAAGGAAGCAATGTATTAGTGCGAGGAATAGGGCTAACAGGGTATTAGGCTTTATTAACAGGACGGTAACCAACAGTAGTGCAGAGGTCATCCTCAGACTCTATTTAGCGTTAGTTAGGCCACACTTAGATTATGCTGTCCAGTTTTGGTGCCCACACTACAGAATGGACATCAACTTGCTAGAATCAGTTCAGAGGAGGATGACCAAGATGATTCAGGGGCTGAGGAACCTCCCATATCAAAATAGGCTGAAACATCTAAACTTACATTCACTAGAGAGACGAAGAGTGCGGGGAGATCTGATAGAAGTATTCAAATGGGTCAAGGGTTACAACAAAGGCGATATAAGTAAAGTACTGAGAATTAGCCAGCAGGATAGAACTCGCAGTAATGGATTTAAATTAGAAAAGTGTAGATTTAGGAGAGATATAGGCAAGCATTGGTTTAGTAATAGGGTGGTGGGGAAATTAAATAGACTCAGCAATCACATAGTTAGTGCAGGGACGATAGCTTGTTTTAAGAGTAGACTGGAAAGCTACATGGACGAGGACGACAGGTGGCAGTGAGGTGTGGGTGCAGTAAGGTGATAGGGTACTGGTTCGTGCCTAGTACCGCCGGTATAACGAGGATCAAGCCTCTACCTGTAACCCCTGTAACTACACCTCACCCATCGTGAGTAGTGGGGGGGATTCTGGAGCTGCCCTGTGTAGGCCACCCGGCCTCTTGCAGTTTCCCTATGTTCTTATGTTCTTATGTTCCTAAATTCCTTGTCCTCTGTTTTTTTCCTTGTATCCTCCTTCTCATGCGGTGGGGAGGGAAGAAGGGTGGGGTGTGGACGGGGAGGGGTGTGTGAAGAGTAAGGAGGTGAGGAGGGTAGGACAAAGAGGAGGGGGAAGGGAATGGAAGGGAAGAAAGAGAGGTTGACTGCAAGGAGAAGGGAGGAAGATGATTGATGGGGAGGAGGAAGAGTAAGTAACAGGAGAGAGAGAGAGAGAGAGAGAGAGAGAGAGAGAGAGAGAGAGAGAGAGAGAGAGAGAGAGAGAGAGAGAGAGAGAGAGAGAGAGAGAGAGAGAGAGAGAGAGAGAGAGAGAGAGAGAGAGAGAGACGACAGTAATATATACCTTCGTGCTCAATACAGAGCACAAGTAGTATCCATAAAATATCATGAGAGAGAGAGAGAGAGAGAGAGAGAGAGAGAGAGAGAGAGAGAGAGAGACGGATGAACTGAGGTAGTGGGCGAGAGCCGCTGATTTCTGGTAACTCTGTCACTAACTTGGCCTAGGTGGCAACTCTAATCTCAAGCAAAATGAAACGCGTTTACATGGCCTTAGTATTTTACTGTATTAGTTTTTTAATCAACAATAAGTATTTAAATTAAGTTAAATGTTATTGAACTATAATCATTGATGACTTATCATCACAATACCTTGGAATCGCACAGAACATTTATTGCAGCAACTACATCCTAGTGTGTGTGTGTGTGTGTGTGTGTGTGTGTGTAGTGCGGCGACTAGGCCTGATGGACGAGTCTTCCAAAACCCACTCAGCGAGCAGGGTACCTCTTTGGCCGACTGGTAAAGGAGTGGCTCTCCCGTCTCGCTGGTCGCGGGTTTGATCCCCGGCGCCTGCAAAACCTTTCCTTGTCTGGATTAATTTATCGTGTGTTTCGTTACACGCAGAAATCCTGTGTGACCGGGAGTGTAGTAAAAAGAGAAAAATTCTGGCATTAAACTGGTAGCAAAGCGGTGGGCATCCTCTTCTGTGATCCTGTTGTGTCTCCCCTGAGGGATAACAGGTAGAGCAGGGGAAGGCATGGAGTCTCGCGGTTTGAAGTCACTAAACTGTCAGTCGGCCATATTGTCCAAGCCGGAGAGGAGTGGCCACATGGATGTACCTCCACGAGCGGCCGGCCAGACCACGTGTCCGCGTGTGACATTTCATGAGGGTTCGTGTGGCAGACTGGCAGTACATGCTTGCCGCTTACAATTTTCTAACTTGTATTTGTAAAGGAGACCGCACATCTTGGTGATGAATTGTCCTCACCGCATTTCTTGGTGATCATGAATACATTACCGCGCTTCTTGGATATCATGTACAGTATTTTCTTACCTGTTACAGTATATTTACAGTAATAAATTACGAAGCTGATTCACAGACTGTGTCAGGTATAAGGACGGGAGTAATTTTGTCCAGCAGTTTGTGCAGCAGTCACTCCACGGATGCGGTACTCTAAGGGCAAGCGCCCTCCATGTTAGGCGCAATCCACCCTCGTATTCGTACCTCACGGCTTGAACAATATGGCGGCCGATTTGACAGCTGAGACCACGAAAACTGGCTTCACTCACCAATACAGCGCGCTGGGCGCTGTGGGCCTCTCCACCCTTAATAACTCCGTGAGGTAGAGTGATGGCCCATGCATGCTCTCCAAGATTCATAGAAAATGGGAAAATTCTTGTGACTTTATTTCGCAGAATGTTAACTGCAACCTAACAGTCAATACGGGTCACCCATACCGCAGTGGGCTACTTCAGGACGTGGCAAGCTCTCGAACAAACACCCTAGGAGACCTGACCGGAGTGACAGGTTACATACCTGTCAAGCTACTGTGGTGTCTTGCCAAAAGATTTTGCGTTAGAGACCATAAGTTTGTGTATAAAACAGTAATTAAACCATAAGAAAACCATATTTTTTTTTGTCATTCAATATTTATTTGTTTCAAAACAAATGCAGAATGAAAACACAATGTAAGCACATGACACAGTATGAACACCACATAATGAAAAACAGTACTGTTTACAAAGGTTCTTGTAAACAGTACTGTTTTTCATTATGTGTTCATACTTTGTCATGTGTTTACATTGTGAACAACAGTACAACAGGAAATCATATATATAACACTTGAAAAGGGGAATTTGGGTTTTTTACCTACGTGGGTGAGGGCAGGAGAGCGAGTGATTGACGCGCCCGTTCCGACGGCCTCAAGCAGGGTGCACGAGGTACCCCCCCCCTCCACACACACACACACACACACACATACACACACACACACACACACACTAACAGTAACAGTAACCGTTACTCAGCATGATCACATGGATTTAAATATGGCACGTACGATATATTTCCAATTGTTTAAAGCGAACATATTAAAAAATATAAAAAAATCGCAAGCGGAGAAAAAACGTAAGATTTTCAACTTAAGCCGTAAGACTTGAAAATCACCGAAATTACGTAAAACTTACGCAAAAAACGTAAGACTTGACAGGTATGAGGTTAAAATGAATGAGGGAGTGATAGTTGCCCTAGCATGAAAGGAATGGGTGACTGAGGTACCGAATCTTGTCATAGAGAGTACCAGGGTACTTAAGGTTAAGTCCCAACACTGTCGGCGGACCAGCAGGTTGGCTGGGGTGGAACTACCTATCACTGATATGGGTGGTATGTCTCAAAGGGACATCTTGGAGTAGTGAACCGATAGTTGTCACTGTCTAAGGTCTCAACACACAGAAATTAATCTACACAGGGGGGGGAGGGAGCCGTGTAGTGCGGCGACTAGGCCTGATGGGCAAGCCTCCCATAACCCACTCAGCGAGCGGGGTACCTCTTTGGCCGACTGGTATAGGAGTGGCTCTCCCGTCTCGCTGCAGGGTCGCGGGTTCGATCCCCGGCGCCGGCAAAGCCTTTCCTTGTCTGGATTAATTTCTCGTGTATTTCATTTCACAAAGAAATCGTGTGGGACCGGGAGTGTAGTTAAAAGAGAAAAATTCTGGCATTAAATGTGTGTGTGTGTGTGTGTGTTAACACAATAAAGAGAGCAGCACGGCGATCAGTAATGGAATTAGGTCCCCTTCCACCGCCAGATAATTAGTTTACACTAATTTTCTCTCCATATGCTAAGGTTTACTGCAAGCAGGTAACGGTAAGGAAGCAAAGTGTCTTTGCATTGATGGAGTTTCCGAGCTTGGGTAGTGTGTCAGCCACGTGACCCATGACAAGTATATCAAGGTTCATGACGGTCAAGAGGCAGTGTCCCTCCCTGCTGGCAAGGGTCAGGCGATGAAGGGATATGTAGACTTCCTCAACTGCTGCCGATAATGTTTTACAGGGATAAGTATTGTTAAATCCATCCATCACAGCAGCAACACTCAAAGAGAAGCACCCAGACTTGTTTTAAGTCTCTCAGTACCCTCTGAGCGCTGCCGCCTCTCAAGGTCGTCAGCATCCCGCCTTGACGCGCCTATATCACAGGCTGCGTGGGTTACTGAGTGCCTATACTGAGACAGTGGCTGATCGTAAAGCTAATAATAATGCTGCTCCAGGGGGTATAATTTTGGGGGTATTTGTGTTGTTTGTGTGTGGGGTGCTAGTTTGGGGCGCGGAGGGCTGTGATGGCCGGCGGCGTGGGGTGCATCGCGGCGGCCGGACGATGGCGATGGGCGCCGAGAGGACCTTGAGGCGGCCTGACATGCTGGCCGCCACACGACTCCAGCACGTGCCACAGAGGCCGAGTGGCGGCACGGGGCACTGCGTGCAGTCCGAGGGCCCAGTGGAGGTTCATATCGGCGTGGGCAGCGCTGTGGAGCGCCGGCCGGTGGACGTCACCGATCGAGACGAGCCGTGCCTGCTGGGCCTCGACTACCTGACGCAGGGCGACGGAGACCAGGGTCCTGTGTTGCCGGTCGGGCGCGATGCCAGCGGAAGGCACGGTAAAGTCCACGGAGGACCTGCAGCTGGCTGATGGCGTGGCAGCCGGACAGAGTCTCGAAGGAGGGGGGGGGGGAGTCAGTCACGGTGCTGGTGGCTAACTACTCCGACGAGTCTCGGAAAGTACCCGCTGGTGCTAATCTGGGCACCTGTGAGGAGGTGGAGCGACAAGAGGAGACGTCGGTGAGCGCGGAGTCGGCCGCTGTGAGGCCGCTGCCCGACTTCCTGGAGGAATTGGCGCACCGAAGCGCCGCTCACCCGACGGAGGAGCAGACGGAGGTGCGCCACGCCCTGGCTCGGTGCGCGGACGTGTTCAGCAGGAGTGGTTTGGACCTGGGCCACACGAGGTTGGTGAAGCACAGCATCAACACGGGGAATAGTGCGCCCACCAAGAGCCCGCCCCGACGTGTCGTGCCGGCCAGGAGTGAGGAAGTGCAGCGGGCCGTCGAAGAGCGGGCGGCGCAGGGAGTGATTGAGCGATCGGACAGTCCGTGGCCCTCGGCGGTAGTCCGGGATATGAAGAAGGCACGCAGCGCTTCTGTGTGGACTGCCGGGCGCTGAGGGACGAGACTGTCGAGGACTCTCAGCCCCTACCGAAGACCGAGGACACGCTCAACGCGCTGGCGAGGGCCTTGGAGTTCGGGGCCTTCTTGACGACGACCAGCAGCCTAGAGGCGGCCCCCCCGCCCTGCCATGACCTTCGGGGCCGGATGGCGAAGGTGTAGATGAAGGCAGCGTCGAGGAAGGCGAGCCCGGAGGGTCTCCATGGCTCGTGCGGGGGCTGTGGCGAGAAAAGGCATAGGCGCAGTCGGTGCCCGGGGGAGCGAAGGACGCGTTCCCTCGACCGGCTGAGCCCCGACGCCCTCCAGCCCCGCTGTAAGGATGGTGGCCAGTCTGGCCACCGCTCGAGCGCCTGCCCCAGGCCCAGGGACGCGGCGCGGACGGGAAACGTGGACGGGCTGGAGAAGGGAGCCGACTTCCAGCCGTCTCCCGCCCCCGAGCCCCGCCTTGCGTAAGCTGCTACCGCCAGACCAGCGCGTTGCCAGTGGGAGGCTTAGCAGATGTAGCCACGTCGCGTGACAGTGGACACCGGGGCTGAGGAGTCCTCGGCGCTGCCTGACACGGGGTAGTGTGTACTGCTCGAGGGGCCAGTGGAGGCTCGTATCGGCGTGGGCAGCGCTGTGGAGCGCCGGCCGGTGGACGTCGCCGATCGAGACGAGCCGTGGTTGCTGGGCCTCGACTACCTGACGCAGGCCAAGGCTTATGGTGGCCTCGGACGGGAGCTGGAGAGGGTGACCGGAGAGGTGCCCTTTGCTCCCAGGAGGTTTTCGAGCTTGGCTGCGCGGGGAGGTAGTCACAGCCGGGCGAGGGCACCTTGCCCCGAGGGTGGAGGCCAGGAGCCGGTGTCGACTATCCTGAGCGTTGCGTGGAGCGGATGGCGTGGAAGAGCCCACTGAGGACTGGCGGCTGGTCGACGGCGTGGCTGACAGGCGGAGCCCCTTAGGGGCGCGAGAAGAGACTGTGGAGGACGTGGTGGAGGACTGATTTATGCGCATTCTATGTATTTTTGTGTGTTGCATGTTGGGGCAGTCGGGTCGGCTGCTTCTCTAAGGGAGGGATAGTGTTACGCCAGGGGGTATATTTTTGGGGGGTATTTGTGTTGTTTGTGTGGGGGGTGCTAGTTTGGGGAGCGGAGGGCTGTGATGGCCTGCGGCGTGGGGTGCATCGCTGCGGCCGGGCCGGGAGTCGCCGGGCCGCGCCGCGGGGCAGACGGAGAGAGAGCCCAGCTTCCAGAGACAAGAGACGTGCGCCGCTTGTCTGTGTGCCCTGTCCGCTTTTGTGAGCCCTGTGCTGTGTCCGTGCCCCCTCTGTGTACTTGGAGTTACTGTGCCTTGTAAACCAGTGTTTTGTACGTGATGGAGCTGTCAAGTAAAGTAGAAAGCCTTCACTGTGAGCCTCCTTTGTCTGCCTTGCTTCCGTCGTGTTGGCGGCCCTGTGGAGTGGCGGAGTGGTGTATCTTGCTGTTTTGGATGTTCGCGACCCGTGAGTGGTGGCCCAGTGTATTTTTTTACATTTTAACTGGGCGACCATTTGGTCGCCCAGTGATGAAAAATGGTCGCCCAGTAAAGCGATTTTTTAGTACTGGGTGACCAGAACAAATCCTCAAACTTTATGAGGAAATTTTTGTAATTTTAAGACAGCTCTTGCATTGGCCTTCTATCTCCGTTTTCTTTTATTTGAGAATTCGTTAATATTGAAATTTTCTCCCTTACTGAATTCAGTGTTTTTACATAGAGTGAGTATGATAGTTTATTATAACATAGTAAATGATCAAAATAATTGTAATACATTTATGTTGAAATAAACAACCAAGCATATAATGGTGGAAGTTTTCCATCATGTAGCTATGTACACCAGATACGAATGTTACTTGTTTGTTTTTAAAGTCCACCTGACTGTGGTTGTCCCGAGAGGTGGGAAAACGTTTCGTTACTTTTAATATCAGTGCCGAATTTACCCTGGGTCCTGTGTTATATCTAGGCCTTCCTCCCAGATTGTTTAAGTAGCCAGACATATGGAAAACAGCCTAGTCAGTCCTTATACCCCATCATGGAGCCGGGTCAGCTGGTGTAGTTTAATAAAAACGCGCCTCACTAAGTCTAGATCCGTTAATATTTAATATGATTATTGATTAAGCACATATTTAAAGGACTATTTCATCAATTTATTTGCCTCAGTGTGACTTAGAAGTATAAGATAGGGCTGATGTTGTTGTTATTATTATTATTATTATTATTATTATTATTATTATTATTATTATTATTATTGTTGTTGTTATTTTATTATTATCATCATCATCATCATCATCATCATCATCATCATTATTATTATTATTATTATTATTATCATTATCATTATTATTATGTGAAATTATATTTCGAGTTTGGTAGTAGATTATCACAAAATATTATTCATTTATATTTTTCACTTTTCAGTAATTAAAAGAACTCAAGAGTCAAGACTCAAGTCTCAAGCATGGCTAAACGTATCACAGATTATTTCAGTGTTCCAGCTGCAGCAAAGAAAAGACCAGCTGGATCAATATCTCTCAGTTCTGATGAGACACCCTCTAGAGATTTAGTGACCCCGTTAACTGGGTCTGACAATCTTACACAGAGAGGTGGTGGTAAAGAGGGCAGCCGTGATATAACGCCAGTATGCCCAGCAACGAAAATAACAAGAGTTACAGAAACTTCATCTAGATGTGAAGGAGGAGTGTACAGAGACTGAGTGGTATAAAGGATGCAATGCTGATTTTTTGGAGGCTACTTTCCTCATATCTATAATATACTAGAGAAAACGCGATTAGGAAGGCGACAAGGTTTAAAATGCACAATGTGCTACAATCATATTTCAGAAGCAAAGAAGTATGCACGCAATGGACAAGTGCCAATGGCTGATGGTGTGAGAGCAGATGGCAAAAGGGAACTGAAGAGTATTATTGATCATCTGAAGAGTGATGTCCACAAAGCTGCAGTTTGTGCAGAGGAGTCCCAAAAACTCTGGTTAAGTCAGTCTGATGAACACCCATGGGTAAATATCATGAAGTCACATGAAGCTGAAACTGTATCCCAGTTAATCGAGTTAGCAGTTGATGTGCATAATGACAGTAAGCAAATGACATTATCTGCGAATTCATGGCCCAGCCGATCACTGGCAAAAATACATTCTAGCAACCAGATCTCTGTATACCGTGAATATGGGCTAGATCCATCCTTTTGTGATTTTCAGCCACCGGCATCTGCATTTCATTATCGAGATCCAAATGTGTATCGAGAGATGCTTGACACTGTTGCTGAAGTAGTTATGGAAGCTACTGTTCAAGAAATAATTGATGCTGACTGCTTTTCACTACAAGTTGATGGTTCTGTTGATAAATATTTAGTTGATAACAAATTTATTACTGCTCGTTTTGTGGGGAGGGAAAAGAACATGAAGAACATTTTCCTAGGTGAAAGTCATTCCGAAAAACGTGGGCTGAAGGATTAATGGATGCTGTACTGACTAATTTCAAATACCTGGGTATTGGCGAGGTGGCAAAGAAGAAGCTGACCGGATTGACTACAGATGGCGAAAGTGCAAATATCGGAAGGGGAAGTCTGGGTTATGGGCCAAGCTAAATGAATATATATTGTCTGTTCAGAGCATGAAGTCGGTTCAGGGTGGAGCTGGTATCGTCGTTTACCTCTAGCCATTCTGCCAAATCACCCTTCGTACATTCGTCTCTCTCTTATTTCCCATCCGTGTGCTATTTGAAAGTGATATTTTATATATTCTGTATATAGTAAAGGAAGCTACATAGTACAATGAGTGTCGATGTTTAGGATTATAACAAGGATTTGTATAAATTCTATGACGTGGCAGCGATTTTTTCCCATGTTGCCACGTTGTGGTGGTGGTAGTGGTGGTGGTGGTGGTGGTCGGTGTGTCCCCCTAGGTCCCTCCCCCGGGTCGAGAGAGAGAGAGAGAGAGAGAGAGAGAGAGAGAGAGAGAGAGAGAGAGAGAGAGAGAGAGAGAGAGAGATAAACAGGTGGGTTGTGGGTGGGTAGGCCGGGAGAGAGTGCTAATCTGATAATTGGCGCTCGAACTGGCAGCGCTGCACTCATGGGAATTCTGGAATCTGCCACACCTTGAACCGGCTTCATGCTCTGAACACACTATAGGTAGAGATCTTCTTTGTGTATGGTGTGTGGCACATCGATCAGATCTAGCATTTTCTGATTCAGAGGCATCAGTGACTGAGATCAAATACTGGAGAACAAATATTAAAGCTGTAGCATTTTATTACAGAGCTTCTGCAGTTCGAACAGATGAGCTTAAGAAAATTGTTGCAGAATCAGGCTTTGCTTTTTTAGGTTTCCTGAGCACTTTGAGGTCAGATTTGTCGAGCATCTTTTAAGGGGGGCGACTAAGGTTATTTTTTTACGAATATATTTAAAATCGGACATATACGTTTTTTTCGCTCAGCATGGCTGGGATAGCCACAATTGCCATGTGGTGAGGTTTGTTTTCGTAAAATTAAAGCCCCTCACCCCTGGAAGCCATATTTAAATGGCCCGCGCTATTGCGTCATAGCCGGACTCTCGCGCCAACACACGCTGTATCATTCAGTGCTTGTATGTACGTAAAATTTGCATTAGAATATTTTTTTTCTCCGTAAATTTTGTCATCTGTCATTCCTCTCGTGCCGGATCGCAGGGAGGGTGTGAGTTGAGGAGAGGAGTGTGGTGGAGCCTAGGGATGGGCAAGTACCGTTAATTTGAGTACCGGTAGTACCGGTACCGAAAACTCAAGTACCGTTAGTACCGGTACCGGTACCGGTACCCAAAGGAGTTTTTTTTTTTTCTTAATGACTTCTGATGAAATTCCCAAACAAATTTCCTGTAAAGAAAACTCTCTCTTCCTTCAACTTAATATCAACTAGAGTAGAAATGCAACGTTTAGGAGCCTTCTGATTAATGTAAAATCACTTAGGTTTAAGGACAGACCACCTAGTCTGTACCATGGGGTCTGTGTGGTCTGTATCTATGTAAATCTCTCTCTCTCTCTCTCTCTCTCTCTCTCTCTCTCTCTCTCTCTCTCTCTCTCTCTCGATCATAAACTAGTGCGCGTTGACATTAGAGCTCAAACATCGGTGACTGAAAATAAAGTAAAGGTGCCCAATTTCAAAAGAGCCAACTTCGTAGAAATCCGACGAAAACTAATAGATATGCAACTATCAGATGACGGCAATGTAGAGGACGCCTGGCTAAGCTTTAAAAATCACTTACTCACTCAGCAGGACACATTTGTCCCCTTGTGCGAGAAGCGAATTAACACTAATATAAGTCCACCTTGGTTTAATAGCGAAATTAAACACTCAGGCAAGGAGAGAAAATTGTCTTACAGGTTAAAGAAAGAGCAAAGCACGCCCGAAAACATTAGACTTTACAATGATGCCAGGCGACGAGTAAACAGATTAGTGCGTCAGGCAAAGCGTAGATATGAAGAAAATATTGCAGCCAACTGTAAAAATAATCCGAAATCCTTCTTCAGTTACATAAACAACAGAAAGGCGATCAGAAGTGGAATTGGACCTTTAACAAACAGCGACGGTGCACTAGTGACTGACAGCCAACACGTTGCAAACCTATTAAACAATTACTTTTCCTCGGTGTTTAATAATAACAGTCCTCCCGCCACCACCACCAACACCAGTACTAATGTAAATCCCGAGCATGCATTGTCTAACTTTAAAATAAAACCCGATGAAGTCCTTAAAGCCCTCAAATCACTCAAAACAAATAAAAGTCCTGGACCTGACAAAGTATATCCAACTCTGCTGAAAGAAACAAAGAGCGAAATACTCTCCTCCCTCACAACCGTATTCAATATGTTCTTGCGACAAGGCATCGTCCCTTCAGATTGGAAAAAGGCTAACGTGACACCGATTTTTAAGAAAGGAGACAAAAAAGTACCAGGTAATTACAGGCCCATTAGTCTAACTTCGGTTGTAGGTAAGCTACTTGAGGGCATAATTAGAGACAAAATTGTGAGTTACCTTGAAAGCCACTCAATAATTGGGGACTCACAACATGGCTTCCGAAACAAAAGATCCTGCCTATCAAACCTATTAACCTTTTATAACGACCTCTTCACTGTTTATGACGTAACCAAATCACTGGACGTAGTCTATCTTGATTTCCAGAAAGCGTTTGATAAAGTCCCGCATCATAAATTACTTTACAAATTAAAGCAAATAGGTATTGACGGTCAAGTAAACCAATGGATCGCGAATTGGTTGAGCAACAGACAACAAAGAGTAGTGATTGACGGATTTAACTCAGAGTGGACGCCTGTCACTAGTGGCGTCCCTCAGGGCTCGGTTCTTGGCCCAGTGCTCTTCATTATTTACATCAACGACGTGGATGTTGGACTCAATAACCGCATTAGTAAATTTGCAGACGACACAAAGATTGGTAACTCGGTTCTCACTGACGAAGACAGGCAAAGCCTCCAAGAGGATTTGCACAAAATTTCAGCTTGGTCGGATAGATGGGAGATGCCCTTTAACGTAGACAAGTGAAAGGTCCTTCAAGTTGGAACGAGGAATAAGAAGTTCGAATACGAAATGCGCGGCGTTAAACTCAAAACCGTTCAATGCGTCAAAGACTTGGGGGTCAAAATCGCGTCAAACCTCAAATTCTTACAGCAATGCATCGATGCAGCAAATAAAGCGAACAGAATGTTGGGCTTCATTAAAAGAAACTTTGTATTCAAGAATAAAGACGTAATACTCCCGCTCTACAACAGTTTAGTCAGACCCCACTTGGAATATGCGGTACAGTTTTGGTCTCCCCACCATGCAAAGGATATTGCTAAATTAGAAGGTGTTCAGCGTCGGGCAACGAAAATGATCCCTTCCTTGCGCAACAAATCCTACGAAGAAAGGCTTTCTACCCTTAACATGTTCTCTCTTGAGAAACGTCACCTCCGAGGAAAACTGATCGAATGTTTTAAAATACTTAATGGTTTCACGAATGTAGACAGTTCAACATTGTTTATGATCGATGACACTTTGCGCACGAGGAACAATGGCGTAAAACTCAGATGTAGACAAGTAAATTCAGACTGCACCAAATTTTTCTTCACCAACGTTGTAGTGCGAGAATGGAATAAGCTTCCACCATCAGTGGTCCAGTGTAACACGATTGACTCCTTCAAAAATAAGTTCGACCGTCACTTCCTTCAACTTAATATCAACTAGAGTAGAAATGCAACGTTTTGGAGTCTTCCGATTAATGTAAAATCACTTAGGTTTAAGGACAGACCACCAAGTCTGGACCATGGGGTCTGTGGTCTGATTTTCTGTAAATCTATGTAAATCTCTCTCTCTCTGAATGAAGTGAATATTTATTTTTCGAAAAAAAATAGCATGTATAGTTATGGTGTACTCGATCATAGTCTAATAACAATATATTTATTAGCAACCTAAAAAGAAAAAGAATCGGACATGAAGAATTATCCAGTAACTCAATAAATAAATAAAATAAGAAAATACTGGAAACGGGAGCTGTGATGGAAACGGAAAGCAGGACAAAATGGTGGGAACTTGGGGAGACGGTCAGCGGGGCAGTGACTCAGCGTCTACACACAGGGCCCATACCGCGTGATACCACATGGAGGCGGGCGGGCGAGCGCCGAGCGTCACAAAGATCCAAACGGTACTGGTACTAGCGGCAATGAGCAGTGCCGAGTGATCATTAAGCTTCCCGGAACCCAAGTGATCATGATGCTTCGCGGTACCAGTACCGATACCAGTTATCGATACCAGGTACCGACGAGTGATTATTGAAGCTTCAGTGATCATGATGCTTCGCGGTACCAGTACCGATACCAGTTATCGGTACCAGGTACCGGTACCTGGTACCGATAACTGATATCGGTACTGGTACCGCGAAGCATCATGATCACTTGGGTTCCGGGAGCTTAATGATCACTCGGCACTGCGCATTGCCGTTAGGATCTTAGTGACGCTCGGTGCTCGCCCGCCTCCATGTGGTATGAGCCCTGTGTGTAGACGCTGAGTCACTGCCCCGCTGACCGTCTCCCCAAGTTCCCACCATTTTGTCCTGCTTTCCGTTTCCATCACAGCTCCCGTTTCCATTATTTTATTTATTTATTGGAGTTATTGGATAATTTTTCATGTCCGATTCTTTTTCTTTTTTAGGTTGCTAATAAATATTGTTATTGTTATTAGACTATGATCGAGTACCCACTACCCATATCACCGAGATATCCACTCACTAAGTGGTGATCTCTCTCTCTCTCGCCTGCTACACCTCCAATATTTAATCATCTTATATAATTCATCATGCAGTTCTTTATAGCCAGAAACTCTCGCCAAGGATTCAAACTTTTTCGTTAATGCTTATTGATAAATATGATCTCTCTCTCTCGCCTACTCACCTCCAATATTTAATCATCTTATATAATCCATCGTGCAATTCTTTATAGCCAAAAACTCTCGCCAAGGGATTCAAACTCTTTTTCGTTAATGCTTTATTGATAAATATGATCCTCTCTCTCTCTCTCTCTCTCTCTCTCTCTCTCTCTCTCTCCTCTCTCTCTCTCTCTCTCTCTCTCTCTCTCTCTCTATCTCTCTAAAAGTTAAAGATTCATAATAATTTAACAGTTGAAAGTAAAAATAAAAAGAAGACTTGTGTTAAAAGTTAGTGAGTCCAACGAGTCTTTAGAAAACGCTAATATATATTGTTATTGTTATTAGACTATGATCGAGTACCCACTACCCATATCACCGAAATATCCACTTACTAAGTGGTGATCTCTCTCTCTCTCTCTGAATGAAGTGAATATTTATTTTTTCGATAAAAAAATAGCAGGTATATTTATTATGGATGTACTCGATCATAGTCTAATAACAATAATAATATTTATTAGCAACCTAAAAAAAAAATCGGACATGAAGAATTATCAATAAATCCAATAAATAAATCCAAGCAACTGGTACCGGTACCGAGCAATCTGGTACCGGTACCGTACCGTTTAGCTGGTACCGTTAGTACCGGTACTGGTACCGGTACCTGCCCACCCCTAGTGGAGCCAGTCCCTACCCAGACAACAACGGGGAAGGGCACGCAACCTGTTCGTTTGTACTCCAGCCAAATAAAGGTCTTTAGAAATGACGTACAAACGCAAGTTGAGTAGTAAGAGAGCCATCAACATGAAGAAGGCTTATTGAACAAGATAGAGCGGCCAAGACCAGGAAGGGAGCAGTTTCGGAGCTTATGAAGTGAGTCGTGATCCTGCCACGCTCACCCGCCGCTCATCACCACCACCACCTGCTCCACCACCAGTTGATTCGCCACTCCCTACACCGAGTACCTCATCACGCCCTTCTCCACCACCACCTGCTTCATCACCACCTACTCCACCACCAGCTGCAGAATCATTGCCACATGAAACATTACTGCAGCTCCAACAACAAATTCTGCACAGAGGTGTTCAGTTGAACCCTCCTCCTTCTGATACAAGCGAAACTTTCATCACCGTGTCGCTTTCCCAGCTACAGACACTCATCGCGAGACAGAAGTGCCCAGTACGTACGGTCGCACAGGAATACCTTGACCGTAACCTTTTCTACAATGAGGAAGGTGGCGCCTTCTGACACCCTCACTTGCGAGTGAGTAATACTTTTTTTATAAAGAGGGACCAGATTCCTTAGCATTCTCCAATAAGTCAACAAGGTATACACAATCATATGTGAAAATTTCATGCCAATCAGATAAATACAAATGGCAAGACTTGGATAGAATGAAAAAAAAAATCTTTAGGAGCCAATATCTCTGAAAGTAGTTTTTTACACTTCAAAAAATTGCATAAAATCAGGAAAAAAGTCTGTCCGACTTTTGTTTGGTACCAACTAAAACTACAACTAAAGGGCATTTTTTTGTATTAATGAAATTTCAAAAATGTAAAAAGAAAACGGGACACAGAGTAGAGAAAATTGTAAGTGAAAAAAAATTGCAATTTTTTTTGCTCGAAGACAAAACAACATATCGCAATTTTATAAATACAAAATGTAGATATGTAAACAAAGTTTCTATGTTTTTTTTTCACAGCGATTAACTGAAAAATAAAGTCTGTGAAACAAAAAAAAGAAAATTACACTTTATATGAGTCTCCCCTATACTTCACCCGAATTTCATGAAATTCACAGACTGTCATATATTTACAAAAACAAATAACATACTAAGATTTCAAAGCTATTGTACGTACCATATGGGCAGGAGGACCCCCCTTAGTCGCCCCCCTTAAATCTGTGTGAATCAGTTTGGAAGAATTTGCCATCCATACGGGCACACTGGAATTCTGTATCCACATCAAAAATTAGCACCCGAAATGAAAAAGCAACAGTAACTGGCTTCCTGAAACTCTGGAAAGAAGGTGGCGACCAAGAGTTTTATTCAGCACTGATGCTTGATCTCCTTCGCCTGTTTGAAAAGCTACAAAAAGATAGTCAGAAATCTATGGCCACGCTCTGTGATATTGAAGTATCTAAAGCTGCTGCTCCTGCATCTGTGACATTAATGGAAGCTGGTCCATATCCAGGAGGTATGGAAGAAAAGCTGAGGGAAAAGCATGAAGCTTCAACAAGTGAAAGTGGAAGAAGAATCTCTCACAATCACTATGTTTCAACAAGGAGGAGTACATCAAGTGTTACAACTGAAATTGTCTTAGGTGCAAAGGAATAGTTGTCTCAAAGACTTGACCTAGAACAAGAGGACATAGTAAAACAAATTAAAGTATTCCTCGAAGGAAAAACAGCTGCATAAATGATTAACTCAACAAGAAAGGTTGTAGAAGGTCTTTTCGGAATAGATTGCATTACTGAATTCTCTGATGAAGTTCTTGGACATTTTTCCTCTGAAAACCTTCCTGTTCCTGGTAACATCACAGACGGAACAGGGAAACTCTACCACATGTTGATAATCTCCCAATCCGGAACTGTGTTTTCCAAACTAGTTCAAGCCCATGTCTCACTAACCCCTCACAGTATTGGTCCTGAACGAGCTGTCTCATGCCATACTATTCTCAAAGGCCCTAAACAATCCAGCTACTCAAGAGAGGCCATCAATAGTCGGATGCATATTGCCCTTAACAGTAGTGGGACAGCACACTTTGATCCTAGACCCGCTGTAGCAAAGTTTCTCCAGAAAAAAACAGCGCAGATACAAAGTTCCAGACAAAGAATTATATCAAGATAGGCATTTTATAAAGAAGTTCTTTGCCAAGGAGAGTTCAGTTTAATGTCCTTATGTGTTTCTTGATCATGCTGCTTCTTATTTAAACTTTTTTTTTAGTTTCTGAAAAAAAAAGGTTGTGGCAATTAATGTGCATATTTTCTTTCTTTTGATACACATGTGGATTAAATAATGTTCTTATTTTCTATATTGCATATTTTGCTATTTTTGTGATATGGAGTAATTTACCAGAAAAGTATATTATTTCCAGTATAAAACTATAAATACATGTATTATTTTGGTACTGATAGGACCACGAGGTACCTCCTCATAAGTCTTGTTAATGTGTATTCTTGGTTTATTGTATTTCTTTGAAAGAGAATGATGCATTACATTACACAAGATATTACATTTCAGCGTGCAAAGTTCGAATCAAATTCCTTGATCTTTGATATTAATATTTATATAACCTAGTTTTACTAAATTCCTTATCATTTATATACATTGATTTTAGCTTTGGGTTTGGGATATTCAAGTCATGTTGCCCAGTGAAATTTCCTTAAAAAATGCACTGTGGTGGTCTGGGGTTGAGGCACACCGCCTGCCCGTGCCTGGAGTGTGCATGGTGTGCGGGCCGGTGGTGTAACCACAGATCTGTATTACCTAGATTGGACACGCCTATTTTGTTTACATTGCGCGCCGCGAGCGGGCTTGGCGCCATTTTGAAAGATTGCACCACCAGAATATTAACATGCAAACATGGTAAGGAGCGCACTAAAAACAGCTCCCAAAACCTTAATTCTGGTCCGATTTCAAAAATGTAAAAACCGACACAATCAGGAAAGAGAGTTCTATCTGGATATCTAACAAATGGCAACTATCATTTGGACATATGCACATATGTAGGGTGTGAATATGAAGGCCAGGGCAAGGAGTTCCAAAGAAACTCTTGTGAATGGCTCATTTTTTCTATTTTGCTCAATTTGATTTTTTTAAATTATATTATGAGGATAGACTGTAGGCCTACTGTATGTGTAGGCTTTCAAAGACAACGACTGTTTTGTAATTGTATACTTTATTTTACATATTTTAGGCTACATAAAAGAGGTGGTCACCAAAATTTAGGCAGGTATAAAATAATATAATTTTCATTCCCATTGCTTGACTTGCCTCACACATTTTACTGTCCCTTAAACAACACCAACTTGTTTAGTTTCTGTCGCACACTCCTGGCCTGGAACTTTTGTGTGTGTAGCCTAGCCACATGATAGTACCTCACATTGAAGTAGATCTTGACCAGCAAACGGACCAAGTCATAACTGTGGTTGTCTATTCCTTGTGCTGTATCCATAACATGCGAGTGCAAACACAGGACATCAGGGTCAACATATCGTAATACAAGATACTGCAGTCGCACCAGGCTGATCTTTGGGTTTACATACATACTGGATAGGTCTCTCAGGTGCTGCTCGGCCTTAAGGAGAATTGCGATGACACCATCCGATGGTACATGTAGCTTGCTGCCCAGTTCTTCATGCTGAGGAACTTCAATGCTGCCTGGTAGTGTACTGAAGACTCAGAAGAGGTGTCAGACACTAGGCTGATTCTGCAGTCTTCGCAGCGGAGTTGATCAATAGCCTTCTTTATCACCCATCCTGAAAGTATTGCAAGAATCACATGTTTTACTAAAAGAAAAAATGGCATTTTTAATACAACATGGCGAATTGTGCTAATAATCAACATTTGAAGCTATTTTCTTAACATAAAGACTCACCAGCAATGTACACCACAATGTTCTCAACCAGGATGCCCATATTCTTGTGCAGGGCTGCATAGTTATGTTCTTCCCGGGTGATCTCAGCAGCATTGGTGTCATGCGGAGGAACATAGGTTGATGTTGTACCATCCAATAGGGCTGTGTCATCTAGTCTCTTCACATTTGCTTCCGCGGATCCAAGCAAACGGCCGGTACGGGCCAGAAGTCGCCTGAAGATGCTTGTGAACTGTCCTGCTGTGGGGTTGTTTGAAGATCCACCTACAAAATCACAAATTACAACAGATTAAAAGAATTTCTCAAAAAGAAATTTTACAAGTAACATCAGTGATGAAAATAATAAATAAAAAAGATACCTACCACATTGCCTGACAGCGCAGAAGAAAAGTTCAAGGTGATCTTGACTTGTTCGATAGGTCAAGAAGTAGTTGAAACCATGCACCTTGGGAAGCATGAGCTCTTCTACTATAGCTATGGTGCTTACGATGTCCATGCATAGTCCTACGATACAGGTTCCTCTGGAAAATATAAAAAAAATTACTTTTACAAGTACCTGTAGAAAGAGTATCAGCACAACTGTATAGCTCAAGTTGGCATATAAAGGGAAAGGGTGATACACTATGGATATGGTAGGCTAAGTATCAGTGGTTTACTAGCAGCGATATGACATTAATCATTGACTTGTGATATCAATTATCACCAGACACCCATTACCTGACTGAAGTATGCAAAGGTATCCCTTCCACAGTCTTCAAGGCTGTCAAGTAGTCCTTTGTTTCAAGCAGGAACGTCTTGATTTCAGCCCAGTTCTCCGTCCTGATTGGCTGTTTTGTTCCCTTGCCGTATGGTGAGCGACTATTAAGAACATCAAACAGGCGGTCAATCCTCTGAAAAATGATCAAATAACCCTTGTGATTTTTTTTTTTTTTTTTTTTTAAATATTGCACTCTTCACTCACATGCTTCATGACAAATAAAATGAATTACCCGTATGAATTCCACTGTTGGGCCAGCATTCGAGAAGGAATACATTCCAGTTGATTGGAGAAATTCCAATGCTGATGCCACAGACGATGAGAGCACTTGGACTGCCAGCTTGACTTTCATCTTCTTGTTCTTGAAGTCAATATGGTCTGAGTCAGCTTGTTCCCAAGACGCAAACCAATGTCTTCCTGTGTTGTGTGTAAATCTTTGATGAACTGCCACACAATCCGTCCTGATGGCCCCACAATGACACTGTACGCTTCTAGAGTGTTTCGTACTAGTTTGACCATATGGCAAGCATCAAAATACAGGTGTATCTTATGACCATTGTAGTCAAATGAAGGACAAAATGATGACGCAAGCTTCAGTCTGCAACCCAGCAGCTTAGCCATACCCTTGTTTGTACTGTGGCCATCCATGGTGAGTGAGCACACTCTGAGATTAGCTTCATGGCATGCATCCAGACAGTGCTTTACAAGTTCTGTTTGTTGTTCAGAGGACAGTCCTTTGGTGAAGTAGTATGCACACACTTCCAATTAGCTTTCAAGCCAACGAGCATGACTACTAGTGCTTCTTTAGCCTCCACATCTTCCACTGAACCAGCTCCCAAATCAACAAATCCAACAGTCTTGTTTGTCTTAGCATCATATTCCATCTTTTGCTTGATGCTCATGCCATCCAACATCATGCTGCACCTGAAAAATCATACCGAATATACAAGCTGGAAGTGAACCACTTAGTAGCCTAACCAGTATAGGCCTATATTATGTATCATAGCAATACCTGTATCTGAATACCTAAATGATAAATGTAATAGCCAATCTGGGAATTTCTCTGGCAAGGCAAATCCAACGAATCTCTGGTAGCTAACTGCTGTTAGGACAAAGAAGTAAATTAAAAAAAGTTAGTAATAAACTAAAAATGCAACCAAAACAATGAATTCAAACTGAAATATACAAGAATGCCAAATATTATACATACAGCGTGTAGTCTGCGGGATTTTCTTTAGCCTTTGCTGCCAGGAGTTCATCATAAGCCCATTCAAACCAGGTTGGGCATCATACTTCTCAAGCCACCTGAAGAAATAGCCATGAAATTGACAAAGTTCACATATCCAAAGTTCTCCTTAAAAATCCTTCAATTATTTAAAAGGAAGTGAAGCAGTTAGTTGAATCATTCATGAGGCAACATTTCCTTAATGTAATTGTTTTTTTGCCAACATGTATTGAAATTTGTATAAAAAAAATGCAATTTACTGATCTCTAAACAATAAAGTAGGACTAACAAACTGTAGTTTTAGAATACTAATTACCTGCGTAACGTACGCGGCTCAGGAAGGTTGATTCCCTTCGTCTCTCTGGTGTACCTGTACGCCTTGCTTGAGTAGAGGTGTAATGTTAGGGCAAAGTTTTTCTGTGCAGCACTATACTCCTTTGTTGGTTTTTGGAAGAGGTCACATGGTATGTCTGCAAATGACAAAAAGCAGTTGAGGATCTACCGGTTGAAGATTATGAATCATCCATGTAGCCTACAGCATAGTACAGTATTCGAGTGATTTACTGAAGATAGCAACCAGCAGGCAACATTCATTAGACTATAACAATGCTAACCTTTGTAAGATTCCAGGCGAACCTCAAGCTCTGCATTTATCAGATTTTTTTCTTCCAACTCCTTCAGCAATGATTGGGTCGTTTCTTTTGCCCTCTTCTCTCTGGCCTTTGTGTTCTTGAGCTTTCTACGTAATGATTCCACCTGGGTTCCCAGCTCAGAAATCCTACTGTCAGGTGTAACTTCAGCTGGTAATGGATATGCGTGCTCCTAGAATAGTGAAATAATCTCGTTAGTTGTGGCATTCTCTATTCACTGAAGTATGGTAAATGCATCTGTATTCATATGGCAATTTCATGGTCTATACCAGGGCTACTCAACTGGCGGCCCGCGGTCCGAATCCGGACCTTATGAGTGTTGTAACTGATTCAAGCAGTCCAGCCCCAAGTTCAGCAGAAAATATAACTGATTTACATGGTCCTGAAGATGATAGATTCTTATTTCCTTTCCTTGCCTGAGGCCCTACAATCAGTCAAGTCAATAAAATACACTTGAAATCCATCGCTAGGACTTTCATAATGTAAATATATTTTTTGTTACTCCTGGAGCTAGGGTCCAGTCCATTATTTAATCTCTCTGCTCTTTTACATTTGTACTTGTCTAACTGGACCTTTTGTCATAATGGTTGAGTAGCCCTGGTCTCCAGGATTTTGCAGCAGCATTCTCGCCTGGACTGTAGGCCCTGAAGTCAAGGAGGAAACACACTTGCAAGAATCCACGTTAGGATCTTTCATAATGTAAAATTATATTGTTACTCCTGGAGCTGGGGTCCACACACATTAATCGAATTCTTCAAAATATTTGTACTTGTCTAACTGACCTTGCTCATAATGCTGAGTAGTTTATTCATACTATAGGCCTATTCTACTGTACAGCCTATAGCTATCATTCTCTCACCAACCTCCCATTTTCCCAAAGCAACAGTGTCTCAATTTACATGGAAATAGTAATTCAGTTACCGTATGCATTTGTTCCGTAGAAGGCCCAGGTTGAGGCATGGGCACTGGTAAGTCTTCACTTGTACTTGTGACAGTTGACCTGGTCCTTGTAGATACCTATTACAGTACAATGCAAAGAAAATACAGATAATTACTACCAATGACCATACTGTCGCTTCCCATAAAATTAATGAGGTAATTTGTCATGCTTCATACCTATTTACAACATGCTACATATAGGACAGCAATATATTGATATAGATGTTGATAATAAAACCCACATGGTAGAAAACTAGAACTAATGTATTTGGGAGACACGACAGTTTTGACACGCTAGTAAATGTCAAAACTGTCGTGTCTCCCAAATACACATTAGTTTCTACCATGTGGGTTTTATTATCAAGCATCTAGCAATCTTCTCATACTGATATAGACATTACAGTATTTTGTAATAGGCCTACCTGCAAGTGGCTTGGTAGATCAACCAATTCTGGAATTGCTCCCTCACGTAGCTGTGCATGATGCATGGTAGTATTTACCATACTTGGACGAAAGTGAGCACTGCATACGAGAGCAGTATTACTGGGTAGTCCAGTAAAGATATGGCAAAAAGGGGGTCAACCCACCACAAATTGCAATAGTTTGTCTGATAAATGCTTATAAAAGTAAATTATCAATACAATAACATATCAAAAGTCTAGAAAAATCTAATTATGGGAACATGTTTTAAATTTGTGATAAATATACACACCCTAAGAAAAAAAGTGTCAATTTTATATGCGAATAAATCATATAAAAAGTTATATGTATACATTGTTTTCCATTATACGACAAAACTAAGAGCTTCATAGTAGGTAAAATTGAATTTAGAACACATTTTATTCCTGTACTTTTTCCCATTTTCTTCATAGATTTCGATATAAGAGACTTTTCAAGGGTAAATGAGGTATTTTTGCATATTTTACTAAGAGTTCCAAATCGATCTCCTACAGTTTTCATGCTAGATCAAAAGTAAATAGATTTTTGGAAAAGGAAAATCAATATCTACAAACGATCACTCTCCTATTTTGCATTTTTTACTTTTTTATATAGTAAAAGTAATAAAAAATCAAAATATGTATTGGGGGCCTGTCCGGGATGATATGCAGTGGATTATTATAACTAATTCATTGTTATTTTCCACCACTTCATCTTCGCTAATCATTTATTGTTTCATGTATGTTCGTTCACCCCTAGTATCACTCCTATTACTTTTGTAATCACTGTGTCACTGTGTTTGTTGGTGCTGTTTCATGTGCAACGTGATTGAGTGTAGGGATTGACTGTGCCTTTAATAACTAACCACGCAAAGGCCTAGCGTGGAGACTTTATCAGTTCCTCATACTCTTAATTACGTTTTGCTCTGTTCGAATCTTTCCTGTGAGACACTTTCTCCCCATAGCCTACGAGACTCATTTTCTTTAGGAACCACTGACGTTCCGAATCAATTCAATACTTCACTCGACTCATAACTTGACCAGCTCAAACTCAAACGAGTACTTAATGCCAGATCCTGTTTGCAGATGTGGGTATTGCATTCTCTGGTCATTCTCCACTGGCTCGTTATCTTCGTCGAAGTGTTATCTCTTCAGGGTCGCCCTATCAATTAATCTCATGCCAGGATTGTGAACTAGTTAATAGTTCAGGAGATTACTGTGTCACATTCCAAGCATCACTTTTAACCATTAGTGGTTACTAACAACTTTCGTACAACCGTTAAATCGACTTGTACATCAATCAAAATGGTGTTCAACGTAGAAGAGTTTGTCGGTAATCCCTCTGTGGAGGAACTTAAAACAGCAACTGTAACTGTGGAACAACTTAAATATATTGCTACAAACTATAATATTCCCTTCACTAGTCAAACAAGAAAACCCGAGTTGATGTCCCTAATTCTAGCTCATCTGGGTGACCCTGAGGAGGAGGCTGACCACCTCATGGAAAGCCCTACCTCTTTGGGTTCTGCAAACCCCGCAATCGCCCTAGAGATAGAGAGGGTGAAAATGCAGGCACTCCAGATGAAGCTAGAATATGAAAAAGAAGCAAGAGCACTTGAACACGAACGAAATGAAGAAAGTAAAACACGTGAAAGGGAAGAGAAAGCACGTGAACGTGAACATCAACTCAGCGTGCTTCAGCTGCAGTCCTCAGACGGGGGGACTCGAACCCCTAATAGGTTGCAGATAACCAAATTTCTTCCTCTTATGCCTCAATTCTCGGATTACGATCCAGAAGCATTCTTTCGGGAATTCGAATCCTCTGCCATTCACTTCGATCTACCTAAGGAGGACTGGACATGGCTAGTCAAGCCCAAACTCAACGGTAAGGCCTTTGCAGTCCTAGACAATATCGAAGACAACTCAGATTACGAGGTAGTAAAAAGCGCTATTTTAGCAGCTTATGCAGTCACCACAGAGGGATATCGACAAACCTTCCGCAACATGAACAAGACATCTGGTCAAACATACTTGGAGTTTGCATCAGAGAAACTCCGAGCTTTGAGACACTGGCTTAAGTCGGCAGCTGTAACCACATATGACGATCTGGTAAACCTTGTAGCTCTAGAGGAATTCAAAGGGAAGATACCATACTCAATCATGTTGCACATCACTGATAAGGATGAGACTGAACTCTTAAAAGCCGCCAAATTGGCGGATGTCTTTTCACTAATACATCGCTCTATGCCCTCAGGAGACAAGAAACTTCAGCCTGTGGGTAAGTCAGGTGCAAGCTATAGCAAGGATGTAAAACCCGCAGAGAGTAGTGGTAGTGCCAAGTCTCATCTCAAAGGCCAAAGTGTACTCATCTCCTGAGGGTTCGGCTAGCAGCAACAACTGTCCGTCTACATAGCCTGACCCACTCCAGGTAAAGGTCTCTCTGCTTTGATTTATCAGGAAACCTGCAACAGAAAGTTGAACATTTATTTGGTAATTTGCTAAAACTACAGAAAAGTTCCCACTTATAAAACCTCCTCCAGTGGCTGACCATTAGGTCTACCAATCTAACCAAATCTACCCTAACATAACCAATCCTAATATATCCTAAACTATCCAATTCTTACCTAAACCAGTCTATCCTAACCTAAACTAACCAATCCTAACCTAACCTGATCTAACCTAGTCTAGCCTGTCTTAACCTATCGTATCCAAACACATTTCCGTATCGATTTTTAGTATTACATTGGTCCTACAAGACCATTATATGCACTCCAGAGTGGTTATTAAGTACTCACAGCAGAAAGAATATAACAGCAAATCTTATTATCCACCTATCCCCTATCAGAGAGATCAACATTCCACAAACTCTCTGAACAAAGGGCTGGGAGTGGGAGTGTTCTCTGTTTTACACTCGATTTTCGGGTATTATCATATAAAACTGTGACCAAAATTGACTTACTTATGAAATGAGATTCCTCTACTCTTCGTAACTTTATTTTTGTAGTTCTTGCAGTTAATTACAAAGCACTGGGTGCCTTTTGTTTCTTCTTTCCGCGTTTTCCCCATGCTTTCCCCATACAGCTGATGACTGGCGCAACCTTTCAAAATGGCGCCTTTGAATCCCGCCCGCGGTCACGTGATGTCCAATCTAGCGAAGCTAATATATATCTGTGGGTGTAACAATAATCTCCTGTCACCTTACGGCACATTCCAACGGCTGGTGACCAAATTATGGTAAAGTATAAGGGCGTAATGGTGTGTTGGCGATACCTGCTGATGTAAAGACACAAACTACATGTCTCTTATTTATTTTCTCAGAATTCGTTGGCTGCTGGCTCCCAGCTGGATGTTAGAAGAAGGTGTGCAGGTCTGATACAATTAAGTGTGCCCAGTTTCAGTGGACGACCCGTATGGCTATGGATCAGAAACAGAAAAGAGAGCCTGCGCATAGCGTTTGAAAAGCACGTCGAAAACAGGGCCAATAATGGTGTCCAAATCTTAGGTTGTCGGGACTCTCTCTATCAAGGGACTCTAGAGTAGGCGCGGCCGGGAGACCTTGAAGCACGGACCGCTGGCCAAGTGACAAATCATCTGTGACATCAAGATCAAGCTCATCGCCCCGCCCAGCTGTCGCTCGCTGCCCCGAGGGTGAGTTTTGGACTTTTGTGTTTTGGTCACTGTGGTGGCCAGGCGCCTTGTTCACCCGTGCCATCAAGATCACCCGCTGAGGGTGAATTTTGGTAACTGTGGCCAGGCGCCTTGTTCACCCGTGCCATCAGGATCACCCGCTGCCCCGAGGGTGAATTTTGGGTAACTGTGGTGGCCAGGCGCCTTGTTCACCCGTGCCATCAGGATCACCCGCTGCCCCGAGGGTGAATTTTGGGTAACTGTGGTGGCCAGGCGTCTTGTTCACCCATGCCATCAGGATCACCCGCTGCCCCGAGGGTGAATTTTGGGTAACTGTGTTGGCCAGGCGCCTTGTTCACCCGTGCCACCAAGATCACCCGCTGCCCCGAGGGTGAATTTTGGGTAACTGGTGGCCAGGCCTTGTTCACCCGTGCCATCAGGATCACCCGCTGCCCGAGGTGAATTCTGTAACTGGTGGCCAGGCGCCTTGTTCACCCGTGCCACCAAGATCACCCACTGCCCCGAGGGTGAATTTTGGGTAACTGTGTTGGCCAGGCGCCTTGTTCACCCGTGCCATCAGGATCACCCGCTGCCCCGAGGGTGAATTTTGGGTAACTGTGTTGGCCAGGCGCCTTGTTCACCCGTGCCACCAAGATCACCCGCTGCCCCGAGGGTGAATTTTGGGTAACTGTGTTGGCCAGGCGCCTTGTTCACCCGTGCCATCAGGATCACCCGCTGCCCCGAGGGTGAATTTTGGGTAACTGTGTTGGCCAGGCGCCTTGTTCACCCGTGCCATCAGGATCACCCGCTGCCCCGAGGGTGAATTTTGGGTAACTGTGTTGGCCAGGCGCCTTGTTCACCCGTGCCATCAGGATCACCCGCTGCCCCAAGAGTGAGTTTTGATCACTGTGGTGGCCAGGCGCCTTGTTCACCCGTGCCATCAGGATCACCCGCTGCCCCGAGGGTGAGTTTTGGTCACTGTGGTGGCCAGGCGCCTTGTTCACCCGTGCCATCAGGATCACCCGCTGCCCCGAGGGTGAGTTTTGATCACTGTGGTGGCCAGGCGCCTTGTTCATCCGTGCCATCAGGATCACCCGCTGCCCCAAGAGTGAGTTTTGATCACTGTGGTGGCCAGGCGCCTTGTTCACCCGTGCCATCAGGATCACCCGCTGCCCCGAGGGTGAGTTTTGATCACTGTGGTGCCCAGGCGCCTTGTTCACCCGTGCCATCAGGATCACCTGCTGCCCCGAGGATGAGTTTTGATCACTGTGGTGGCCAGGCGCCTTGTTCACCCGTGCCATCAGGATCACCCGCTGCCCCCAGGGTGAGTTGTGATCACTGTGGTGGCCAGGCGCCTTGTTCACCCGTGCCATCAGGATCACCCGCTGCCCCCAGGGTGAGTTGTGATCACTGTGGTGGCCAGGCGCCATGTTCACTCATGCCATCAGGATCACCCGCTGCCCCGAGGGTGAATTTTGATCTCTGTGGTGGCCAGCCCGCTCTGCTGCTGCGAGAGGGCGTGGCTTCCACTCCTCCATTATAGCATTTTTGCTGAACACCGGTAGTTGCTCAGCCCAACCGGTACTGGCTGAAATGACTGGTAAGCAGGGAATGATTTATAGGACTCGCAATGGCCCGGGACGGGGCCATGACACTGGCGTTGCAGGCAGCACTGGCGGGGTTGTTTCGGCATCCAGCCGCGGTGATGAACCTTTTCCCTGTGTTATATGTGGCGTAAATATTGGTGAGGAGGACTCTCTTGAGTGTGAGCATTGCCAGACCTGGACTCATGGTGCTCAAAAGTGTTCTGGCCTTCCACTCTAAGCTTTCAAGAATGTAGTGGAATTTTCCACTCTTGGCGTCTGTTATGTTTGTACTTCCTGTCGGCTAGGACGTAGTCAAAAACAACCTTGTAGCAATGATCTAGCTCAACTCTTTGAAACAGTTAAAGGCTTGAGTAATGCAGTTGCCAAGCTGTCTGATGAGATCAAAGTACTTAGATCAGGTCCAGGGCCAGTCACTCCAGCTCCTGGATCTGTTCCAATGCCTAGCCCCACAGAAATTAGGAATATCTTGCATGAGGAGGCTGTGGAAATCAGGGAAAGAGAGAAAAGAGGCGACACTGTGATCATTCATGGTTTGGGCTCAGATGTTGAATCCCTCTCTCAGAAGTTCAGGGATGTGGTGTCTTTTCTTTTTGGTGTTGGCAAATCTATCTCTTTGGAGGAAATTGTGCCCATTAAGCCTGACCTGTGTCGTGCCAAGATCAAGGATACTGCTGCTAGATGGGATTTGCTAGACGCAGCGAAGAGACTAAAAAACTCTTATTTTGATAAAGTGTATATCACCAGAGACATAACGTTTAAGCAACGGGCAGTTCTTAAAGAACGTCTGTCCTCTTGCATGCAGGACTCTAACAGTGGTGCTCTGCACCCAACTATGATGCATATCAACGACGAGGATAATCTGCCCAAAGATGTCAGTGGTGATGGAGGTGGAGCTATTGGTGGACTTACGTCCTCAGATGGAGTCCGCAGTGTAAACTCAAGATCAGCTAGTAACGGCCACGCTGCTGGTCATACTTAAAAAACTAGCTCCACCAGCGTTACCCAACACTCATATCCTATGTTCTAAACTTTTTAATATTGCACTTTCCAATTTAAATTGCCTTTCTAATAAAGTTTTTTACGTGAATAAATTTTGCCATGAGGAGGATATAGCCATATTTTCAGTTACAGAAACATGGCTACAGCCAGTTATAAAAGATTCAGTTGTTAACATTGATGGCTATTCTCTATTTCGTAATGACTATGGTTTAATTTTTCCAAAGCATGGTGTTTGCACCTATGTCAGAAACAATATTAAGGTTCACAAGTTTAATGACTCTGTCTCCTTTCCCAACACCTTAACTTTGTCTGCCTATGTTGAATTTGTATATCCTAACAGTTTACCATCCTCCATCTTACACTCAGGAAGAGAACATTGCCCTTATTGACTTCATTGGGACTTCAATCTGCCCTCAATCTCTTGGAATGATGTGGTGCCAGATCATAACATTGCTGCTTGTGACACCATGTTTCTTAACCTATTCCAAACTTTGGGTCTCTATCAATGGATTTTAGAACCAACCTTTATTAAGTCAGGAAACATTTTTTATTTAATCCTTACCACTGAAGATGACCGTATTCAAGATATCATCATATTTCCTCCTTTTCCTAATTGTGGTCATGCTCTTGTTAAAGTAGCATATCTATATCAAGGAGAAGACACTCGTGATAGGGTTGGTGCTCCTCTATTGGACTGGGCCAGAGGTAACTATGGTAGGATCTGCAATGCCCTTCACCAAATTGATTGGGATTATGAGCTAATGCATCTTGATGTTGACACTGCTAATGCCTTTTTATCCAACACCCTGATCCAGTTAGCCAACCAATTCATCCCTATCAAGAGGCCTCGCAGTAAGTGTCCTCCTTGGAGTAAAGATATTCCTCGTAATCTATTCAAACAATGCAGCAAATTTTGGATGGAATATAAACACTTACGACAAACTCATGGTAGACAGTTTTATCTCACGCTACAAAAGCTATTCAAGTTTAATGAGACCAATGCTATTCTAAGGGCTTCCGCCCTAACCACTCAGATGAACTATGAGGACAGGCTCATCCAGTTCCACTCTGTTAAACCTAAGCTGTTCCACTCCTGCATCAGGAACAAAAAAGTTGATCATCCTAAAGTTGGTCCTCTTATGGTAAATGGAAATCTAACGGATGACCCAGATTGTATGGTGAATACATTGCCAAAAGTTTTGCCTCTGTATTTGTTGTGGAGTCTTCCAATAATGTGTTTCCCCACCAAGTGTGTAATGGCAATATATCAGATGTCCAGTTCTCACCAAGATAAGTTGAATCCCACTAAAAAACTCTGAATGCCGACAGTGCTATGGGACCAGATGGCCTCCACCCTTGGCTACTTAAGGAATGTGCTCTTGAGCTTGCCTACCCCATGGCTATTCTTTTCAATATGTCAATGGCCTCAGGCTTCCTTCCCCAATTGTGGAAACTTTCCCATGTATCCCCCATCTATAAGAAAGGCCCTTGTAGCAATCCTCCAAACTACAGACCTATCAGCCTCAATCCCATACCCTGCAAAACTATGGAGCGCATTATCTGCAAGTCTCTTTTTGGTTTCATTGAAGACCACTTACTGTCTGACGAACATCAGTTTGGCTTCAGGCCAAACAGATCTGTGTCTGACCAGCTCCTACTCACTTACGATTATGTAACCTACTGGTACGACCAGGGTCATGTGGTGGAATTGATACTATTTGATTTTGTCAAGGCGTTTGATCGTGTTCACCACCAGGTACTGGTAGAGAAATTAATTTTATTGGGATCTCTGGGAATCTTTTACAATGGATCATCAGCTTTCTTGTTTGTCACACCATGAGGGTCTCTATCAATGGTTATGTAAGTTCTCCTAAGCCAGTTCTAAGTGGTGTTCCTCAAGGCTCCATTCTTGGACCACTCCTGTTTCTTATCTTCATAAACCACACTTGTTCTCAACTCCATTGCGAGTACAAAATGTTTGCAGATGATCTTAAACTTTACCTCCATTTAGCTCCTTTCTCAAATTCTGATCAAGCTTCACAAGAAATGCAAAGTAGTATTGATATGCTGTCAGCCACTGCCTTCTCCTGGGGCTCAGATTCTCCTCTAACAAGTGTGTCCACCTCATTTTGCTAGACAACAACATGTGATGATAGACAATCTTTATCCTCTATACACACTTGATGGTACATCAATCAACCGCTGTTCAACACACAAAGACCTTGACGTGATTGTAGACAACAAATTGAAATTTCACCAACATATCAGAAGTATTGTTACAAAGGCTGGAGGCATTTCTACCAACCTGTTGAAGTCCACTGTCTGTTGCTCAGCTAGGTTCCTGTCTTCCTTGTATATCTCTGAGGTTAGACCTATTCTGGATTTTGCTTCCCCTGTCTGGAATTTGGGTTACCAGGGAGATCTGAAATTGTTGGAATCTGTGCAACGTAGGTGGACTGAGCAGGTTATTGAGCTAAATGACCTCTCATATGCTGATAGACTGGACAGGCTTGACTTTTTTTCAGTGAGAGGTAAAATGTTGAGACAAGACATGATCTACTGCTACAAAATATTCCATGGTCTATGCTCTGTTCAACCTTCTGATGTTTTCACATTGTCCCCACAAGTGGGCACTAGAGGCCACCAATTCAAGATCCTGATGCAACACACTGAAATGGACGCTCGTAGGAGATTCTTTTCTTGTTGGGTGATTCAGCGTTGGAACTCCTTGCCCTCTGATGTGGTTAATGCTCCCAGCCTTTCAACTTTCAAGTCTAAGCTACAGTTACTTCTGAGCGCTGAACTCTCCTCCTTTTAATTACCTTTTCTAACTATTTCTTCTATAACTTTTAATTCTATTGTTCAAGTTTAATATTAGGATAAGCTGAAGTTATGTCATTTTAATTGGAAGACACACTTAACCAGTTACTATATGTCAATTGTGTTAGTAGTGCTGCCTGCTCGCCTGACTGGAGTGTCCGACTATTTCTTTTTGGGCCTTGCCTTCCCTGCCCAGTCTAGGCTGGTTGTCGGTTGGTATGGCCCTACCAGGTGAGAACCTGGTGAGGCGCCTTGTTCACTCGTGCCATCAGGATCACCCGCTGCCCCGAGGGTGAGTTTATGGTAACTGTGGTAGCCAGGCGCCTTGTTCACCCGTGCCATCAGGATCACCCGCTGCCTCGAGGGTGAGTTTTGGGTAACTGTGGTGGCCAGGCGCCTTGTTCACCCGGAGGAAGGCGGGCAGATGCGGGGGTCACCTGGGAGGCTGGAGCTGAAATCTTGACCTGTGGCAAGACGGCTTTTGTAGAATGCAGCAATTATGAAAGACAGAGAGGGGAGTGAAAAGCAGCATTAGTGACAGTAATAGGCAGGGAGGAGTGGGCTAGGAGGCTAGGGGAGGACAACGGGGCAATCTGTACAGTGATGGGGCTGTATGGAGACAAAAAGGAAATAGAAAGAAGGGGGAAAATTTACGAAACCTTAGCCACCTCTGGCAAAGTTAATACTTACATCATAGATTTCTTTTTGGTCCCTGAATGCAGTGCAGTGACAAGTGACTTCCGGAAAGGAGAAATAATCCAATTCAGGGACCATGGCGGCGGCCGCCATGGTGACGGTGCTGCCGCCGCAGCATAAAGAATAGCTAGAGAGGATTTAGGGGGGGGCATATTTAGCTTACTCCAACTGAACTTTATGACCTAACAGTTAACGGGGGTGGGGGGCTTCACCCTCCCTGGACCCCTCATGTATATGCAACTTATTTCTGCGAGGAGGTATTTCTCGCAACACACACAAGTGCATTGTCCTATGGCGGCCGCCACCAGAGGAGGCAGCTGGGTCAATTATTATCCCCTATTTTCAACAATAGATAGTCCCTGAATTGGATTCTTTCTCCTTTCCGGAAGTCACTTGTTACTGCACTGCATTCAGGGACCAAAAAGAAATCCATGATGTAAGTATTAACAGAGGCGTTCCAAGAGTCTTTGGTACCCGGGCGGAGCGGTAATTTTACCCTTTCCCAGGTATATATATATATATATATATATATATATATATATATATATATATATATATATATATATATATATATATATATATATATATATATATATATATTAGTAACTCTTGATTTACGTGTTTGGTTTATTTTTGTATCTTGTGAGGTCCAAAATCTAAATAAATTTTTAATTTACATGTTTTTCACTTATATGCAATATTTTATGGATGTCTCACATAGCTGGACTCACACGCCATGTGACCACTGCTGAGCTCGGTTCTTCCCAGCCATGCCACTTGAACAACTAATACAGTATACCGCTGCCATCTTCACTTCAACAATAGGGGGTGTGGACAAGTACCGGTACCAGTACCGGTACTAGCATTACCAGCCATACGATGCAACGGTACCGATAACAGACTGCTCATTCGTGCCGGTACCAATACTAGCCAGTCTGTAGTGACTTTATGGTGTCCTCATTTCTTCCTCACACGAGTGAGGCTGAGATTGAAGTGCCTGAGTGGATATCTCTCCGGTGATATGTTTTCTCTCTCTCTCTCTCTCTCTCTCTCTCTCTCTCTCTCTCCACTGAATGAGGTGAATAATTATTTTCAATAGAAACCTACCTCTTGTTTGATTTACATTGTTTTTGATTTACGTGACCTCTTCAAGGACACAATACTGTGCTCGTAAACTAGTTACCTGTATCTATCTATCTATTCATTCATCTATCTATCTATCTATATCCTATATATATATATATATATATATATATATATATATATATATATATATATATATATATATATGTAATAGTATGTAATGTATGTGTATATATAATATATATATATATATATATATATATATATATATATATATATATATATACATAAGTTAACCATGTTTGAACTTCCGCCGCCGCCTCCTCCCTGTTGCGTTTAGTTAGACTTGGCTGTACCTCAATACCACGCGAGTCCCCCGACTCCAAAGAGGGTAGCTCACTCTGGTATATATATATATATATATATACCGTGAAAGTTGTTTTCCTTTCTATCTTTCTATAGAGAGGATGAAAACATAGGAGAAAGGAGAAGGGGTGTGGGGAGGGAGGGTCAGAAAGGAGACTCATGTCAGAGCTTTGGTCAGTGCTTTGACCTGACACAGGTCAGGTGTCATGTCCGCCTGCCACACACACACACACATATATATACACACACACACACACACACACACACACACACACAAAGGTGTAATGAGAGAGGATGTGGGGGAGGATGGGGGCAGAAAAGAGGGGAGTCAGATCAGGGCTTTGGTCAAAACATGACTTGTCTCAGATCAGGTCAGGTCCTGACATGTCTCACACACACACACACACACACACACATACACACACACACACACACACACAAAGGGGGAATAAGAGTGGTGTGGGGAGGGAGAGCAGAAAGGAGAGCCAGATCAGGGCTTTGATCAGGATATATGACCTGACTCAGGTCAAACGCATGTGACCTGACAAGTCAAGACGTGACCTGACTCTCCCTTCTGCCTCCTCTTCTAGACTGCTAACCATTCCCTTTCTGTCTCATGTGTGTGTGTGTCTGTGTGTGTGTCATACCAAACCCCTTATGTATGACCTGACTCTCCTTCTGCTAGTAAACCTTCCCCCACACACCCTTCTAATTTCCCCTTATGTGTGATGTGCCGGGAAAAACTTGCCTGTTGCCCCAAGCTGGCGCCAACGCAGTGAAAAAAAGGCCCAGTGTGGGTTACGGACAACCGACAACTCGCTCCCCGGATGGGCGTACAGCGGGCATGCTAGTAGCCACAACGGTTAGAGGAGAACACCAGGTTACGGACCGACAACTCGCTCCCGGATGGGCATGCAGGCCAGGCATTGCTGTGCTAGCCACAACAGTTGAGAGAAAACAGCCAGTGTGACAACGCCTTAAGGCAGTGAGGCCGCTGATTGGGTTAGCGCCGGTGATGATGTCGGTGGACTCCCAGCAGATCACAAGTGTGTTTTCAGAGCTCACTCAATCATAAGGCTTCATCTGTGGCTTTACAACGACCGTTCCCTCTTCCTGTTTTCTTCCTTTTCCAAGGTACGTATTTTGTGATAACAAGAGTAAGTAAGGAGAGCAAATATATATATATATATATATATATATATATATATATATATATATATATATATATATATATATATATATATACATATATATATATATATATATATCCGATATATATATATATATATATATATATATCGGATATATATATATATATGCTATATATAGTTTTTATACCTCGAGTTTGCGATCCTATATATAACTGCCTTCGGAACGAAGTGAGCGCGATACATCAAGAGCGTACTGTGTATATATTTCGCTGTAAGTATAGCACATATAACGCTTTATTTCAGGTATGACAGCATCATTGCAATAATATATATATATACCCCCAATTTCCCTGGTCCTCATAGCCCTCCCCACTACCAGGTGTTTTAATTTTGTTGAAGGGGCTGTTAATATTATCTGTTATTCCTTATCATCGCTTGTAGACGCAGTATATGTTTGATGCGCTGGTAAAACTTGAGTAACACAACGTATGTGATAGCTTGGAAACATAGTAATGCCGTGGGAGCAATATATGGATATAGTGATATCTATATATATATACCGTTGATATATATTTTACTATAATAAGATTCCATGGTAAAGTTCTGCATTCTTCCATCTCACAACGGTACTTCTCTCACTTTTCATCGGTTAGATCTCATTATTCTATGCATTTTGAACCCCCATTTATGTGCGCCTGAACTGCTAGAATACGGCATGCTAGCAATATATAGGTTGAAACGTTAGTGACTTTCTTGCACGGCTGCCTCGATGGGCACAATGGAGGACTGGGAGGAAACTTTTGCAACACCCACATGTTGACATTTCATGGGTAACTAACTCTGGAAGCGACTCATATATTTCTTATTCCACCGCTATGTTGTGTTGGCAACTCGGCACAGATCCATCAATCTCATTGGCCTTTTCCAAACTTTCAAGAAACAATGCTGTGGGCAGAAATAAGAACAGTACATGCATTTATGACAAATCCACATCCTATTATTTCATATGGGAATGAGGAAGGAGGCGAGATTTAAATCAGTCCAGGAACATGTCTTGGTAAAGATTCGTTTTATCAACATTATAATTTCAAGATACTGATTGCTTATTTCTGAACAAAATATGATGCTGTTTATCATGGAGATAGTATTTTTTCTCAAGAAATCACTAAATGATTGACTGTTCAATGCCTTAATGGACCTGCCACAGCCACAAAATAGCTCGCACAGAGGTTCAACAGGGGGACCCATGGGAAATCAGGGTTTTGGGTGGGGAGCATATTTAAACTTCTAAAATGAGTTTACTTTACATAACCTAACTAACAGGGCTTCGCCCCCCTCGAGGAGATATTTCTCACAACACCGCCGCCGCATATGGGTGTGCTTTGTCATGCTTTGGCTTACGTCAGTATTATCCAACTTACTTCAGGAAAATCGCTATCGACGTTTCTCTCACGCAGTTTGCAACACACATAAATGGGGCTCAAAATGCATAGAATCATAAACTTTAACCAATGAGAGTGTGAGAAAATGGGAAGAAAGTATCCCAGTCCCCGTGACGCCTTAGGCCAGTTTTAGGCGGCTGCAAAACTTTAACTAACCTTTCAAAAATCGCCAGCAGCATTTCTAGCAGTTGCAGCACACATAAATAGGGGTTCAAAATATGTAGAATATTCAATGATCTAACTAATGAGAAATGTGTTGCATAAAAATATATGCTGTGAGACTGAGAAGAAAATATATATATATAGATTCCACTCCTCCACACCAACCTCAGAGCATCCCTAACCAAAGTTCACATTCACAGGCCAACCTAGAGGACCTGCTGGGCAGCGACACCCTCAGCCCCAACACGGCCTTCCAAGCTCTCAAGTGTACAGAAGCCTTCCTGCAGAAGTCAGGGCAACTCGACAGGGAACTAATCCCCACTCGTGACAGACTAACAGGCTTAAAACACCTGATAGCAACTACCACTGATGGGGCTCTGGGCCGTGATCCCTAACTTTTTAACTAGCCCCATTAAACCCTCAAGTAAGTTTTGATCACTGTGGTGGCCAGGCACCTTGTTTGGAGACCCGTGCCATCAGGTTCACCTGCTGCCCCGAGGTGAGTTTTGGTCACTGTGGGTGGCCAGGTGCCTTGTATTCACATGGAGGGAGGCGGGCAGGTGTGGGGGGTCACCTGGGAGGCAGAATACAGGCTGAAAACCTGACCTGCGGCAAGACGGCTTTTGTAGAATGCAGCAATTATGAGAGAGACAATTTGGACAGTTCCTCCCTACTCAGAATCGACTTGAAGGGACTTGACAGCAGACAATCCCCAGACATCATCCACTCCCCTATTCACCCAAACCATTCCACCAATCATTCCCCAATGGATCCTGTTACTATATCCATAACTCCCATCACCATCCCCAATAGATCCTCTATCCTCAGCTCCAGAGCTGTAAACCCTCCATACCCCTCATCTGGGGGGGCCCCGATGACAGGGGCCCCCAACTATGAGAGAGAGAGAGAGAGAGAGAGAGAGAGAGTATATATATATATATATATATTATATATATATATATATATATACAACAATGCCTATATATATATATAAATAAATATATTCTGTTGGTATGCAGTAAATATATATATATATATATATA
>NC_066532.1:6537156-6582699 GCF_024679095.1 Eriocheir sinensis | reverse complement strand
AGGTGTGACGGGTATAATTTCTTGGCATATGCTTGAGTATGATTGAACGTAATTTACAAATATTAAAATATACATATTAAGTATATGAATATACCCACTCCCCCTTGTCCCTTGTCCTACTAACATAGCTTTGTGATGGGCCCCAATCTTAACACTGTGTGCATTGTATGTACATATGTATGAATGGTTGAGTGAATGGTGTGCATGCTTCAGGATGATACGTAAAACTGAAAACTTCTTTCCATAAAGCAGCGATGACATCACGATCCAATCATATATAAGGGGGCTCTTGAACTAAGTTGATTAGGAGTTCCACCAGCATGCTTGAACACACCACGGCAGAGACTCGACGCGACGCGACACGACGTGACGTGACTCGACGCATCCGGTGTAAACGGTTTCTTTCAAAAACCCATATAAATCAGTGTTATAACTGGGGTGGCGATTCACGATACGTCATGAATCGTCATGACGCGACGCGACGCGACTCGACGCGACTCGCTTGGTGTAAATGCAGCCTTAAGGCGGGCCAGGACTGTCTCCTTCTTACGACTTTTTATGTGGGAATACGACCAGGGACGCACAGCCCTGGTCGTAACTTCCCCCATTTTCATCGTGGCAGCTACTGCCGCCCACCTGCGCTGCCACACACCCCTGAGTGCGGACCGCACGGTGGGATGCAATTCCTTATGTGGGAGAGCGCACTGTGAGGGAGGACGAGAAGCAGCGGCCCGCGCCACCTCATCGGCCTTCTCATTACCACGCACAGAGACGTGGGCAGGTACCCAACAGAAGGTCACCTGATGCCCACGCCTTTTTGTTAATACTAGCCAGCTAAAAATACCTAGAACGATAGGGTGGGTACTCCTAAAATCTTCTATTGTAGACAGGGCTGCCTGAGAGTCACAGTAGACAGTAAGAGTATCAACACGTAAAGTGAAGATGGTGCGAATTGCTAAAAGAAGGGCAGATAGTTCTGCGGTAAAAATTGAGGCAATAGCAGGCAAAGTTCCAGAACGGGAAAAGTCTGGAAAGACAGCTCCAAATCCAACGCCAGCATCGGATTTGGAGCCGTCCGTGTATACTGGTACAGACGTGGCGTGACTAGCTGTGTGGGACAGAAACAACTGTCGAGCAGTTGATGTCGAGATGCTTTCTTTGGTAAAGTTAAAGTACCGGCAGAAATGTGTGTTTGGGAACTCCCACGGTGCGATGGGAGGTACCTGATATACTGCTATAGGGAAGTTTGGTAGTAAGAGGTCCCCAATGACATTCCGGACACGGAGACGAAAGGGGCGAGGTAGAAGAGGTTTGTTTCTGTATTGTATATCTACAGTTGTGTCTATGGCAACAGTGTAGGCAGGGTTGTTAGGTTGGCGTTGTAGTCTGTACCAGTACGTAATCAGAAGTCCATCTCTCTGAAGGTCTAAGGATGGCACTCCTGCGTCAACTAAGAGACTTAAGAACATAAGAACGTTGGAGTCTGCAAGAGGCCGGTAGGCCTATACAAGGCAGCTCCTTTGACCCTAAGCTCCCGTGTATCTAACCCCACCTAATATCGCTGTCCATGAATTTATCTAATCTATTTTTGAATGTGACAATTGTATTGGCGCTCACCACATGACTGCTAAGCCTATTCCACTCATCCACAACCCTGTTAGTAAACTAATTTTTGCCTATGTCCCTGTTGAATCTGAATTTATCCAGTTTAAACCCATTACTTCATGTCCTACCCGGTTTTCTTACCAACAAACCCTTATGAATATCTCCCTTATTAAAGCCCTTCATCCATTTATAAACCTCGATCATGTCTCCACGCACCCTTCGCCTTTCTAGAGAATGCAAGTTTAACTGTTTGAGTCTTTCCTCGTATGGCAAGTTTCTGAACCCCTGAATCATCTTAGTCATCCTCCTCTGCACTGATTCTAACATTTTGATAACCATTCTATAATAAGGTGACCAGAACTGAACCGCATAGTCAAGATGAGGTCTAACTAATGCTAAATATAGTTTGAGGAAGACTTCGGCGCTTCTATTGCTTACGCTCCTTGAAATAAATCCCAGTACCCTATTTGCTCGATTTCTAGCTTGAATGCATTGTGCCCTTGGACGGAGATCAGAGCTCACTAAGACCCCTAAATCTCTTTCCCGGTCGTGCCTTCTACCCCCACCAATCTCGTGCTTTTCAGACCTCACCCAGTAGACCAGAACACAGTCATCTTAACTGTAAAACAGCTTCAAAATACTAAATCGTTTGGTTGTGATAACATTTCCCTAAGGTTTATCAAAGACTCACTTATAGTTATCATCTTCTACCTCACAACCATCATAAATACCTCAATCGTCACAGGCATTTTTCCTGCCTCCTGGAAAAACGCTGTTGTCACCCCACTGTATAAAAACGGAAACCCAGACGAAATAGGAAATTATCGTCCCATCTCTCTACTTCCAATTTTTTTCAAAAATATTAGAAAAAGTTAGTTGCCAATCAATTAATGTCATTCCTGGAACGTGACAAACTTCTCTCTCCAACCCAACACGGCTTTAGACCTAAACTCTCTACAGAGACAGCGCTGCAAGTCATTACCAATAAAATTTATGATAATATAGATAACAAACAAATATCACTTTTAACACTCTGCGACCTTTCTAAAGCCTTCGTCAGTGTCAGCCACACCATCTTACTCCGAAAACTTCAACAGATTAATGTTGACACCTACTGGTTTGACAATTACCTCGATGACAGGTCACAGTCAGTCCGCATTAAAGACATCGTCTCATCCAAGAAATCAGTAGCCTTTGGAGTCCCCCAAGGTTCAATACTAGGCCCAACATTATTCAATATCCATGTAAATGACACATCTACCTATATTAATAACTGCCTTCTTGTACAATACGCCGACGACACACAGTTCCTCCACAGCGGTAATATCAACGAAATAAATACTTTAATTAATAAAACTGAGATCACTTTGAAACAAATAAGAACCTATTTTCTACAGAACGGCCTTCAGCTAAACATCAATAAGACACAATGTATCTTCCTAGGCACACGCCAACTCCTGGCACACATCCCTAATAACGCCACCATCAGATGTGCAGATGGCGTTATACAACCCCTCTTCCATGTTAAAAAAACTTGGCTTACATCTGGATTCACACATGACCTTCGACAGACACATAAATGAAATGACTAGGAAGACAATGGGAACTTTAAATTTCATTAACAGACACAAAGATCTTTTCAACAAAGAAACACGCATAATGGTTATACAGACTTTGGTATTAAGCATCATAAAATACGGCATCACAGTATGGGGGACAACAAACTCAACTTTAATAAACAAAGTGCAAAAACTACAAAACTTTGCAATAAAAGAAGCAGATGGGAAAGCCAGGAAATACGATCATGTCACTCCATTATTTAAAGATTTGCAATGGCTTAAAATCAAAGACCTAATCACCTTTAACCTCATAACAAAAGTGTTTAAGCAGAAAATAAAAGATTACCCAGACCACATCCTCTCTCTCCCAACTGTTAACTATATGACAGACTCAACAACAAGACAACAAAACAATCTGTACGTCCCGAGATCCAACACCGACACAGGTGCAAGATCCTTTCATGTATTAGGTCCTAAATTATGGAGCCAACTACCGAATGAAATAAAAGACTCATAATCTGACCACATTAAAATCAAATCTTAAAAAGAAGCTGTTGACCTCTGTATGAATGTATTGTCTACTCCACTGCCTTATGTATATTCTATCATGTATATTTAGATGTATAATCCACCATGTATATTTATATACATATTTATATACACCGCCTCGGGGAGGCGGTGGCTGAATCGACAGAGTAACAGCGCCGCGTTCAGGAGGACGCAAGTTCAATCCCCGCCCGGTGCCACCTAGCTGGGATTTTTCAGCCGCCGCCGAGTGGCTTAAAACTACCCACATGCTGTCCAGAAGACCACCTATCAACCCGGGGCGGGATTCATCAAACCATTTACCGGACCTCTGTCTGGTAAGTCTCGCGGTATCTCCGCCCACCCGGTAAATCGGCATTCATCAACCACTTACCGGAGCTGTGGTAAGGCCAAAAGTTACCGCGGCTCCGAGGACCCGTAACTGAGTTACCGCAGGCGTAGTAAGTGCTTAGACACTGCCGCGGCTCATGTTCGGAGGCGATTTTGAGCCAATGTATTTTATACCTCGTGACGTGCCCTACACCATCAGAAGCAGAAAAGCATGCAGATTTAGGATCTGGGCTTATAGAAGCGATGTAACGAAAACCAGCTGAGTACGAAGGAGTTGAAGATAAATAAATGCAAGAAAATGTGTACTCCCTATTCATTTAACTTTGATTTTCGTATGTGTATTTACACATTATTGTTACAATTTTATGCTAGTGTGATGCACAATTTTCTCAAGAAGATGATGGTGGTCTCCATTTTTCTCAAAAATGAATGTTGGGGTCAGGAAACGGGGTGGGAGTGAGGTGTGTGAAGTCGTCGGTTTGGGATGAACTGGGCAGACCCGTGCACGGCCTCAGGCCGGCTTCACTTGCAGGCCGCACTCTATAGTATGTAAGTCTGTGGAACTGTCCACCCACATGACTTTTCCCTACTTGTTAAAACACTGCAGAGGGAATAATGTTCTGTCTGTGACAGTCACCTCCCGTCTCAAGTCTCCAATATTGCTGTGGAGTTTAATGTCGTAAAATTTTGCTCTGACCTCCTCCACACTACTCACGAAGCCACTCGATCACGCCATTCACCTCAGCAGCCACAACTTCCCACGCCCACACCCATTGCTTGGCTGCACCAGTGAGGCATGATGACAATGGCCCCCTAGCCAGTTTTGGTTGCGAGGGGTGAGTATGGGCAAACATGAGAATAATACCCAATCTTGTGATAGCGAGGCACGCAGCTGGCGTTGGCGACGGAAAACTATGTAGGTAATATACAAAAATGTTCAGAATATTGCTACGCTACATAAGCGAGTATATTTTTATTTCAATAATAAATATACAAGTAACGTGCATTCATTCGTAAGAAACGCATCTAACTGAGGGATCACCACGCTAATTATTTGTTTTAAGGCAGTATTTACGCCTGTACAATACACATGTCTTGATTCTGAAGTCTGTGTATTAGTAAACAAACGACACGTGAAAGCTGAAATACAGCATCAAAGGTCGCACGTGATTGGCTATCCAGCCCAACCAATCGTCGCTAGGGTGCGAGTTACCGGAGCGTTACCATACCGTTGATGAATGCCGTGTTTGAAAGATGCCGCAGCTCTGGTAGCGCTCCGGTAAATGTGAGAGATACCAGAGGCGTGGTTGGTAAGATTGATGAATCCGGGCCCCGGACTCTAGATTCTAGGATTAAAGATGAGCTCCGGGAGGGCAGCATGAGCCAATGCAAGATGGCGCCACTATAAACACTCGCCTGCGCCAGAACGGGCTGGGCCGACCATCAGAACCCACCGGGAAGAAGCCTTGGGCCGACCATCAGGCCCCACCGGGAAGAAGCCTACCGGCGCTATAGGCCGCGACGTAAAAAAAAAAAAAAAAAAAAAAAAAAACTTTAATCTACCATGTCTATTTAGATGTTTAGTATGACCACTTTTTAGTGGAAATAAAGTTTATTATTATTATTATTATTATTATTATTATTATTATTATTATTATTATTATTATTGTTATTATTATTATTATTATTATTATTATTATTATTATTATTATTATTATTGTCAAACGCTTTACTAAAATCTTTAACCCTATCTCGTGTTTTAGTCCACGAGTCATCCACTTGGGGTCATTGTTTTCTTTTCAAAGTGTTCGCTGTGGTATATGCTGTCCTTGCCCCTCTACTATTACTCTAACTAAATTATTGTAATACATTTCTACCTGGTTCTCCTGGCTCTCCAACTCACAGTTCTGGACCTCATGAATCCCTAAATTATCCCAGTTTACCCCTTCAAGATGTCTCCGAAGCCCCTCGTAATTTGCTCTTTTAAAATCTGGCACTAACACTGGGTTTGGTTCGCGGGTTACCGCCCAGTCTAAGCTAAAACGAACCGTTCTGTGTCACTATTTCCTAACTCTCCGCCCACCTCCAGCTCATGTAGCAAGTTTCCATTATTGGTTAGGACTAAGTCTAATATATTATCTCCTCTGGTAGGCTCAGTAACTACCTGCTTAAGGAAATTATCTTGTATAACTTCAAGAAAATCCTCTTTTGGACCCTTCTTTTCTTGTATTAAATCAACTCTTTTATCACTCATTAATTACTCAATAAATGATATCACCGTCTCGTATCCCTGGTAGCGTGATCCGGCTTAAGTTGTTATTGGAGACTGGAGTTCGGGGATAAACAAGGGAAAAAGAAAATATACATTTATTTAAAATTAAATGAAAGTAATTGCCTTACGCAATATTCTATGCTCAGACGATCATAACACTGGCATATTCAGCAATGGATGCAACATATGACAAACGACATGTCTTAAACATAATACTACAATATGTGCTCAGTTGTTGCCAATAATAATAACACTCGTCGTTCCACAAGCAGTGGTTTGTATCTCTCTGCTTACATCACAATCATTATGTACTCTCTTCACAAAATCCTAATACCACATTCCTATAGTATAATCTACTACAAGTCATGGAAACACCAAATTATACCACACCCAGTGGTTTTACCTTTGCTTTACATCGCAAACAAATAATCACAATCCTGTCCCACTCACAATCCTACTTCACATCTCCTACATTATAATCTCCAGGACAATACAGTCGGTTTCCCTTAGATTCTCGAATTTCTACTCACGATTAAGATCACAACAGCCATTCTCGGCTGAGTGAGTAGCAGGTCTGCTTGAGGCGAGAACCAAGCTCGGTCTACCCATACCACTGATTTCTAGGCCACATTTTTCTTTGCTTGAGGCGGACTTACATCCTTGACACGCCCTTAATTTTCTACATAACCAGTGGCCAATACTTCCTGTCACACCCATCTGCTCGCTCATTATGTTGTATTGTTTTACTTCTCCTGCTATTCGTGAGTCAGTCTTAAGACACTCCCACAGTGATTTTCCTGTTAAATTATTGGCTCATAACATATCGCCACGACTGACGTCACGGGTCAGAGTCTTTTTCAATGGTTGTTCACTCACACTTTCTGACCACGCCTACTGGGTATCCGTTTTCTGTATCTGAGTCTGGGTATCTGTTTTCCTTTACCCTCGTTGTTTCCCCTCTTTTGTACTTGAGATGTTTACACTGTTATATATGTCACCCTTCTTGTTAGTGTTTGTCCTGTCAGATGTTTACACAGTTGTATATCTCTCATTCCTCTCTGGGTATCTGTTTTCCTTTGTCCTCGTTGTTTCCCCCCTTGTTAGTGTTTGTCCTATGAGATGTTTACACAGTTATATATCAGTCACCCTACTTGTTAGTGTTTGTCCTGTCAGAGGTTTACTCTGTACTGTTATGGCTATTCCTCTTGTTTGTTCGTTTTCTGGTTCCCGATACCTCGGCTTCCAGGTCACCCACTGGGTCTTCCCAGTCTGTATTCCTATAATTAAAGTCCCCCATTACGCTGACATTTTTACTCCTACTCGTCCTGCCAATCTCCTGTAGTAATATACTCGTGTCCTGCCTGTTAAGGTTGGGTGGCCTGTACAGAACTCCTAGAGTTAGTTTTTCTTTCCCTTTGTAAACGTCCACCCAAACTGATTCTGAATCCATGTTAGTTTTGACTGAATTGTTAACTAAACATTTAAGTGAGTCTTTAACATATAGCGCAACTCCACCTCCCTTTCTGCCCCTTCTGTTTTTGTGAAACATCTGATAACCCGTTATTTCAAATTCCGATCTAAAATTTCTATTGGCAGTGTCTATCCATGTCTCAGTGATCGCTATTATGTCAAAATTTTCTGAACAAGCTTCACCCCTTAGTAAGTCTATTTTGTTTCTGAGGCTCCTGCTGTTAGTATAGAAGATTCTTAGCCCGTGCTCTGTTACTCCCCTATACTTACTTCTAAGTTGCCTGGTTGTATTATGAGCTAGATGTCCTCTCTCATTTCTCTTGATTTAAAGGCACCAGTTGACAGTCTAACTGCCGCATGATGGACTGCGTCTAGTGTGCGGAGGCGGGCGGTTGTTGCCGACGTGTATACTTCGCAGCCGTAGGACAGTCTCAACCCGATGAGTGCCTGGTAAGGGCGTAGGAGTATTGTGCGGTCAGCACTTCGTTTTTAAGGCTTTTAGGTGTGGGAGCCATGTGAGGCGCCTGTCGAACAAAAGCCCCAAGAATTTGTGTTCTTCTACAACAGGTATACGTGAACCGCATATGGTGAGATCAGGGTCTGGATGGTGGCCTCTCAGGCGACAGAGGTGCATGGCAACCAACTTGGATGGTGAGAAACGGAAGCCATGTGTCTCCGCCCATGTGGATGTCCTGTCGATGGCGTTTTGCAGTCAGTCTGCGGTGGACATCCGAGTCGCCGAGAGCCAGATTGCCGTGTCGTCGACGTAGAGGGAGGACGACACCCCCTAAGGAACCAATGTTGTAATGCCATTTATAGCTACAGCAAAAAGGGTGACACTCAGAACGCTTCCCTGGGGATGTCGGTAAATACTGGCTATGTGCCGAGCCTATGGAAAGTAGCTAATGTGACGCCGATTTTTAAAAAGGGGGACAGGTCAGTTGCTTCAAACTATCGCCCAATTAGCTTAACATCGGTTATAGGGAAGATGCTGGAGTCCATAATAGCCAGGAACATTCGGGAGCATTTGGAGAAACACAGCTTAATTCACGACTCGCAGCATGGGTTCACAAAAGGTAGGTCATGCCTCACCAATCTCTTGTCCTTCTACAATAAAGTATTTGAGGCGGTTGACAGAGATGAAAATTATGATGTAATCTATCTTGATTTTAGTAAAGCGTTTGACAAAGTTCCTCACCAACGACTGTTGCTTAAATTACAGGCTCACGGAGTAGAGGGTAAAGTTTTGAACTGGGTCAAGGCGTGGCTTAGCAATAGGAAGCAAAGAGTGCAAATCAATGGTAAAAGATCTGACTGGGGATGTGTTACGAGTGGGGTCCCACAAGGTTCGGTATTAGGTCCACTTTTGTTTATTATTTATATCAATGACTTAGATACAGGAATTAGTAGTGATGTTAGTAAATTTGCAGATGATACCAAGATCGGTAGAGTAATTGAGTCGGATCAGGACGCTAGTATTCTCCAAGGTGAACTCAACAGATTGTACGACTGGGCGGATAAATGGCAGATGGAGTTCAATGTAGGAAGTGCAGTATTCTGAGTGTAGGTAGGAACAACCCCTCACATAACTATTGCTTAAATGACACTCTCATAAGTAGGTCTGGGTGCGAGAGGGATTTAGGGGTCTTAGTGAGCTCTGATCTCCGTCCAAGGGCACAATGCATTCAAGCTAGAAATCGAGCTAATAGGGTACTGGGATTTATTTCAAGGAGCGTAAGCAACAGAAGCCCCGAAGTCTTCCTCAAACTATATTTAGCATTAGTTAGACCTCATCTTGACTATGCGGTTCAGTTCTGGTCACCTTACTATAGAATGGATATCAAAATGTTAGAATCGGTGCAGAGGAGAATGACTAAGATGATTCAGGGGTTGAGAAACTTGCCATACGAGGGAAGACTCAAACAGTTAAACTTGCATTCTCTAGAAAGGCGAAGGGTGCGTGGAGACATGATCGAGGTTTATAAATGGATGAAGGGCTTTAATAAGGGAGACATTCATAAGGTTTTGTTGGTAAGAGAACCGGGTAGGACACGAAGTAACGGATTTAAACTGGATAAATTCAGATTCAACAGGGACATAGGCAAAAATTGGTTTACTAACAGGGTGGTGGATGAATGGAATAGGCTTAGCAATCATGTGGTGAGTGCCAATACAATTGTCACATTCAAAAATAGACTAGATAAATTCATGGACAGCGATATTAGGTGGGGTTAGATACACGGGAGCTTAGGGTCAAAGGAGCTGCCTCGTACAGGCCTACCGGCCTCTTGTAGACTCCTGCGTTCTTATGTTCTTATGTTCTTATGTAGTCCTTCCTACTTTTCATAGGGTGGTGAGTAAGAGGTGCCGACTCTGACTTGGAAAGTCCTCTCTTCAAGAAACCCCTTAATAAACTTTGGCATCCGTCCACGGAGACCAAAGGCATGGAGCTGTTTCAGTATCCCATATCTCCATGTTGTATCGTAAGCCTTCTCGAGGTCAAAGAAGATGCACACCATGTGTTGTCTTTCTGTAAACGAGCGGCAGATAGCTGACTCAAGACGAACAAGGGCGTCTACTGTTGATCTCATCCTCCGAAAACCTGACTGGTAGGGAGACAGGTGGCCATTACTCTCTAGGTGGTGTACTAGGCGAAAATTAACCATCTTCTCAAGGAGTTTGCATAGGCAGGATGTTAGAGCTATGGGCCGGTAGTGTAAGGGTTGTGAGCCATCCTTCCCAGGTTTGCGGATGGGAAGTACAGTGGCTTTGCGCCATCCATTTGGTATGATGCATGTCTGCCAAATTTTGTTGTATATTTGGAGCAGCAGGGTCGTGGTGGTAGGACTGAGGTGTCTAATCATGTCATATGGGATATTATCTGGGCCCGGCGACGTGTCATTGCAGTGGGAGAGGGCTGATTGTAGTTCCCGCATGGAGAAGGGAGCGTTGTATATTTCAGTGTTCAATGATGTAAAGTCTAGCTGGCGTCGCTCCTGTTCTTCCAAATGCCGACGTACAGCGGGAGGTCTAGAGTCCTGCTTAGACACAGCAGCGAATGCACTGGCTATGGCGTCGGCGACTTCGGCGCTCCCTGCTAATATGTTGTTGTTGATGTTAAGTGCAGGTGGTGGGCTTGATGAAAACTTTCCTGCAATTTTGTGTACTCTCTTCCACACTTGTGTCATTTGTGTTTGTGAGTTTAGTGTGGATACATAACTGGCAAATGAGGATCGACGTGCTTCTTTTAGTGTCCGGCGTGCCTGTGCTCGTGCTTTCTTGTAGGCAATATTGTTGAACACTGTTCTATGCCTCTTGTAGCGGTTGAAGGCCCGGCGTCGGCAAGCCACTGCCTGCTTGCACTCGTCAGACCACCAAGGCACAGGCCGACGTGATACATGTCCTGCTGTTTGTGGGATTGTGAGTTCTCCCGCTCGGTGAATGTGCGCCGTAAAAAAGTTGACTGCATCTTCTGTTGTCGCGAAGTCATCAATTGATGTATCCGTGTTAGTTATGGTCCGAAAGAGCTCCCAGTCCGTTCGATCTAATTTCCAACGCGGTAGTCGAGGTGACGGTTGGAAGGTGGAATGGGAGATAAAGATGGGGTAGTGGTCGCTGCCATGTAGACCTTTGATATTTCCCATCTAAAATCCAGGTATGCATCGGGGGAACTGAGTGAGAAGTCAATAATTGACTGTGTATCCGTCTGCATATGATGTGTTGGATGACCGGTGTTAAGTATGCAGAGGTCTAGATCTTCAATTACAGATGCCACAGTGGCTCCTCTTTGGTTGCTGGTGGTATCTTCCCATAGTGTATGGCGACTGTTGAAGTCGCCGAGTAGTAAGAACGGTGAGGGCAGTTGGCGTACCAGTGTCAGGAGGTCTTGCTTATTGAGTGGTGTATTGGGTGGAAGATACAGGGAGCATATAGTATATGTACGTGTAATGCGGATTTGAGCAGCGATAGCCTGCAATGGAGTGTTAAGTGAGAGCGGAGTGTGTGCTATGTCGTTGGAGATGAGGAGACACCTACCTCCAGAGGGAGCTTGTTTGGGATCTGCTGGAGAGTGTATGGCACCTGTAACTACGTGGGGGAGGATGAGCGTATGCTCCTAACAGTGTCTCCTGGAGGCAGAAACACTGTGACTGGGAGTCTTTAATGAGAAGGTGGAGATCCTCCCAGCTTCCTCGCAACCCTCGGCAGTTCCACTGCAAGATCTTGAATTTTAGTTATTTTTCTTCAGGGCGCCCCCGGAGAGGGACCTCCGTGTAATAGCACCGAGATTTCGCTGGAGGGTTGACCCCAGCGCAAGCGTTTTCTTTATCGGCTCCAGGGCCGATGTGACGGGCCGGGGAACACCGAAATTTCCCCGGCCTCTTGCTCCACTCACCCTGCCCCCCTCAACCTTCCGCCACTCTGGTGAAGCGGCAAGGGAGCGGGACACGGGTGGAGCCTCCAGCACTGACTGTGCGGAGGCGGTGGACACGGGCGCCGGCAGGTTCGCACCGTGACCTTGATTGGCAGCGGTCACCGGCTGAGGGTCAGCCGGGGCCACTGTTGCAGGGGTGGCGGCTGCAGCCGGCACCCGGGGTTCTTCCAGCGACCCAGAGTCGGGAGCTGGAGAAGGCACTTTAGCAGGAGGGTTGTCCTGCAGGGACTCCTCGCTGCGCGTGCGTTTTTGCTGATGGGGCTCATTGCGGCCATCAGCAGGCGTCTGGTTAGATGAAGCGGACTTAGTAGGCAGACTTAGAGTTGTGGGAGGGGCAGTCTTGGCAAAGGTAGAACGGCGATGGGCATGGGCGTTGAGGGCAGCGGCATACGTCATTCCGGGTTTGGCCATCTTTGTAAGGGCAAGTTGTTTAGCCTCAGCGAAGGGTACCCTTTCCTGGTTGTGTGTTTTGAGCACTTCCCTCTCAAAGAGGAAGCACTCACAATCCTTTCATGAGGCAGGATGAGGTTCACCGCAGTGGTAACAACGCATAGGTCCAGGGCAGTCGTCACCGTGGTTATCCATTCCACATGACACACATATTTTTGCTAGGCAGTTTTTCAAGCGCCGACAGGTCTGGGTGACGTGACCATACGCTTGACAATAGAAGCACCTTCTTGGGTTGGGGACATAGGGCTTCACATTCAGATTTAGCCAAGGTAGCTTAACTGTCTTGGGTAGTACTAGTCGGTTGAAGGTAATAAACAAGGTTGGTGTAGGTGTGAGAATTCCGTTTACCTTTCGTAGCACACGGCGTACTGAAGCCACATCGTACTTTTTGAGTTCTGTAACCAGTCGTTCTTCTGAGTAGCGGAATAGGTCCCTTGAAAAGATAACACCCCGAGATTGGTTCATGGTGGCATGGGGAGAGCAGGACACTGATGCACCCGGAACAGAGGTAAGGGCGCGGAGCTTTGAGCTCTCTACCGGTGACGAAACTTCAACTAACAAGCTACCGTCCCCTTGTGGCGTGATCTTGGGCTCACGGTCACAAGCCTTGACCAGACAACGGTGCACTTCAAAAATATCCAGGTCGTTTATCGGGCAACCATCCACAGACTTGACTGTAATGTACTTTTCATGTGAAGCAGGTTCATACATACCAGGCAAAACTTCTGTTTGGGAAATTAGGGAGTTCCCAGGTCTACGTGAACTATTCCGTGGACCTTTGTGTCGCACGGACTTGTCTTGGTCAGCCCCTCTAGGAGGTACGGACTTTCCAGAGGCACCACCAGAAGCCGTGAAAGGCTCCAAGGTGGCGATGAGAGAGGACCGCGTGGGTGTTTCCGAAGACGGGTGGACGTCAGGGAGGGAGGCAGGCCGGGCAAAGATGACCTACCCATACTAAACAAAAAGAGTTTCACTTTTCCACAGCCCCACCCACCACGGAGCCCAACAAGAGGAGGCTGGATGTTGGGGCCAGACCGCACCCAACAGCCCCAGGGGTAATTTAGAAGTATACGCAGCCACTGCCAGGATTTTAACGGCGGCCGCGGGACCGTTGCGATCGCCCACCCGGCAGTGACCGCTTGACCCTAGCCAACGCATGACCAGCCGATTGATTCAGTGGGGCCACACTGAACCGCCCGTCTTTAAGGCGTCTTACCCCAACCCTCCCACCAAAGGAGTGTGTTGAACACCGAGGGGAACTACACCCTGCCCCGCGGTGGACTCAACTCCCAGATGAGAGGGCACGGGGAGTATACGGGACGCCACGCACGGCAAACACGTGGGGAGACAGTAGCTCTGCCCTAGGTGGTAAAAGGGTGGGCGAAGGCAACATCACCAGTAGGCCTCCTCTACCGGTGATGAGGGGGGAGCACTTGGTCCACGAGGCCAACGGACATCGAGTCCTATCGAGGTGGGCAAGCCACCACGGTAGGTGGTGCCGCCGACCTCGCTTGAAGTCCCGTCACCACGACAAGGTGATTCCCCTTCGACCGGGCGGGATATGATGTAACAATTTCCCATAACATGGCATTTGAGCGTTTCAAGTCCTCATTTGTCGAGTGAAGTGCTTGTATACGGGAGTCCAAGACACAATATTTACATTTAGACTGGCTGGTTTGGAAGTGCAGTGCGACAAATTTCTTTAAACAATTACTGCAGGTGAAATATTTGGATGGCATGGTTACTTTGAGGTTACTATAGAAAAAAACTTTGACAAACAAGATGTATTTAGAGTCGCGGTAGTAGTCCTTTATCTATTTTCTTTTTAATTATTTATATTTAGTCAGTGGTGGGCACCGATCACTGTTTTGCTGTTCCGATCCCCGATCATCCGATCAGTTTGGGCAACTGATCCGATTCTGATCATCGGATCATTTTTAAGTACTGCTGTTCCGATCACCTTTCCGAACAACCGATCATTAAAACTTATAATAATTACTTTTTTTAAAAATAATTATTACAAGAAACACCTATTTTAGGCGTTCTTTAAGTAATAATTTCAAATAAGTAATAATTTAATTATTTGCTTATCTTTATTTTTCCTCTTTCTTTTGGTACATAGGACATGGTAAAGAAAAAAATGTTATCTTCTTATTTTGGGTATTTATTTAAGTCTACTCTTTTTATTAAATTTCTGAAAGTAAGAAAAAGGAATTATGTTCGCTATTTTAACTTGTTTGAAGTTGATTTAGATTTTTGACAAACATTTTTCAACTTTTTAATATTTTATCATCGACATCTAGGAAATATTTTTTTACTATTCAATAAAAACGAGCGATAGTGATCATTAATTATCTCCTATCCTTCCTGATTAAATAGCTTTCTGAATAAAATATATTGGTCCATAAATAAATTAGTTACAAGAAGAACATAAGCATTAAGGTTTTGATTTTAAGTGAGCCGGTGTTGCGTCATCTGCCATCCACGTATCCTAAGACATCCTGATCTGCGCATGAGCGGAACCCGATGTTTACAAACACAGTGTTGATATCGTAGTTTGTCCAGGCAAGATGGCGGCAAGACAGCATGGCAGCTTTTATGGGAAAATGGCCAAATTCAAGAATGACATGGAGCCCATAATTAAGATAGCTTACCATTAAATTGAGAGAATCCGAGAAACATGACCATCAATCAGAAGAGAGTGTAGGTTTTTTTTTTTTTTTTAAGGCAAAAAAAAAAAAGCATTAAAAAAAAAAAAGCCCGCTACTCTCGAAAAGAGACTCAAAAGGAGGGAAAGAACTAGAAAAGCATGAAAGATAAGTCAGTTTCGGAAGGAGAGAACCCTGATACCTCCAGATGAAACAGCGTAAGGGTTAAAGTTTACCATACAGAGAGATTTGAAGATTGTCTAGAGTTTAAGCGTGAGGGGATGAAAGAGCTAAGGAGCTGGTTAATCCTTGCAATGAAAGGGGGGTATGTGACATGAGAAAGTCGAGGAGCAAGGGCAGGGGGGCAGGGGAAAGTGCAGTTATGAAGATCAGAAGAAGAGTCAGCGGAAATCAATATAAGTGGAAGGAAGGTAAGCAACATTGGTAAGGAGAATTTGAGAGGTAGAAGACTATCAGCATGAGGAGGAGAGCTGATGAGACGAAGAGCCTTGCTCCCCCTGTCCAGAAGAGTATAGTGGAGGACATGAGGTACATGAGGCATATAAAGGACTATGGACACCAGGCTCCCAGGTATGCGGAACTGGATGAGACAGAAAGAACTATGGAGACGGTAATAGAACGCAAGAGATCGAGGAAGCAGATGAGATGAGAGATTGAGTTACAGATGGTTGAGAGATTGAGGAGGATAGACTGATGTTTTCAGTGTTGAGGTGTAAAGAAGCTGGGATATGTTGTCAGAAGATGGGTGATTGTTGTTTGATTGTGGGTGGTGGTGGATGGGAGGAGAAACTGTGTTTTGAGGCGTTGCCCCCCCAAGTTCTTCTTGCCCCAATCGGAAATAATAGTAAGGTCTGAGGTTGTTGCCCTGCTTGGTTAAGTTGCTGAAGAAGTCTCGAAGGGTGGGCCTCTATTAATAAAGAAGGAATAAATGCAGAGGAAATCATCATGCAGGAATGGATACAGTTCGTTTGGAAAGAAGAAGAAGATCAAACAACATGAGAAAAAGAGGAGATAGGACAGAACTTAGGGGACACCTGCCTGAATATTTTTAGGAAAGAGAAATACGCCGTCTACCACAGCAGAAATAGAACAGTCACAGAGGAAAAACTGGAGCAGAAGGAGGTATAGAGGATACGTAGTGCAGTTTAGAAAGCAGAGATTTGTGATTTGAGACCATCAAAAGCAAGCTTAGCAAAAGCCCACCGCAAAAAAGTTCTCACCGAAGAGGCTAAGAGAGGATGACCAAGAAGAGATCAGAAGAAGAGAGGGAGACCAGTATAACGCCCTTGCGGAGACTATACAGAGATCAGATAGAAAAGGAGAAGGGAAAGGGAAAGGTGCTTTTGAAGTCTGATTTTGAGATAGAAGCTAAAGATAAGCAAGAAAGAGAAAAGAGAACAATAGGACAGTAGTTTGAGGACTTCTTGGGTACAGGCTGTGTGAAGCATACTTCCAAAAGAAGGAAAGGTAGATGTTGACAGAGGCGAAGACAGGCAGAGCAGAGGGTGAGGGTGACAGAGGCACAGTTTTTATTAAGGATTTTTTAAGGACTCCATCTCCTCCATAAGCCTTCTCCTGATTGAGGAGAGAGAGGGCCATCAAAACAGAAAACATCATTTGAAGATCAACAATAGGTTGGGAAGAGAGGGGGAGTAGGAGGAATAGGCCCAGAATCAGAATCGAGTTTGGTTTTTAAAAAGTGAGAAGAGAAGTTCCTTAGATAGATAGATTGTGAGACAGACCAGGACTGAGGAGGGGAGGGAAAGGAAAGAAGAAGTGAAGTTGAAGGAGGAGGGAAGCTTTTTGCCAGAAGAGTCGAAGTCAGAGGAAGAGTTAAGGTTTGTTTGACATTTCTAATTTAATGAAGAAAGAATTTTGGTTGGAGAATAGATTTGGCACGATTTCGCAGGAAATAAAAAGCATTAATTTGAAATTAGGGTATTAGGCTCTGGCTACCTGTGAGCTACCTCTCTATCATTGGAGCGATTAAAGAACAAGCGTGATTAAACCAAGTTTTTTAGCGTGAGAATGAGAAAGAACATTCCAGAGATAATCATCCAGAGATAATCACCTGCGGCACAACAGCACACACACTATCTGGGGTCTCTATCCTGGAACTGAAATGGAAAGTCGGGAACAGGACATCCTCAGGTCGTCGTTGAAGCTAAAGCAAAAAAAGCACGCCATCGCGGTGGGTCCAGGGTCAGTACAGGAGGATAGCGATAGGACAGGATGAAGATTGTAGAAGATTGTGATCGGAGCCCAACAGAAGAGAAGAGTAAGCAGAAGGAATAAGCAGAAGGGGTAGAGAGGAGGAAGAGAATGCCGGAATCATTCCAAGTCAGGAATAATGAGTGGGTGGAGTGGTGTGTCTGCCTAGTCCACTGGGATAGCAGTTGTGTAGGCTTGTTTGCCAGGATGGTCAGTGAAAGATGATGAAAGCCAAAAAGCCAAAGCTTGAAATGGTATAGGATGGGATCCTGGGATGGAATTTCAGGTCAAGAAGTGCCTGGGTTAGAGACTTCATAGTCAAAGAATTTTTGTAGAATTTTACATAGCATTGAGAGAATACAGCACAGATGGCTTAGTAATAGAATGACAGTGAAGTCTTTAAATTCAGATGGTGGAAAATTCAGAAGAGTCACAAGTGGGGTCGAGAGTGATGTCGTTGTGTTCGTAGGCAACATCCACATCCAGCTTTGAATTTAGATTAGAGATAGAGATAGGAGGAGAGGAATTGATTACGAAGATTGCTGTCAGTAGCCTCAGAAACCTGTGTTTCGGTAAGAAGAGTTTAGAGGATAGGAGGAGGAGATGATGTTCCATGAAAAAGAGTATAGGAAGACCGCGAATGTTGCAGAATGTTATCTCATTTATCATATATACTGACATACAAGGTTTCAGGTTATCTCATTTATCACATATATCGACATACAAGGGGTGCAGGTTATCTCATTTATCCCATTTATTTACATACAAGGTTTCACGTTACCTCCTTTATCACATTTACCGACATACAAGGGGTTTAGGTTATCTCATTTTTCACATTTATTGACATTCAAGGGTAGGCGGTGGCTGAGTGATTAGCATGCGGGGCCAGCATTCATCACGCCATGGACAATGTCGATTCGAATCCCCACGCTACCACCTGGGATTTTTTAGTCAACGCCGAGTGGCTTAAGACTACCCACAGGCTGTCCAGAAGACCACCTATCATCTCGCTTTCTAGAAGAAACCGTACAAACGAATCAAATATAAGTTCCAGGGGGCAGGCAGAGCCAAGCATAACTAACGCCACTATAAAAATTGCCTGCGCCATGACGGGTTAGGGCCGACCACCAGGGTCCTGAAGAAAGCCCACCGGCGCTATAGGCTGAGATGTAAACAAAACAAAAAGTTACCTCATTTATCGCATTTACCGACATACAAGGGGTGTAGGGTACCCCATTTATCACATTTACCGACATACTAGGGGTGTAGGGTACCTCATTAATCACATTTACCGAGATACAAAGGGTGCATTTTTTATATTTTTTTTTACAGCTAAGGAGACAGTTCAAGGGCGTAAAGAAATGTATAAAAAAGCCCGCTACTTACTGCTCCTGAACAGAGGTCAAAGGAGTGTCCAAAAAGAGAGGTCAATTTCGGGAGGAGAGGTGTCCTGATACCCTCCTTTTGAAAGAGTTCAAGTTGTAGGCAGGAGGAAATACAGATGAAAGAAGATTGTTCCAGAGTTTACCAGCGTTAGGGATGAAAGAGTGAAGATGCTGGTTGACTCTTGCATAAGAGGTTTGGACAGTATAGGGATGAGCATGAGTAGAAAGTCGTGTGCAGCGGGGCCGCGGGAGGGGGGGAGGCATGCAGTTAGCAAGTTCAGAAAAGCAGTCAGCATGAAAATATCGATAGAAGATATAAAGAGAGGCAACATGGCGGCGGAATTTGAGAGGTAGGAGACTATCAGTATGAGGAGGAGAGCTGATGAGACGAAGAGCCATTGATTCAACTCTGTCAAGGAGAGCTGTGTGAGTGGAGCCCCCCCCACACATGAGATGCATACTCCATACGAGGGCGGACAAGGCCCCCGTAAATGAATAGCAACTGTGCGGGGGAGAAGAACTGGCGGAGACGGCACAGAACGCCCATCCTCGAGGAAGCTGATTTAATAAGAGATGAGATATGAAGTTTCCAGTTGAGATTTTGAGTTAAGGATAGATAGAGTAGGTTATCTCATTTATCACATATACCGACTTATAAGAGGTGTAGGTCATCTCATTTATCACATTTACCGACATATAAGGGGGTGTAGGATACCTCACTGATCACATTAACGACATACAAGGAATTCAGGTTATCTCATTTATCACATTTACCGACGTACAAGGGGTGTAGGTTATCTCATTTCTCACATTTACCGACATACAAGGGGTTCAGGTTATCTCATTTATCACATTTACCGACATACAAGGGGTGTAGGTTATCTCATTTATCACATATATCGACATGGAAGGGGTGCAGGTTATCTCATTTATCGCATTTACCGACATACAAGGGGTGTAGATTATCTCATTTATCACATATACCGACATACAAGGGGTGCAGGTTATCTCATTCATCACATTTACCGACATACAATGGGAGCAGGTTATCTCATTTATCACATTTACCGACATACAAGGGGTGTAGGTTATCTCATTTATCACATTTACCGACATACAAGGGGAGCAGGTTATCTCATTTATCACATTTACCGACATACAAGGGGTTCAGGTTATCTCATTTATCACATTTACCGACATACAAGGATTGTAGGTTATCTCATTTATCACATATATCGATATGGAAGGGGTGCAGGTTATCTCATTTATCACATTTACCGACATACAGGGGGAGCAGGTTATCTCATATATTTATCCCATTTACCGACATACCTCATTTACCTCATTTACTGACATAAAAAGGGTGCAGGAAGAAACTTTATATTTTAAGCAATTTTCAAATTCAAAACATACGTCAACAGGGGCGTAGCCAGGAAAATCAGTTAGGGGGGGGGCACAATCTTTACCAGTCTGTTTCAATACTGATAAGGATTTACACCAGTGGTTCTTAACCTTTTTCATCGTATGACCCCCTGAGACTCTTCCAGGGTATTGCCGTGACCCCTATGATAAATTTTGTAATGGTGACCTTTGTGTAAAGGTAAGGTAAAACAAAAGTATATGAAGATTCTGATTTATAGAAAATATTACAAATAAAAGACCTTAAAAAATGCCACAGATCCCCTACAAGTGCTATTTCAAAATCCATGGAACTAATGCACATTAAATATAACCAGCCATAAGTACATCAGAGCGAGGAGCAGTGCTCAACAGGCAACACCTCATGTCGCTGTCAGTCACAAGTCTACTGCGTGCCTTCGTTTTCAGTGCCATCATTGATGAGAATCCAGCCTCGCAGCGATAGGTCGAGGTCCAGTATGGTCAGTGCACGCACCGAAAGAAGAGGATAGTCGTCATTCAGTGTTGCCCAAAATGTCGCAAGCTCTTGTTCAGAAAAATCGACTTTCAACTGAGTATCCTCATGAATTTGAAGAAATTCTTCCTTCGCAGCAACATCAGTATCACAGATGGCACTGTCCTTCACTGAGAAGAGTCTGGAGATCCACGCATCAGTACAGCGGTCATCCAGTCCCGGAAAGTAACTTTCGATGGCGTCATTCACTGCCAGAAGATGAGCTGAGATCTCCTCACGGAAACTGCATTCAGCTTCTGCCATAGAATCTAGGATAGTTGTCATATGAGGGAAGAAAGTTGTGTCACTGTCCTGAACTCTTTTCACGTAAAGTTGAATCTTCACTTGAATACTGCCACTTTGTCACAAACTGTGTGCAGTGTAGCATTGCAAGGTTTCCTTGGAGTGAAATATTCAGGGAATTCACTTCAGAGAAGAAATCAGTCAAGTAGGCAACCTTTGTTACGAAACAGTCATCTTGTATTATTTCGTTAAGAAGATTTTCTTTCGAGGTACGACCTTCTTGCAACAACATCGTTATTTCCTCTCGAAGTTGCAGCACGCGATTCAGAACTTTGCCACGTGAGAGCCAACGTACCTCCGTGTGAAACAGGAGAACAGAGAAGACAGAGCTCATTTCTTTACAAAGCACTTTAAAAATCCTTGAAGTTGTTGCGCTCCCTCGGATATGGTTCACAATCTTCACAACGTCTGTGAGCACTTCTTGAAGTCCAAGTCCAATGCAAGATGGCGCCACTATAAACACTCGCCTGCGCCAGAACGGGCTGGGGGACCACCTAGCCCCACCCTGAAGAAGCCTGGGACCACCCACCAGGTCACCGGAAGATGCCGCATACAATAGCATTAGACAAAAAAAAAAAAAAAAAAAAAAAGTGGGATAGTCTTCATCGCCAAAGCATAAAGATGAATCATGCAATGAGTGAAGGAGACATGCGGAGCGACATTCTTCGCGAATCATGGAAGGAGCCCCATCTGTACACAGACCGACAAGTGCTTCCCAACTCAGCCCATGTTTAATAAGGAGAAAGGCTTCCATGATTTTGAAATTATCTTCTCCACGAGTTGTTGTGGCCACTGGCTCAGAGTACAAGTACTCATCCTTCATACCTCCCTTGTCAAGGTAGCGAGCATAAACAATAAGTTGGGAACATGAGGCAACATCTGTCGACTCATCCAGTTGCAAGGAATAAACAGGACTACCCTTCACAGCACTCACCACTTGCAGGAGAATATCCTCACTCATGTCCGAGATCCTACTTTTGACAATCATTCAAAAGGGAAATTACCCTCAACTTGTGTGCCTGCTGTTCTACATGAATCACCTTCGTTGTTTCCAGAATGCAAGGCTTAATCAGATTTTCACCAATGGTATAAGGTTTCTTGGTCTGCGCGATTTTTAGAGCAATTTTGTATGAAGCCTCCAGCGCGCTGCTTTGTTCTGACGAGCGAACTGACCAGTGGAATCGATGCGACTGGCCTTCAGAGCAGCTTCTTTTCGCTTGAAGTAGTCCAAGCTTTTGTCCACCAGTTGGCTATGGTAAGACTCAAAATGAACCTTCAGCTTGCTTGGCCTCATACTTTCATGACTCAAAACCTTGGTGCAACTGCTGCGCTTTGGGAGTCACATCCAGGAACGGAGCACATGCAGACCCCCCCCCCCGTAGCTATGATCTGATTGACTGACTGATTGTGGTTGATGTTTTCAGCAGCTGGCCGCTTCACATACATGAATTAAAATATTTTCTCCTAAACCCTCCGCGACCCCTCGAGAAACCCCAAACGACCCCCAGGTTAAGAACCGCTGATCTACACTATATAATTTATTTGGGCGGTCACAGCCATGCACGGCATGTCATTCTCGAGAACTTCCAACAAACCCACAAAAAAGGAGTCCCTGAAGGGGGGGGGCACGTACCCCCTGTGCCTCCCCCCCTGGCTACACCACTGTACGTCAACATTTACTTTTAAAAAGATAAAAAAAAAAACTCAGGTGGGACATATCGCGATAGGCAGTCGACAAAGACACGGTACCGTGTCGCAATGGACCGTAGTGGATATATACAGGCAGCGCCACACGTGGCCACTCAGTAAACTGTCAAAGCAGTACTTCCATAGAACTCAAATTATATACTAGAGTGCGTCTAAGGCTGCCTCCATGATACAAGGCCTTGGTGCCGCCACCGCTCCAACCCAACGACTGCACACACTACTCCTACCCGATTTCCTGACTACTATTTGACATGGAAAAAAAAATGAAATCGGGTAGGAGAGAAGTGTGTGCAATCATCGGCTTGGGGCGACGGTGGTCTCATGGCTGTGTATCCCTGAGACAGCCTCAGACGCACTCTAGTCTATAACTTGAACCCTGGAAAACTCACCTTGGAGTTAAGTGGCCACATGTGGCGCTTCCTGTATAGAAAATACGGTCCATTCATCCACCCTTTGTCTGTAAACAAATCCCGCGCATGCGCAGATTGGATGGGATGTCTTAAGATACGTGGATGGCAGATGACACCACACCGGGTAGGACACGTAGCAATGGGTTTCAGTTGGATAAGTTCAGGTTTAACAAAGACATAGGCAAGAACTGGTTTACCAGCAGTGGTGGATGAGTGGAACAGACGTAGAAGTTATGTGGTGAGCGCCAACACGATAGATACATTCAAGAAGAGGTTAGATAAGTTCTTGGATGGGAGGGGTATGGGGCGTTAGTTTGGTGCCGTGGTCTGGGCGGCATGATGCGCTGTCTCGCGAGACCTCCTCCTCCTCCTCCTCCTCCCGACGGGTGGGTGAGGGAGGGGGGGTCGAGGGAAGGCAAAGCCCTCCCCCCAGTTAAGGTGTGGGGGGGGGGGGGTCGAGGCGGGGCGAAGCCCTCCCTTTTAGCTTAGGTCTTGTTGGTTTCCCGAAAAGGAACTGACGCTGCCGCCATTAGAGGGTGGTAACACTGCAGCAAAAAATGCATAACTGACAACTGGGGCAGGCCACTCGGTTACTGGAGTGAGCGGAAACCCACTACTGCAGCCCACACCACACTGCCATGGCGTTGTGTAACAAGTCCCGCCAAGCAAATAAGGCGACCTTGCGCCTGCGCGTCTCGTTCACGATGCCTTACCAGGATTAAATAAATTAACGATCAATAATTATCGCTTAATTTTATAAATAAAAACGCCTATTGAAGTAGCTATATTTAGCAACGTTTATAAAAAAAAATTGTAAGAAGTCCGCAGTCACTTGTTGCCATGACAACGTTGACCACTTTCTTTTCTGTGATCGGAAGTTAGTTTGTGAAATTCCGATCTCCACAGTCCGATTACCTTTTACAAAGATGATCCAATCTTTGCATTCCGATCGCCAATTGCTGTTCCGATCAGATCGGAAGATCAGACGATCGGACTGATGATCGGAAGTGCCCAGCTCTGTATTTAATTAATTATTTATGGGACTGTTGACGCTATGTTACTTTGCTGACCAAGTTATTATTGAGTTGAGTGTAGGTTAGTCTGTTCTCGAAGCAAGTAAATTTCTGTGAGCGGGTGCTTTGTGTGGGCGCAGGTGTGTTCCCAGGGCATGTGCGGCGGCACGCGGTGACCAGTGTTTCAGGGGAAATTCCAACCTACTCTCAGGGGAATACTTTTCTCGGCGTCACGGCGTGGACCGTGGCTGGTTCTTTGTCTGTCTGTAAACACGTGACTTGAACTAAGTTAATACCGTGCAGCAGGCAGCAAGTGATAAGTCAAGGCAAGTCTGCCACTGTGATCTGTGTTCTGTGTGAGATTGTGTAGATGTGTTCAAGCAAATGACTACTAGGAGATAAATGCTACAATTATACGAAAAATAACACTTATCCGCCCGATCGAGTAACTGGAGTTTTGAAAAACAAAGCAAGTAGAAACGTCGGCTTGTGGAGTCGGTCGGTTAAGGCACTATCAAAAGACCGATAAACACGACGCCCCATTCCAACACTTAAAACACCTTTTCCGTCTTCCTATTATGGTTCGGGAATGTGTGTTCAGCTCCTTAATCAAAATATGAAGGCTAAATATCGTCTTTGGTAGGCACGGAGTGACTATACACAATTATCAAAATATTTTCACACACACACTGGCACGGAGTAGCAGAGCACGACTTCTGCCAGGTGTGCCTTCTGGTCGCCAGAGTCACGTGTCCTCCCTCGGCCGCGTGGCGTTACCCCAGACCAACAGAGAGAGATCGGTCAGCTTACCTGGGCTCTATTTTGGTTCCGGTTGGCGCAGGGGCGGGGACACCGTGGCGTGACGTCAAGCCCAGGAGAGGGTAGTGGCTTGGCCGTTTCATTTGTGGATCAGAGCCTATACGCGCCTACCCCTTCCCTATACCTCCCACCTCCCTTCCTACCCCCTCCCCCCCCTTCCCTACCCCAACCACCTCCCTTCCTATCTGCTCACAGGTAGACTTCAACACTTTCCTTCACGCTTCCACCTCAGTCTGCTCCCAATAGAACCTCACGAGGTCTCCCCCCCCCCCTGCACTACCACCACCACCTCTGCCATCATCCCCATCCCTCCCCCACTCATGCCACCGTCACCACCACCAGGTCGACATACTCTTCCTCCTCCCCTCCCTCTTCCTCCCTTTCCTCTTCCGCCCCTTCCTCCTCCTCCTCCTCCTCTACTTCCCCCCCGATCAGCCACTAGTCCCCCTACCACATCTTCCTTCTCTTCCCTCGACTCACCCTTGTCCCCCCCCTCTGCCAACCCTCTTAACACTTCCACCTCCAGTCGCCTCCCTCCCACTGCTCACTACTCATCCATCAGACGCCGCATGACCATTCTTCCTGCTCTGGCCTGCGTAGATCAGACACAGTTTCAGAGCACAGACAAGGTGAAAAAATTGTTAGACTTGTAGGGGATTCGCAGGTTAAGAGGTCAACTCATTGAATTATGCGGCCGCAATACAGAGATGCGGAGGCGTTATTGCATTCCGGAAGCCAAACTGGACGACATTACATGTTAAGTTAGTGATGGTTAAGTTAGTGGTGGTTAAGTTAGTGGGGGTTAAGTTAGTGGTGGTTAAGTTAGTGGGGGTTAAGTTAGCGGGGGTTAAGTTAGTGGGGCTTAAGTTAGTGAGTGTTAATCTAGTGGGGGTTAAGTTAATGGGGCTAAGTTAGTGAGGGTTGAGTTAGTGGGGGTTAAGTTAGTGGGGCTCATAAGTTAATGAGGGTTAATCTAGTGGGGGTTAAGTTAGTGGAGGTTAAGTTAGTGGGGGTTAAGTTAGTGGGGGTTAAGTTAGTGGGGGTTAAGTTAGTGGCGGTTAAGTTAGTGGGGGTTAAGTTAGTGGGGGTTAAGTTAGTGGGGGTTAAGTTAGTGGGGGTTAAGTTAGTGGGGGTTAAGTTAGTGGCGGTTAAGTTAGTGGGGGTTAAGTTGACCTGTCTGTAGTCAGGCCATTACTCTGGTCAAGCTAAGGCCTCCAGAGACAGGTCAGGTCATTTAGATGTCAGGTGAGGAGCACTCAGGAAACAATACAACATCAGACGAGGTCTCGGGCGGCAGGTCAGACCGGTGGACCGCACGCGGCCTTTACCTTCATTCCTGTTATTAAGGCCTCATTGTCACCCTCATTTATTTACTTATCCTCCCATTTTCCACTCATTCACTTATTCATCTTAAGAATCCTCGGTTATCACTATCACTATCACTACCCCTTCCCTGCTCGTTTATCATATCATCTACGGTTATCACTTTCCTTTTGTACTGTATTTCTATTGCTATGTTTTTTCTCTCACCTCTTATCACCATCGTATCATCGCCTTAGCTATCCCAAACTACCCTCATCCTTGGCTACTCAGAAACGAGGAGTCGCCTCAAGGAAACTTCGGAACAGCATCTCAGTTTGGAGTATTCGTGCGTCACCTTACCTCAATGAACCTGAGTCATCATTAGCTCCCGCCAACACCTGTTTCTACACCTGAGCCGAGGGTAATTAATGCCGTGTGAGCCTGAAAATAAGGCGATTTACATCGGTTCAATGCAGAGGCTTGTTGTCATGGTTCAGGGTGAAGGATGTGGGGGAGGTCGTGGTGCGTAACGATTAACAAGAGCGGCTATCATATGACCGGCGTGCGAGAGGCTGATTGGCGGCGTCTCGATCAGCCCAAGCAAGGTAAAGAGTCCAAGGTTAAATAATGGTCCGTCCAAGGGTTCGTCTGTAACACTCCTCTCAGTCTGCCTAAACATCGGGCCGGAGAAAGAGAGGGCGGGGGCGTTGCGGCGAAGGAGATTCACAACAGAGGCAAGTGTACTGGACTGGCTAATGTTACCTGGTTTAATTAGCATCTTTCCTTAGAGAGATGTAAGCCTTGAACTCGCAGAAGCATCACTAAAGTATCACCAACTATTACTGTGGTTTTACCTACTAACTTATCTTACTTATACTTACTTCCTTACTAACAATAAGACTAATACTCCTCAATCATCATTAATTACTAACCTATAATTTACATCTTCATCCTTTCAAAGATTCATCACACATTGACATGGTTGTTACCGAGGAAATCAGGAGTCGCGAATGTGATGCTAATAGTGAAATTTATAGTGTAATAGTGTTGTGTAATGTAATAGTGTAATGTAATGTGAGAATGTAATATAACGCGTCCCCAGTCTCGGAAAAGTAAGAGCGTGAGTGAGTGTGGAGTTCGTGACACCAATAAGGACTTTGGCCGTGGATGTGGAGCACGAGAGCTGAGATTGCTTGATGAGGGGGAGGGCGATGCGTGCAGCAGACAGGGCCGAGGGGACACGTTGCTGAGAAAAACTTTGATAATACAGGGTCCGGAGAGAGGTCGTGTGGCTACATATTCTTTGATTTTGGTTACCGATGAGAGTGCAATGTGCTACTTGTGCTGCTGCTACTTCTGTGTGGCGCGTGCAGCAGGGAGACTATGCAGACGTAGCTGAGTAAGACTTTGATAATACAGGGCCGGAGCGAGTTGGTATGGCTACACATTCTTTGATTTTGGTTACCGATGAGATTGCGATGTTCTACTTGTGTTGCCGCGGCTGTTACTGTACTATTACTACTATTACTATAATTTTAGACACTCGCATCCTAGAATGACAAAGGGAACCATGTCGAAAGTGCGTTATGTGATGAAAAATTAAGCTAAAACTCTGGGAATCGCCGAAAAATGACTTGGCGAGTTATTTTACGCAGGGAACGATATCACACAACAACAATAAAAAAAAAAAAAAGCCCCAGCTTAATGCAGATCTCTGTAACCCAGTAACAGGGAAACAGACTACTAACCTTGGCGTGCAAGAACGCGACTCCGTAACCAGCTCACTTATCTCGGGGCAGCGCGTAGTCGGCTCAAGGACACTGGCTTGACGGGAAGTGATGCTGGCGGGCAGCGAGGAGCGGGGAAGTGGGCGGGAAGGGACGGGGCGCCTGCGTGACAAACGTAGAAGAGATGAGGAAGACGGGATGAGTAGGAATAGGAAGGTGAAAGAAAAAGGGCGGGAGGAAAAGGGGGAAATGAGTATGAGGAGGAGGAGGAAAAGAGTAGGAGTGGAGGAAATGAAAATATCGAGGAGAAAGAAAGGTAGGAGGAAAAGGAGGAGGCATGGAAAAATATGATGATACTGAGAAGGAGGAATAGGAGGAGGAGGAGGAGGAGGAGGAGGAGGGGAATTCTTACAAGGAATTTTAATGCAAAACTGATAAAAAATGAGTTAATCTGTACATACAAAGCTAGACTTGCAAAATACCGTCATTAGGTAACCAACGTTCTACATATGTTCATCCCATTCACAAATATAATAATCTGAGGCTTTCTTTCCAATAAACTTTAATCAATTAGTAAGAAAACTATAAAAAAAATGAATATATGTAAACAAAAGTATAAATAAGCATAAATATAAATAAAAGAAATATAAATAATCTTCGAAATAGTCCCAGAATTCCACAACAATACTGTGACACTCTTGTACTGGACGGCATCGAGTCGGACTACACGTGGACTTTACTCATTGAAGTAAACCTGGCAATCCCAAGACCCGCTCCTTTGAATATTGGTAGAGGACTTCGCTTATCGATGAGGGGGGGTGGAGGAGGAGGAGGAGGAGGAGGTGGGAGAAGGTAAATAGAGGAGGGAGGGGGAGATAAATGAAAGCAGATAAAAAAAAATAAGTGGAGGAAGAATAATGGAGAGACTGTGGAAGAAAAAGAATAGACTGGGGATCTTTTCCGTTTGGCGTACAGCGCTAAAATTAATTTTAATATAGATTTTCTTATGTATTTTTGTCCGTAGAATCCGAATATGACAACCGTTTTATGGAGAAACGAACAGTTTTTAAGTTATTTTCCTTTGAAGTTATTTTCTCCCTTTTTTTTACTCTTGAAAATAGGGGATAATGTTTACAAAAGTGCGTCGCCTCCTCTGCTGGCCGCGGCAACGCTGCAGCCGCCGCAGCCTCAAAATAGCTCGCAGAGGGCTTAGGGTCGGGGAGCATATTTAAACTACTCCAACCGAACTTTACGACCTACTAACGGGGGGGCTGCGCCCCCCTCGACCCCCCCTAATAACCAGGGGGGGCTACGCCCCTCCCTGGACCCCCCCCTCATGTATATGTGACTTATTTCAGCGAGGAGGTATTTCTCGCAACACCCGCTGCAGCCTCGCCGCGGCCAGCACCAGAGGCGACGCGCTTTCGTAAACATTATCCCATATTTTCAAGAGTAAAAAAAAAGTCCTTGAATTGGATTTTCAAAGCGTTTCCATGACTGCTGAAGGTTTGCAAACGGAAAAGATCCATAAATTGTATATAATACTGAATATTACGACTTTTTAAAGTTTGAATTCCTTCAGTAATAGATAGGAAGAAAATAACTTTAAAGGCAAATAACTCAAAAACTGTTAATTTCTCCAAAAAAATAATGTGATATTCTGATTCTACGGACAAAAATACATAGAAAAATCTATATTAAAATTACTTTTAGCGCTGTACGCCAAACGGAAAAGACCCTAGACGGGCATGGTGTGTGTGTGTGTGTGTGTGTGTGTGTGTGTGTGTGTGTGTGTGTGTGTGTGCGTGCGTGTGCGTGAGCGGTAGGGAAAACAAAGGTCAACTCCTATCACCACCACCACAATCACCATTATCCACCACCCACCACCACCACCACCACCATCACCACCCTTCACCGCCACCGCCGCCGCCGCCACTCCCCGCGCGCACACAGACAATTCAGTTCTTCGATAACGTTATCTGTTGCCTTGATTACGTACCTACCCTCGCAGTATAAAAGAGGAGAAAAAAAGAAAAAAAGTTTATTTTTCCTAATCATCATTGCTATTCACTAACTCAAGGACATAACTACTTCTTTATCATCCATACTTATTTTGACATTTTCTTTACCATTGAGACTTAGATAAAGAGAGGGAGGAGTTACATGCATAGAGGTGGAGAGAAGGGATGGGAGATAAAACGGAGAAAGATAAATAGAATAAGAAAATAGAATAATAAGAGAAGAAGATAATAATGATCTCCTCCATAAGTTCACGTATGGAAAAGAAAAGGATAAAGAAGCAATTTGTTTTAGAGAATTATGTAAAGAAACGTAAAAAAATGAATAATTAAAACATTTCTAGTAATCATTCAGTAACCTTGGTGGTGGTGGTGGTGGTGGTGGAGTGCGATAAGGGTTTGTGTAACGTAGGGAGGGGGGAGACAAGGTGGGGGGGGGGGTATGAAGGAGGGTCGGCGGGCATTGAGTCGGTACACTTGCCACTTAGCCACCACCTCCCGCGGGCGCCACACAGGTAAGGTAAACGGTGATTAAATTTGGGCAGGTGTTCACGGCAGGTATACTACTACATTAATTTTGAAAGGCATTTTGTACATTAATTTTGAAAGGCATTTTGTACCTGTCCGTATTTCTTTCCGTTTTCTTTTCCAATTCACTTTTTTTTAGAATATTTTGTTAGTGTTTTCGGATTTACTAGTCTTTCTATTCATGGTTTATTTCGATTTTCTATCCTTTTTATCATATATTTTCTAGTTTCATTGAACTTTATTCTCGTGATGTGTTTTCTCTTCTTTCTGTCATTCATTCTCCTCCTCCTCTGATTCCTCCTCTTCCTCATCCTGGCTCATTTTGATTTTCTGCTTCTGTTCCGCACGAGCTTTTCATCTCCCTTCCCTTGATTTGCTTCCCCTGTCCATTCAGCAGGTATACCAGGTATTAATCGGGGGTTGTGTCCCGTCTCTGGGGTCTGTTCCCTTCCCCCTTCCTGTCTCTCTCCGGCATATGACCACAGATGTTGCGCCGACTAAACGAAACTTTCCAGCTTTTTTCATTGATTTGCTTTTTTTTGTTCTCTAGTCTCTTGTTCTTCGTGTTCCTCTAATATTCCCCGTCCTCTCTCCACTCTTCTATATATGCCCAAGACTGTCGCAATCTGCCAGTCATCGCGTACACGTGACACACAAGAATTAGTTAATCTCGCCAGGAGTGACTCAGAGGCTTCATTTGACATTCCTAATATAACATGTGACTGAACACCTGAGCTGCCCGTGCCTTTATCTTCGCGGTTTTATTATCCTCGTGATGTATTACGTGGTTATCTAAAACGTCAGGGTTGTATAAGCAGTCTGGCGGTGTTTTGAGGTTTATTTAGCTGTTACTTATCATGGAAAGGACGTAACTATGTTTTTTCTTTACCATGATGAAGGTAGTGGTGATAGAGGTTGAGATATAGAGTTTTAAGATAGATTTACAACACATTTTACGACTTTATATATATATCAACTTGGGTAATGCAACACATGAAAAACTGGCCTAGATTATAAAAGATTCCAGCATTTATATGAATCCCAAAAACACAATCTCTGTATCTCCTCCATATAGCTAAAAGATTTTCCCTCTTTTCAACATAACCACATAACATCTGGTCCCATTCCTGCCTTTCCCTTGCTGAGCCTTGAACTTTGTGCCCGTGGAGTCCGAGAGGAAAGATAAAGGGTGGGGAGGAGAGAGAGGAAGAGGTCGAAAAAAACCTTTATCTTCTCATTACCGAGCCCCAAGAAACTGATTACCAGATACTTACACACGAACTGCAGACTTCTGTTTGTGTATATTTCATGTCTCCACCCTTTACAACATTTATACCATTTCTTCACTAGGTTTTATCATTATCAACTTTTTTTTTCTGTGGGTGAATCTATCTGGAGCTCGGTATCTACGCCTCGTGATGATGTGTAGGCAAGAAGAGACGGCGAGGCATTGAAGCTGTTGATAACCGCTGATAGCTTATCGGGGCCGCTGAAATAACCTGTGTTCCTACCCCTTGAGAGATGGAAAAATTGTGTCGCTCCAGGACTTAACTATCTATTGACTTGGGTTCAGTACCTCCCAAGCACGTGACTGTAGTGAGCCTCGTGATGTGTTTTTGTGTCTTGTCAGTGGTTACATAGCTGTCAGTTCAGTAGTTTTCCATTGGCTTTTGGTATTGATATGCTGGTAGATGGAAAATGAGTAGGTTACAAAACATCTGATTAACTACTCGGGTCTATCAATACGTGACCTAAGTTTTCGAAGAGCAACATGGCACAGATATTAGGCAGTGGTATTTTTCACTCACTAGTTTCCTCTTGAGCTACTGGTCGGCCTGCTAATCAGTCAGACAGTGCGACAGCCAAGACGTGTAGGGAGTATCCTATCAGATAACGCAACCTACCTATCTTCGGTTCAATCTTAAACGGATGTCTCCTGGTTCCAATCAGAAAACCTAACCAACCTAACTTCTATCCAATCTTAAGCGGATGTCTCTCTCTTAGCAGGTCGATCAGCCAGTCTGTTAGTCCTCGAGCCAGCCTACCCAACTTATCTTAATGGGATGTCTTCCAGTAGTTATCAGAAAACCATATCTACCTAACTTCTATCCAGTCTTAATCGGATGTCTCCTTGTCAGCAGGTCGATCAGCCAGTCTGCAAGTCCTTGAGCCACTGACACAAGATGGGCGGGGACAAGTACGTGTGCACCCTGAGTCCTGAGCTCCTCCAGCGGGCCAAGGATGAGATCAACGAGGACCCGGATCGTCGCGAGGCGGACATCGAGCACATCAGGGACTGGCTCAGGCACCAGCCGCACATCAACGCCAGGATGGGTGAGTGAGTGTGTTGGGCGGGGGTGAGAGGGTTAGGTTATGACATGTCCCCGCTATGATGGGTTTAAATCAACGTTGCCAGATTGTCGTACTCACCCTTCCATGTTTGTCGATTTCCGACCCAAAAACTGCCTCCTCGACCACAATAACTGCCTTTATATATAGTTATCGTTAAAATGGTTAATTATTGGTGTTTTTTGGCAATAGCTATGGCTCAGAAACCGGTAAATACGAGGCTCTGAGTACGACAATCTGGCAACGGTGGTTTAAATCGTTCCTTTTCGCTTTGTAAACAAGAAAGCAACAGAGTAAATTTCCTTGGCAGCCCAGCACCCAGACTAGAACAGGCTACATATCAGGTACAGTCTTTGAGAGTTAACTACATATTCTATTTCGACTGTAAACTTGAATGAACGATGGATAGGAAATTCGTCCAGCCCAAACCTTTTCCGAACAGATCAGGGAATAGCAAGAGAGAGAGAGAGGGACTTCTTTAGTAATATGAGACCGAAACAAAAGCTGTATTAGCCTCACCGAATTGGAAAGTCAAATTTCGACTATACAGTTGATTAAGCATTAGACAAAACCTCTTTAGACCCTCAGTCTATTAAAACCTAATGTCTAACACGCGTTTTTTAACCTCACAGACGACTGGACCATCCTGAGGTTCCTGCGGGGCTGCAAGTTCTCCCTGGAGCGCACCAAGGAGAAGCTGGACATGTTCTACACCTGCAAGTCGCTGTGCCCCGAGTGGTACAAGAACAGGGACCCGCAGGACAAGAAGCTGCGATCCATCCTCGAGCTCGGGTAAGACAACGCCACGTTCTTTCTGCTCCAGTTTGATTAGCATTGGCTGTCCTCTCTAAACAGTACTCATTCCTAGCTCATTCCTAGTACATAAAGCAGCATCAAAAGACTTCCTATTCTTACTTCAAAGTTGTAAAGTAGTAAAGAAAATGCAATACCATGACTTCCATATTATCTTCAAGCTTCTTTGCTGGTTCTATACACCAGATTATAAGAATAACTAGAAATATAAGAAAAAGAAACCCCTATTGTTTTGTCTGTGCTAGATATCTACTTGTTCAATTTAATCTAGTTCATAAATGCATGATAATGTTATAGTATCTAAGACTGCTATGTACAAAGCTCTAACGGATGGTTTGTAACAGACTAACTATGTGTCATTTTACGTCTGCTGTGATTTAAACGGTCTATGCATGCCATGTTTGTACAGTAGAAGTAGTAGTGGTAGATTAACGTTGCTGTAGAGTAGTGCTTGTTATAGGTGTGTGTGTGTGTGTGCGTGTGCGTGTGTGTGTGTGTGTGTGTGTGTGTGTGTGTGTGTGTGTGTGTGTCGTGGGAGGTGCTGTGCTTTCATGTCCTGTTCCCTGTGGTTATATTGCTGACTCAAAAAAAGTGTCGATCACCAGGAAATCGTAGTGACTAAAAGATTTGAACAATAACTTGCTCGTAATATCATCCTGCATCATACGCGTGCTGTCCAAAATGTTGCTACAAACGTGTTTCCTCTTGTTTTCGGATATTTCCAGTTTTCAGCGATCATTGCGGTGCTTGATACTTTTTTTATATTCTTTGATAAAGTACATTTGCTGCATGTAGCTTCGAGGAAGTTTTTGTGGGGGTTAAAAATTTGCTCAGTTATTATACTTGATTTATTTCGGCACTATTTCTATTTATTTTTTGGTAACTGATGGTAACGACGTTAAAGTTTGACCCCCACAATAATTCCCTTATGTAGATCCTTAGTATGCTGGTGGTAAACAAAACACGAGGGTTTGTAGACGATGAATGGAGACGAACAGATTCTGCCAATGATTTGATTTTTCATCGCATAAACAAGAACCTTTGATAAAGTTACACGCTTGATAACAAAACAGGCCAACGTCGTGTCTATCCTAAGGCTGATATAATCTTGGACGTGAGGCAAAGTAGAAGTTTGTGACTCGTCAGTACTGGGCACCAAAGAAGACGCCATGTGTACATACAAATGTTTCGGGTTTTGTGATGTCGAGTTTCTTTCTTTCCAATACAATGATTTTTTTCATAAGCTAATTCCCCTTGCTTGTGGACCAGTTCTTCACGGTGAGATCGCTACTTTCCGCGGGGTGGTTCAAATGTTACAGGCTGGGAAAAAAATTGTCCAACGTGGCTCCTGCAACTGCCTGACACTATTGCCTTGCTCGTGACCTGATTTACAGTTTCTAAAAAAATTGGCAACTGTTAGTTTGCTTTAAATTCTGGAGGAAATAGTATGATGGCTCAAAATAATACGAAAGTTTCATCACTTACTGGTCCGAGGCAAACATTCTCCAGGGACAAATTTTTCTCAGCCTGATTGGGCTGGCGGACGCTTCACGCGCCGAGTATGTGGGTGCTGCTTCGTGAGTGTGGGCGGGGGCAGGAGCCGCTCCCAGGGCACGGGCGTGTGCGTAACGGTCGTGTATGCCTCCCCAGCACTTTCCTGCCGCTTCCGGGCTATGACCATGACGGTCGCCGAGTCGTAATCATCCTCGCCGGTGGCCACGACCCAAAGCTTCACTCGATGGACGAGGTGTTCAAGGCGACACACCTGATCAGTGACATCATGATAGACGAGGACGAGCAGTTGTCCATCACAGGCGTGGTGCAGATACTCGACCTGAAGGGAGTCACGGCGGCCCATGCGCTTCAGATGTCGCCACCCTTGGTGAAGAAGGCCATGACCATCTGGCAGGTGTGAACACGTGCTGGTACCGTAAGCAAGAACTCGCCCTTTGACTCTTAGGGTGCGAGAACTTGCACAAGCATCTTTGTTTTAAGGCCGACTAGGGACATCCATCGAGGCGCGGCTTGAGCACAGGATTCATCAGTGAAGAGTTACCGTGTGAGACTAATTGCACACAGGTTTTATAAATGGTTGGAATATGAAGTAAAGTCCAAACAGGCAAACCTATAAAAAACAGGGAAAATATTTCGTATTCCTTGCAATCAACCAGCCGTCGCTATTAGGACATGATTCGAGATGTCGACAGTTTAATGGGGGAGGGGGGGAGTAGGGGAGGAGAGGTAGGGGAGACAACTTTGGGGTTGCTGATAGAGCAATCATGTACTCGAGTTCCTTCTATACTTTCGGCGGTCTTGGATGAACAAGACTCAGAGTAATGTTAACCGTACAAGAGCTTTCTCTTTGGGGCTGTGCAGGAAAAAAATTGAAAAGCTGAGGGCGGTAGGCTTTCAGAGGCGTGGCTACATGTTTGAGGCTTAGGTCGTTCGTTCTCTGTCTCATCATATCTAGCCTCGGCAGTCCTGCCAAGTGGGTACTATGTGTGGTGGCTGCAGTCTGGCGGTGTGGTATTCGTGGCTGGGATGCTCTTAGCGACAGGGCACAAAAAGTACCTTGTTCTGTTGCTAACACAAATAGTTTACGGGCACCACCCACGTTCTGTCAAGGGAAAGTCTGTAGTGTATGGGTTGGCGCATTGCAGTATTATGTTGCCGCTGCCGGGCCATGACCAACTGGGCCGTAAGGTGCTGTTCGGCCGCTGGGGCATATATGATCCAAAGATGGTGTCCATGGACGAGCTGATAAAGACCACCTCCATGTTTATTGACGTGATGCTGGATGAGGACGAGCTGAGCAGCATAACGGGGTACGTTATGTTGGGGGACTGCACGGGGCTCACTGTCTCTCACGCCATCGGCTTCACTCCGTCACATGCGAAGAAATCCCTGGTGATGTGGCAGGTATGTGTGCTGCCCATGGGAAGGCTCGGTGAAGAGAGAGAGAGGGAGGGGGAGGGGGAAGCCAGCGGTCTTAGGTTTATATCATTAATGTATCGGGACTCCCATCACGACTCTTTTCCGAGGCCACAGAGAAGATAACCGGTTTTCTTGCGTTATTTTTCTCGTTTTTGGTGTAGAAATCGTGTAAAACTATGACTAGGATCACAGTCTCTGAAAATCCAGCAACTTCTACGAGGCTTTAGGCGTGCTGAGGTGCCGATATGCTTACTACGAATACGGGTAGCAAGCAATACGAGGTAGCAAGTCACGTGGAACAATGTTCGTAGGGCAGGAATACCACAACTGGTCCTGAAGAGGTGTTCGTTGATCTTTAGGGGAAGGAGAGCGACCGTCTGCATAGAAGTCTGATCATGTCTTATTTCTCATCGGGATGGCTGTAGTTGGTTAGGTGTTGATGTAAGGTGACGGAGGTTAAGATCTTCCAGCAGCAGTAGTTGGTTGCATTACATATTTGATCATAACAACACATTCGTCAGTAACGTGGTGGTTGTAGCGGGCAGTGGTGGGGTGAGGCAGTTAGCTGGTTGTACGGTGGTGTGGTTGCGTGGTGTTGGTGGGGAGGAACACAATAACTAACGAACGGTAGTGGTGATGTTGCAATACTAGTTCACTTTATGGCAATGATGTGCAACAGCTAAAGGTGGTGGTGATGGTGGTTAGCGGCGAGTGGTGTCGGTGTAGAGATGGGAAACATATCCTCCTTGCAGATACGAGCAGTCATGATACATACCTAGGCCACACCACATGTAAAAACTCCCATCAAATAGAAATTCATATGTCCAACATCTAAAACTAGTGGTTATGGTGGTTAGCGGCGAGGGGTATTTGTGTCGCGATATGAAAGACATGCTCCTTGCTGATACGAACCGTCATGACACATATATAAGCTACACCACTTGTAAAAACTCCCATCAAATAGAAACTCATTGTGTCCAACCTCTAAAACTATTGGTGGTTATGGTGGTTAGCGCTGAGGGGTATTTGTGTCGAGATGGGAAAGATATGCTCCTTGCAGATACGAGCAGTCATGATACATATATAGGCTACACCATTTTTAAACGCTACCATCAAATAAAAAAATCATTATAACACCACCACCAGAAGTACCACACATCTTCCAAAACACCACAACCAAACCCACGCCAACCACACCACCACTACACCCATCCCTACCACCACCACCACCACCTCCGGCAGTATATTGCTTCCTCTGACCGGGTATGACTACATGGGGCGAAGAGTTATGCTCGGGCGACTTGGCCACTACAACCCTAGCAAGAACTCTGCGAACATGCTATTCAAGGCCCTGTCCATGGTGACCGACTGTATGCTGGAGGAGGACGAACAGGCATCGGTCACGGGCTACGTTGCGATAGGCGACAACGCGGACATGTCACTGTCTCACGTGTACATCTTCACGCCATCCATTGCCAAGAAGGCCATGGTGCTCTGGCAGGTGAGGAGGAAGAGTCAATGTGCGTTCCTCGGTTCGAAATCCTTAACTGCATTGTGGGATGGGAGGTGGGGAGGTCATGTGCAAGGGTACTGTAATCGCGTTGGTTGTATTATGGGAGACCGTGATTTTCATGTTGCCTTTCTTCTGTGAATCAATTTATAGGATGCGAAATACTTAATAACAAACAGTAAGAGTCAAACCTCGTAAAATAGCTCTAGATGAAAGTGACGACTGAAAAGAATGAAATATGACTCACCTACTTACCCCGTTTCCTCCCCCGTGACGACCAGCACAACCCCACTCCACTGTTACTTCTCGACTGCCGTTTGAGGTACAGTGCTGCCCTCTGTTGGTACTGAAGCTCATCATTTCTGGCTTCAGTTTTGGTCCTCCCCGTGTATAAAAAAGTCATCGTACATTGAACTGATCCAGAAGTCCCGTCTCTCTTCTGGTTCGTTGAAAGGAGGTTGGAGGCTAGGGTACGATGACTATAGTTCGTCTGTCCTCCACCACCAAGGCGGCGCTGGTGTAGTGGCGCCGCATATAAAAACTCCGCCTGACATAAGCGCCTTTTCCTTGCAGACCTTCATATCCACGTGGCACTCATTTATGGCCTTGTCTTTGAACTCGGGACGGGACTCGCTCACCCCCGGAGGCAGGAAACTCGTTCCAGTACTTACTAACTGCTGGGTGAACCCTGGCACCAGTGAACTCGCCCATAGTCATCCCTCAAAACACAAGCGGGCTTTTCATCGTGGCTACCCTAAGTCACGAGACCCCCTGCGAAGAGGGCCACCCCATGTATATAGCTTAGTGGTTGGGATTGGTCCACTGCTTCCCACTTGGATCAGCTGGCGGGGGACAAGGCACCTTCAGAAAAGTTGGTTATTAGGTTTGTAAATGTTTTTTCATATTGTTAGGCTTTGTCAAATGGTAAGAGTAAAGTTAGGGGCATACGCTATAGTTGCGCGTGGCCTCGGTGCTGATCTCCTTCGCATTGGCCTTGAGCCTTTGATGGGTAAGAGCCCATTACTCAGGGCACAAGGCTGGTGGGACATCCGGGTTACCACAGTTTAGCTCTCCCCAGGTTTAATCAGGTACCCATTTATCGACCAGCCCGAGAGGGAGGATGAACAGCTGCCATGTTTTGCATTGGTTGATTTGTGCCTATTGCTTTGGGGTTAAATTTAATCGAACACTTGTTTTTTAACTTGTGGAGCGAGTTCAAGCATACGTCACCTCGTCAAGCTTTGCTTTTGCTGTTAGTGGGCGGTGAATTGTACGAAGTTTCTGTTCCGGTTTTATGATTTTATCCGTTGTGGTGTGTTCATGCTTTGGGTGATGGATGACCCGGAGAGTGGAGTCCCTGGTTCCTGGTAATTTAGCTTCAGACAAGGTGAAAACAGTCACTCTTCTGTCGCAGCATCATCCTCCTGCTGCCCGGCTTTGATCAAAACGGCCGCCGGATGATGCTATCGCGCCAGGCAGGTTCGACCCTTCTTACGCCACTCTAGACGATCTAACGAAGGTGGCCATGATGCTGTTTGACGTGTATCAGGAAGAGGACAGAAGCGCACACCGTGACGGGCATGGTGATGGTGGAGGACTTCAAGAACTTCTCCATCTCCCACCTTGCTGCCATGACGCCCGTTGCCATAAAGAAAATGATGACGCTCTTTCAGGTATTCTGCTTGGCCTTCTCCCCGCGTGGGCACTCGGCATCAATGGAAAGGGTTATAAATCTTAGCAAATAGAAGTGACTCTTATACTTGCGAGGTGGAGGACCCTGAAGTGTTCACGGCCTACCTTTTCATCTGTTTTGCAAGATTTAGAGTTACTCTAAGTGTAGCGATGATGATGATGATTGGGGCGTTTAGTTCTTGGCGCCGCAACTGCAGGGTCATATGGAGCTGAATATTAAACTAAACAAGATATACTATAAAACTATAAAAACAGTAATTAATTAATAACATGATAAAAGGACTCCATAAAGAGTCAGGAGGTTGAAGGCGCCAACCTCCTGTAGGAAGCCATAAACGACTTGTTCCGGGAGAGTGCCTTGTCCCGGGAGAGTGCCTGTCCCAGGAGAGTGCCTTCTCCCCAGCACCTGAGAGAGAGAGAGAGAGAAACCTCCGTCTCCACCCGACACAGGGGGCCGTATTCTTAAACATTTCGGTGCCCAAGCAAACATAGCTGACAAGGCTTTCGTAGGAGTTTTGGGCATTTCCAGGGTAGTTTTATGATCTTTGGTAGTTCAACCCTTCTTCTGAACGGTGAACCTGGAAAAACACTCAGTGAAGCTCCATTAATCTTCTTTTTCGGCCTTTTGGAAATAGTTGATGTGAGGGGTGGAAGTGTCTGACAATACCGACCAGGGACTCGACTTTGGGTGCTTGTGTGGTGAATGACCCGGAAGAATGGAGTCCCTGGTTCCTGCAATTTAGCCAGACAAAGTGAAAACAATCACTCTCCTGCCGCAGCATCGTCCTCCCGCTGCCCGGCTTTGATCAAAACGGCCGCCGGGTGATGATGTCGCGTCCGGGCTTGCTCGACCTTTCTTACGCCACTATGGACGATCTAACGAAGGCGGCCATGATGCTGTTCGACGTGTATCAGGAAGAGGACGAAGCGCACACCGTGACGGGCATGGTGATGGTGGAGGACCTCAAGAACATCTCCATCTCCTACATTGCTGCCATGACGCCCGTCATCATGAAGAAAGCGATGACGCTCTTTCAGGTATTCTGCTTTGCCTTCTTCCCGCGTGGGCACTCGACATCAATGGAAAGGGTTATTCTCAGCAATTAAGAAATGACTCTTGTACTTACGAGGGTGGAGGACCCTGAAGTGTTCACGGCATTCCTTTTTTTCTGTTTTGCGATATTTGGAGTTACTCCTTAGTGTCGCGAGGCCGCGGTAGGCTCAACACGTTGTCAGCAGCTCCTGCTGCCTGGGAAAAACATGAATTTGAAAACGCCGAGAATGTTGTTGGCTTAGTCTCATGTGATGACGGCAGTCGAGTTTGAGGATTTTAATTTGCTTTTGACAGCACGATACTCGCCGCCTTTTTAGTAATATCCATTCACTATCAAACAGGTGGATTCGTATTTAGCTGCTTCTGCGTCATCCCGAAAGCAGTGTATATAATAATTGTGCCCCAAATTTTGCATCCAGGCAATGTGGCAGCTGTTTAAAATGATCATCTTCCTTTAACTCATCGTGCAGTTCATGGCCTATTGATGAATAATTCTCTCCATTTATCGTTCACCACCAAACTGTTACTCGAGATAGTGAATTTTCTTCTGTTGGTCAGTGTTAGGGGTCCCATGGTGGTCTACCAACTGCTTGTCGTTGTGTTAGCCTCGTAGTGGCGCTGCTGTGGTGTTGTGTTGGTGTGACGCCCCCGTCCCACGTGTGTGTGGGTGCCTCAGGCTGGTGCTGCCGCTGACGGGCCGCTTCTCGAGAGCCTCTGGTGGTGATTGTGCGACCCGCCCTGAGGAACCCCGCCACCACCGACATAAACGACGTGACAAAGGCCATGCTGTTGGTGATGGACCTCTTGCTGGAGGAGGACGAGACGGTGGTAATCAGAGGGTTGGAGGTGGTGCTGGACTCTAGCGCGATGACGTGGCAGCACGCCGCCCAGATGAACCCGTCAGTGATCAGAAGGCCGCCGTTATCATGCAGGTCATTGCAAGACCAGTCTCTTTGTTGTCAGGGAGGGAAAGGGCGTGGCTTGCTAATCTGTCGGTGGAAATGGGTGACAGGGCCTTGATTAACGTAGGTCTCGGGCGGTAAATTATTCAAGCTATAGGTAAAAATATGAGTTTATTAAACTACCTAGTGACGGAAAGAATGAATCTCGACCAAATATACATACAATCTGAGAACGTGTGTGTGCAATTCTCGCGTCATTACCTGCAGGGTCTCAGAGACACACGGAGTGTTTTGTTGGTAACGGGCGTGGTTCTGCACGACTTGCATGTGTGGACGCTTGTTATGTGGACATAATTATTATAACTACAATCCTTGCTTTGGCTGTGGCTTTATTGATAGATTGTTTGTCCGTTCATATGAACACAATGTGGCTGTTCTCTTAGCTTCTGGGGAATGACGTTGCCCAGGTTGCCTCACGCCTTGATTTGGTTACTGCACGCACAAGTGTTATGCATATCATGAGGTGACTCTGTGTCAGCGTTGGTGCGTTGGGCTGTGCGTGAGTGGCAAGTAGGGAGACTGAAGGAAAAAGATTGATTTGCATGGCATATAAGATTTTCTGCACGAAGGGGCATTTTGTGTGGAACTTCCAGACAGAGCCAATGTGATGTTGCCTTCTGTAATTTCTATTGGTGATGGAAAGCATTTCTTTACCTGCCTCTTACCCCCCCGCCCTAGAAAAAACCTTCATAGTGCATGGATGAACAACAAACCCCAAGCAAATGGCACCTGCCTTTGCACTCTGCACCCTGTTTAAAAGTCACTGTGTGAGGTGATGTGGCCCGGAGCTTTGAAGGAGAGGTGCTGTGACTGGCAGCACCTCAGAACAGACTTGATCCTACCCTCACCAGAAGATATAGAGACACAGCCCTTCCAGATAAAACGTGGGAGGGATGGTCCCTTGTTACATTACCGGCACACGACTAAAAAAAGCTCTTGGGGCCAGGATGGTGATGCCGCTGCCCCCGCTCCGGGAAGGACCAGCGCATCACGGTGCTGGCGGCTCTCGTCCCCGACTGCAGGACCCCTAACACCACCTCGATGGACGACATGGTGAGAGGCGGTGCTGATGACGCTGGACGTGATGCAGGAACCAGGACAAGGACCCTTGGTATCCTCGGTTTCCGCTATGCCTCGACGCAAGCGGCCTGACCTTCAGCCACGCCGCCCAAATAGACGCCGCCGGTCATGAAGAAATTTGCAACCATTTTACAGGTTATCACTCTCGCTGTCAGCAAGTCTTTGTCTCAATGCTGTTGATTCGACTCTGATTTATAGATGTGAATCAACAGCTGTCCTATCTCAGTGAGGGTAATTAAATGGATCTGTGACATGGTTTGCTAAGGCGTGAAGGGCGACTATTGAGCCGAGGGAAAATAATATTCTTGTTTTCTGTGCGTTGACGAAGGTTTGGTGAGGTCGGAAGAAAAGGGCATCGATGTTCTGGGTAGAGAAGCATTTCATAAAATCGTTGGATGTGGGCGCTTAATAGCCGTTGAAGAGGAAAATATAACCATGCCATGATTCGGAAGTTTCACTGTCTTGAGGGGCTATTATTACATTGAGCAAGAAATTTTCCGTGGATCTTCAGTCAAACCACGATTTCCGCTGGCGTGGTTCTCATATTTCCAGTGGTTTTCTGACGCGTCCACGATCTTCCAAAGCTACGGTAGATTTCACCGAAGGACGATGGTATTACTCACTATCATCATCAGCAGCAATAACAAGAAACAAAATGAGAACCACGCAAGCGGAAATCGTGGTTTAGTGAAGATCCTGAAAATTTGCCAGTGTAATAACCCTTTAATATGTAACACGCATATACTAGAGGTTTTTACATTGCCATCCTGAGAAGCAATGAAGGAATGAGCATCGTGTTAAATAGGACGGCAGCCAATCAAGTCCTATTGCTTTAAAAATCTCATTATTACTATTTTACTATAATCAGGAATTTCCAGTAGCTTCAGTAATATCATCAGCTACCTGTAGTTACCCTATCGGGGTGTCTCGAAATCAGTTATACCTTCCAAAAACTGCATGAAATTTTATGCATAGAATACTGAGGGATATTTTTACGAACCTTATATATTTATTTCTGCAAACAAGTCGTTGTTACCTCCGAGCTACCATAGTTCTTACGTAAGTTTTAGTCTACTTTAGCTTTATATCTAGAGAACTGCCAAAAATACTCAAAATAATCTGACAAAAACACTGAAATACGCCTACAATACTGACTCGAGGGTGGCAGGGAGGATACTGACCTCTTTTTTTCTCTGCTCCAGGACGGATGCACCCAATGCGGCCCAAAGGGACTCAACTACATCAACACCCCAGAGGCCTTCAACACCGTCTTCAACATCTTCAAGTCGTTCATGAAGGAGAAGATGAAGCGAAGGGTGAAGCTTAGTCGTCTGTGTTTCCTGCTGTAGTGTGGCCTAAGAGAATACATTAGCCATCCTTCATTTATTATCGTAGAAAATGTATATTCTTAAGGGACACTATGGTTTGGTTTCTCACGCTTTCGCCTCTCACGTGAACTGTATCCTGAGGCCGATAAGGAGGTCGGTAGCGTTATAATGAGTGTTCTTGTAGGTTCACGGTACAAAATGAAGGTCACACTACCATAAGGTTCATAAAAAGAAATATCCTGAAATGCCCACAACACCTACGAAAGCCTTGTCAAATGCGTGTGCTGCTTGGACGAGGAAGTTTAGGAATATATGACTCTATAAACCAGTTGACTTCCATGGCAAGAAAGTTTATTTTAGGTTTATTACACTCCACATATACACAGTTAAAGGCCCTGATGAACGCATCCATACCCCGACAAACACATTTTAAAAGATTACCAACTATTTTGATCAAGTGACAACCTGCAAAGAGAACACAAAGCAAAAAATATTACCTATCATTTCCATCAAAGTGTATTATTATTGTTATTATTTTATCTTTATTCTCCCCAAAGGTGCACATTCACGGTAGCGACATGGAGAGTCTCTACAAGGAGGGTGCCAAGAGATATCCTGCCTGTTGAGTATGGGGGCACCAACGGGACTGTGGAAAGAGATAAAGAGTACGTCTGTCTGTCTGTTTCTAGGAAGAATATTTACATATTGTCTCATTTTCTTATTGCATTCTCCTTTTCTCATTTGTTCCATCGCTTCTTTATCCTCGCTCATATGACCTCTACATTTACTTTCTCCCTCGCTACTATCTACTACGTTTGTTTCTGTCTGTTTCTAACGAGGTTCCCATACATATGGTCTCATTTCCTTGCATTCTCCCCTTTCTCATTCGTTTCCATCCTTCTTTGTCCTCCTCCATAACCTCCATTTCCTCTCTCAAACTATCTTCCTGCATTTCCTTCTCCTTTCACTCTAACTTTAGTTACTATGCCACTTTCTCATTTCCATTCTCTTCTTCCTCATTCCGTTCCATACTCCCTTATTCTTTCCCAGAACCCTCCATATCCCATGTCTTTACTACTTTCTCCCATTATTTCCTCCTCTTTCTTTTTGCCTCCAGTTCCAATGTCCTCCCTGCCCTAATTTCCTTCTTTAC
>NC_066532.1:6496658-6531658 GCF_024679095.1 Eriocheir sinensis | reverse complement strand
GTTGGAAGCTATGCAGGACTTTTTACCGCGACTGTATACGTACTTTTATACCTTACGAACTTTAAGCATTGAACTTTAACTTACGTATTTTTGTCAGGACATGAACTTTATCTCTGACGAACATTTTACAGCGTACGATTTGCTTACGAAAAAATTTCTATACGAAATTTCTTTCATAAGAACTTTTCTATACGAACTTCTGTCCCGCGGACGAGCTTTTTGTCGTTAATGAATATTTTACATAACGTACTTTATACCATACAGCGACACTCTGCATACGAACTTTAGCGTACGAACTTATTGCGCACGTACTTTTTCCAAACGAACTTTATCCTTACGAACATTTGCTTACGAACAATTGAAAAACGAACTTTTATTCATACGAACTATTTCCATACGTACTTTAGTTCTAGAATCCCCTCGACAAATATTTAAAAAAGCTAACCCAGACATCCGCTATTTTAAGCTCCGGTCTAACAGAAAGTAGAGTTAGCTTAGTTGTCGTGTCTGATCTTCCTTTCTGTCCCTGTAAAATTCCAGTGTAGATTTTCTATACTACACATGGTATTCTTCCTTTTCATGCCAGCCTCGGCTGGGAGAGGGACTTTCAGTGGAGGGGAAGGGAGCCTTCACCTTTGCTGTCCTGTGTCTCTGACTCGTAGATTAGAGTAGATGAGTAGCAACAACAAACAGCCTGGTTAGGACCAGAGAGGTCTGTTGCTGTTTGCTTTCACTTCATGTACCATACTTTGCCTACTCCTCTCCTCCTCCTCCTCCTCCTCTTCCTTCTCTTTCATCAACACCACCACAACCGTGGCCGCCATCACTTTTCTACACAAGGAGTTGGACAGCAGTTCAATCCTCTGGGCAGGCTGGCAGCAAAAAGATGAGAAGAGTCTAGGCGTGAAAGCTTCATGAAGCACTCCGTTATGGACCTCTATGGCGGAACGCTGGCTGTGGCTCTACCTTCACCCTCAGGAGGGCCATCCCCACAACGATTTTAGTTTCATGAGTGTTGTTCCTGCTCCTTTTCTCCTGTTACTTCTATCCCTCCTCTTCCTTCTGCTACTTCTGCTTCTGTTCCTCCTCTTCCTTCTGCTCCTTCTACTTATATTTCTTCTGGTACTTTGCTTCTGTTTCCTCTGCTATAAATATGTTTTGCTCTTGCTCCTGCCTTCCATTCTGAGTTATTTCTGCTAGTGGCTATTCCTGCCTCTTCTCGCCCTGCACCCCTCATTTTCCACGTATTCCTCCTGCTCCTGCTTCTACTCTACTCCCTAACCTGTTATTGTTATTGTTGGTTGTTGTTGTTGTTGTTGTTGTTGGTTCATTGGTTGTTGTTGTTTGATTTCACTGGCTCACTCGATAACCAGGCGAAGTTCAGTAATACTGACCCTTCAGTGTTCCCCTTTTTTCTTCCTCTCTTCTTCCAGCACAGGAGTGGAATTTGATTTGATTTGATATATTTATTACACCCATGGGGCGACAATCATATTTACAGTTATGAAGTCTGGCACTATTTACATTTAGCAACTAAATTGGAGGTTAGACAAAAGCATAAAGAGCTCACTGAAACCATAAATACGTTTGTAGCAAAACGTTATCTCAAAACGTTATGAGGAAAAGAACACATATACAACCAAAGGTATCGGTCTACGATGAATACAGTAATCAGCACCCACCAAAGTATTAGGGTGTTGCATCAAAAACAATGTCTGAAGTGTGGTTGCCAGTGAGGAGATATTTACAGGTGTCGGTCATTGACTGTCCTAAAATGGGCAGCAGATTCCTGCACTTCGAAGGACACTCAAGGCAATAGTGCTGGAGGTGGTTGGCGTTGGGAAGGTCACACATCTTGTAGGCGGAGTATTGAGGAGCGTCCCCAGCCCCACAGACTTGCCACACCAGACGATAGCCCAGACGGAGACGAGCAGTCATATTATTGCGCCTGCGAATCTTCAGTCAGTGCCGGCGATACTTGGGAGGTGATTGACGGAAGTGGTCGTAGTGCTGTATGGACACACTCTGCGTCCGTTCAGTGTCCCTACGTTGGAGTGTAGTGATAAGAGCGGCTTAATGGATCGTGTTTTTGTAACAGCGGAGAGATGGTCTAGCATTATCAGGAGGAGGTAGTCTGCAGACATTTTTCGCGATGAGGTCCACAGTGTCATTGGGTGCAATGCCAACATGAGAAGGAATCCACAGGAACCTAACGATGAGGGAGTTATCAAAATCTAACACTAACTGCTGTAATATTTGTTGAACTACACCAGAGCACGTGGGTTGTGGAGATGAAAGGGCTAGAAGGGCAGGCTGAGAATCACAGATGACAACACCATTCAGTCTTCGCTGAAGTAAGAGACGAACGGCTTCCAGAATCCCGCGTAACTCACAGTAGGTTGAACTTTATGAGTTGCATAGTCTGTGGCCGACCCAGCCTCCCGTAGGTGGGTCCACATCAGGAGAGTAGACAGCGTACCCCGCGCTGCCATCAGCCTGCAGGGACCCGTCGACATAGAGATGGTTTGCAGCAGGAACTATGGAAGACACTTCGTTGATATTTTCTAGGGCCAGTTGTTTTTTGCAGGAGTGGTGGGTCACTTTTGGAGGTGGGAGTGTTGAACACACGCGGCCGAGGAATCTTCCAAGGAGGTGGGCCATGATCCACTTCAGCCACGGGAACATTGATGTCGAGTCTTCGTAGGGTGGAGCAGACTGTATTAATTAGGTTGCGGGCGCTTGGACGAAGTTGGGGCACTGGTGCAACATGGTGGAGTGAGGCTCTAAGGACTTGAGAGAAATGTGGGGTGAGGTGAGGAGAGTTAAGGCATTTGGCTCCAAAATATGACACGCTGGCGTATATTTCAACTAATGGCGGAAGATTGAGTTCAGACTGCATGTTGACTATTCTTGTGGAACTAGGACAGCCTAAGATAAGCCGCATGGCTTTATTCTGAAACTTTTCAGTGGGCTGTAATGCTGTTTTGGTAAGTTGGGAAAGAGCAGGGGAGAGATAGTCGACCACTGATCGGAGAGATGCGATGTACATAGTTTTGGCTGCAGGGATAGACACGCCAGCGGCATTGTTGGTCAGCCACTTTAGAGGAGACAGGCGCCGCTCCAATCGGGCCAAGAGATCTTGAATGATGGGATGCTCACATTGTCTCGCAGGCGTGGAAGGAGTAATGCGTACAGGCGCGCCAAGGTAGAGGTACTGCGTGCACAAAGGTCTCCTATTGTGAAGTACGGAAGTGTTCTTGGCTGCCGGAGAGAAAAGATTCTACTCTTTTCTGGAGAAATAAGAAGACCACATGAGGACGCTGACACATGAAACGAGTGAAGTAAACGTTGAAGGTCTGCTGGGGAGCTTGAATTGATACAAATGTCGTCAGCGTAGCAGGTGATCGTTGTGCCTGGCACGTCGGGAAGTAGGGACAGCAGGCGGTGAATATGGATATTGAATAGGAACGGGCTAAGGACACCGCCTTGTGGAGTACCGAGTTCGAAGTCTTGGATGGTACTGCATGCGCCCTTGAATAGTACACGAGATGTTCTGTTTTGTAGGTATCCTCGTAGCCATCTTAAAAGGGGTCCCTTAACTCCAAATTCCACTAGTTGGTCTAGTATGACTTCTCTATTTGCGACATTAAAGGCACTTTTCAAATCGATGAAGGCCACAACGCTGTTCGGGGTGAGACGGGTGTACAGCTCCATGAGGCAGTGGTGCGTGCCGCGCTGTGGCAAGAAACCATACAGCCTGGGCGAGAGCCTGTCTTGTAACCGGAAGAGGAGGCGGGTAAGGAGATTTCGTTCTAGGACTTTGCTGAAGCAGGATGTGAGGGAGATGGGTCGGAATTTGTCGGTGCCAGGCTTAGGGACGGGCACAATCAGGCTCTCGGTACGTGACTCTGGTGGAAATAAAGGTTGTACAGCTTTAGGAGGGGGTTCCCAGCCACCTGTAGGAGTTGGCGAAGGACAGGATAGGTGATACCATCATTGCCCGGGGCTGTTGCCTTAGCGCTGACAAGAGCACGTCGTAGTTCCTCGTCCGTTATGGGCACATTATCCTCTTCATCCTTGTCGAGGAGTGCGGCAGCCAGGCGAAGAACGTGTGCGGGGAAGTTATCAAATCTTGACTGTGCTGACCAGGCGTCATTGAGGTCTTGGGCGCACTGGGCTGGGCTGTGGTGAAGGGCACTGGGAGTCTTTTTCTTTATAACCTCGTTAATGAGGTACCACATAGATCCAATATTCGTTTGATGGTTGATGTTTTCTGTGAATCGATGCCACGAGTCTGTTTGGACACACTCTTGGAGGGCGACAAGATCATCTATGGACAGCTGAAACTGATGCAAGGACTCTGGAGTTGGTCGTTGTTGGAAGTTGAGGCCATCCTCCTCCGCCTTCCTCTCTGCTTGTTTGATTCGGTTGTCCAACGACCAAATGTGAGCTTCAGGGCGACGTTTGATGTGTAGCCTGCTGACGTATCGGGTGTGGAAGTCGTGGGTGGAGGTAACAAGTGCAGAGTATAACTTTTCAGGGCAATGGAAATCAAACGTGGGGAGAAGGGAAGTAGTGTAAGAAACGTATGTGGGGCAGTACTTAGGTGGTATTGTAATGCGAGTACGGTCATGTACAGGTGAAAGTGCAACTGAGAAGGAATAATGAAGGCTAAGAGCAATGTGGTCAGAAAAGAGAGTAGGGATAGACGAACACTTGACTTTTGAAGCCACCAGTCCAGCTGTAAGAATGTGATCCAAAGTGCCTCCTCAGGCATGTGGCGCCCGCGGTGTCCCAGCAGAGTTGGTTGCGTTGGATGTACTAGAGCAGTCGAGTCCCGCTGCGATTCACGGCACTGGACGTGTCGCCCTACGCTGGGTGTCGGGCGTTATAGTCCCCCATGTTTATCATGCCGCGCCTTGTGGGAGCGGGGAGAGCTATTGGGTTCATCTGCCGGGGCCGAATAAACGTTGCACAGACGGATCGCGCTTTCCCAACGGTTACTTCAATAAGTTGGAAAGTCGTGTCTTCATCCACAGAGCTTCGGAGGTTGGTGTTGTATGGAGGAGTGAACGTAGGTAATGAGCCCGTTCCTGACCAAGTGGACGTAGGAAACGTAACCGCTGAGAGAAGGAGCGTTCCCCGCATGGGCGGCCTACAAAGCTGTGGATAATAATGTCAGACGACGACCGTTTATATAGCCTTTAAGGCAACAAGTTTGTTGTAACTTGTGATCCCACAAGCATTCCATGAGATCACATGTAGCTTGATCTCTGGTCAGTGAAGTCTGTTTTGGGTCTTGCAGGGCCAGTCGTGGTAGAGATGGTGGCAGAGGCACCCCTGCGCCACCATGGCGCTTGAGAGACCTATTGATGTTACATCAATTCTCTCCCAGGCGAAGTGGCAATAGTATCGAAGGCTTCTCTGTGAAAGTGGAGACGGTGGCAATGACGACCTGTTGAGCCTCAACTAAAGGAAATTCGATATAGTTTCAACTTCCGATTTGCTTGTTGACTGGTTCTCTCATACTTAGCATCAGCTGGCGTCAAAGAAAAAGCAATGTGCTGGGGAGAAATAATGAAAACTTAGAGCTTAAAACAGCATTGGCAACGTTGCGAAAGTAACTTGAGTGGTATTCAGACCAGTGGAGGCAGAAGAAGCAGCAGTGTGTAATGGCGGGGCTGTGCGTGGTGTCCCACGCGCTGCAGTGGGGGGGCGGTGGGAAGGAGACTGCTGACGGCTTGGCGCACCACATCCACACGTTGACTCCTGTCTGTTGACGCTCATGGGCATTTCCACTGGAAGGCATCTAATTGGTAGATTGATCTGGCTGATTCGAAGTCTGAGAGCAGAAAGCAGTCACCAGCTGACGAGAGAATTGCAGTGGAGGCATGTGCGTGATCTTGTTGACCCAGAGCACACCACTTACCACCGCTCAGAAGCAGAAACAATACCGAGAGATGTGACCAGAAAATGCCCCAGCAACTTAAAATACCAAGGCCTCGTCCTTCATCTCGAAAAGATCACAATCCATGAGCAGAAATTAGGAAGCTGAGAGAAAAGGTAACTATTGGCAACGGAGGAGTCAAACTCAGAGTGACTAGTAAGTTGAGTGGCGCGCTCTAGTGGAAGCTCATGCTGTGTATACCCGGAAGCTCTTTAGCCAAGGAGGGATCGACGCAGACAGGGTAACGAGTAAGGAGGTATGTAGGAAACTTGCGGTGCCGTTCGGGTAAATCCTAAACCTCTAGGAAGAGGGACAAAAACTCCCCCTCGTCACGGTGTCTACAATGTCCGTACGGCGTCTAGAGATGTATACAAACAGAGACGTAACTGCTGCCATCTTGACCTCAGCCAGATTGCGGTCGAGATGGAAAGCTCGGGTAACCTTAGACAGCCAGCGGATCTTGGTGTCTACAGTTGGACTGCCCATGAAAAGGAGTTTCACATAATCAGTCCTGGGAGCAATTGCTGGCGCTGCAGGAGCGGGCGGTGATGGCTGTTGGGGGAGTTGGATGGGCTGAGGGCGGCTGAGAGTATCGTAACCTCGGTCGGGTGTGCCGGGTGGAGGACTCGAGGAGTCTCGTCGCTTGTATGTCTTGGGAGCACGAGGTGGCAGCTCACTGTAACTATCTGATGTGTTGCTTATGGGACGTTTGATGGAAAATTATGCTTGGTCGCCGTGGGGGGAACAACATGGGCAGGCACCCCTGCTGACATGGACGTGACCTGCGGTAGCGGAGGCCATTCTCCCTCAAGCAGCATGTTTTCCTCATCACTCAGCGCCAAGTCAGCTTCAACGTCTTCAAGGGTGCCAGGTCCAGAATACTCCATGGCGCACAGGTAGGGATGTCAACGCCCCGATGCTACACTGGTGACTCGTGGCAGCATGGGAAGTGACGTATCCATTACGTCGTAAAACGTCACTCTCCTAGCACTGCGCATGCGCAGCAGCGAGGCGCGCCGACCAGAGGGGCTCCGCTTGGCTACCTTGCGTGTCACTTAAAACTACAGGCTAAGTCCACAACCCTCCAAATCCAAAATACACTGGACAGTCCAATGGACCTTTATGTAGCTCACAGCAACAGATGGGAGGTGGTAGCAAGCGAAATCAAGCAGAAATCCGCCCAAACAGAAGAGCTGCTTGCAGGTGTTGTTTACAACGAGGCCCTCTGGTGGCCAACCCCACAGGAGGGGAGGTGTCGCGGCTTCTTCGGCCCCGCTAGCCTCAGCATGGTGTTCCCGCGCGGCTTGCCTCTCGTGGCCAAAGTGAACAAAATGTGAGCCTTTGAGTCCCAGAAATAGTTGACGATCTCACCAAGGAGTAAAATGATGAAGAGTCTGTAGGAAAATAGATAGAAATGATCAGACTAAGGGAATTAAGAGAGTTTAAAGCAGTGGTTCTGGACCTGGGTTCGACCGAACCCCAGGGGTTCGGCGAGCCAGTCTCAGGGGTTCGGTGAAGATCCTCCCAAAAGACATTGCAATTTTGCAAATCATTTTTATGCAAAATTTCTTTAATATTTTTATGGATTAAAATGGAATCCATTCTTTGTATTATCCAAAATTAATATATTCTTGAAGTTTGAAGCAATTTTTCCTCCACTAGTACGTTTTTTTTTTCTTTCTTTCTTTCTTTATTCATGAGGGGTTCGGCTACTGTGCGGAGCTTTTCGTTAGGGTTCGGCGCCTCTAAGAACCACTGGTTCAAAAAAAATGGGTTTGAGGTGGTCTATATAGTCGAAGGAGGAGTTAACAGGTTGTATGTATAAATAATGGGTGGGAGATGATTTGTATGAGGTAAAAAAAAGTTAAAATTACATTATACTAAAGGGGATGTCCAAGAGCACATCCTGTTTGATACAAGTGCCTCTCCCTTCCTCCCTTCCGCTGTCACCTTCCGTCTCCTCACAGCATCGAGCAAGTGCGAGAGGCCGGCATTCTTGACCACCTGGATCTGGATCTGGATCTGGATAAATGATGCGCAGGGCACCCGTACAGGTGCATAACATGCATATTTATTGGCTGTTGGGGGGACGGGGGAGCCGAGTGTGCAGGGGAGGGAAGTGAATCAAGTGTAATTGTTAGTGTTGGTGTGTTGTGGTGACAAGTGAGTGTGTATTAGTTTTTTGAATGAGTCTATTGTACCGCAGTCTAAAATCTGTTGAGGGAGGCTGTTCCAGTCACGTATGGTGCGTGGAAAGTATGAGTGCTTGTATGCGTCAGTGTTAGTGTGATATGTTTGGTATTTATCGATGTGTGTGTTACGAGTACGTTGACTGTTTGCGTTGTGTAGGTATGTTTGTGGGTCAATGTCAATGTAAGTGTTTGTGATCTTGTACATAAGTGTAAGTCTGAGTGCTTGTCTGCGTATGTGAAGTGGGCCCATGTTTATCTGTTATTTGATCCGTGTTGTGATGCCAGGCGTTCGAGTGTAATTGTTTGTAATGAACCTAGCCGCCTTGGTGTTGAGTTGTTCTAACCTATCAATGTTTCTGTGTGTGTAAGGATCCCACACCGTGGAACAGTATTCCAGTGTTGGTCTCACATGTGTGTCATATGCTGTGTGTTTAATGTCAGGTGTGCAGTTATGTAAATTCCTCCTCAGGAACCCCAGTGCTGAACGCTGCTTACTTCAAAGCCACTGAGTGCCTCAAGCCCATCACCTCCTCCTTCAATGTGCTCTCGAAGCGGTCCCTCGAGCTGCAGGACTTTTACAGGGTGTTAGCGCTCTACTTGGCTGGTGAGATGATTAGCCTGCCTAAAATTCCCTTCCTTGGCGTAAGCTAATGAATACAAGGTCTGCCTATGCTTCCCTCCGGTACATCTTGCCCTGGCCCGTCTTTTCTGCCTTGTGATAATACTTTGTACTTCTGTTTTATGATGACACAAATGCACAAAATCCATGAACTAACACAGGAATAATTTTAATAACACAGGAATATTTTAAGACCCTTTTTTTGTTGGCTGAGTAATATTTCTTGCCTAACACCGGTATGTTATCAGGTGACCTTTTTATTTGTAAGTTGTGATGTTTTGCTCTAGTCTTCGCAACTGTCTAAAAGATACACTACTTGGTTGACTATTTGGTTGTTTGACTGTTTGATTGGGTGACTGGTTGGTTGATTAGATGGGTGACCACTTAGTTGATTAACTGGATAGTTTTTTCGTTTTTTTTTTTTTTTACAGCAGAGGAGTCAGTTCAAGGGCATAAAAAAAAGGAAACAAATGTGAAAAAAAAGCCCGCTACTCACAGCTCCTAAAAAGAGTTAGAGGAGTGGCCGATAGATAGGTCAATTTCGGGAGGAGAGGTGTCCTGATATCCTCCTCTTGAAAGAGTTCAAGTCGTAGGTAGGAGGAAATACAGATGAAGGAAGATTGTTCCAGAGTTTACCAGCGTGAGGGATGAAAGAGTGAAGATGCTGGTTAACTCTTGCGTAAGGGATTTGGACAGTAAAGGGATGAGCTTGAGTAGAAAGTCGTGCGTGGCGAGGCCGCGGGAGGGGGGGAGGCATGCAGTTAGCAAGTTCAGAAGAGCAGTCAGCATGAAAATATCGATAGAAGATAGAGAGGCAACATCGCGGCGGAATTTAAGAGGTAGAAGAATATAAGTAAGAGGAGGAGAGCTCATGAGACGAAGAGCCTTAGACACCACTCTGTCCAAGAGAGCTGTGTGAGTGGAGCCCCCCCCCACCCCCACACACACACACACGTGAGATGCATACTCCATACGAGGGCGGACAAGGCCCCTGTAAATGGATAGCAGCTGTGCGGGAGAGAAGAACTGGCGGAGACGGTACAGAACGCCCAGCCTCGAGGAAGCTGATTTAGTAAGAGAAGATATATGAAGTTTCCAGTTGAGATTTTGAGTTAAGGATAGACCGAGGATGTTTAGTGTTGAGGAAGGTGAGTGCTGAGTGTTATCAAAGAATAGGGGATACTTGTTTGGAAGATTGTGTCGAGTGGATAGGTGGAGAAACTGTGTTTTTGAGGCGTTGAAGGACACCAGGTTCTTCTTGCCCCAATCGGAAATAATAATAAGGTTTGAGGCTAAGCGTTCTGCTGCCTCCAGCCTGGAATCATTTAGTTCCTGTTGGGTGGGTCTTCTATTAAAAGAAGTTGAGTAATGCAGAGTAGAGTCATCGGCGTAAGAATGGATAGGACAGTTCATTTTGGAAAGATCATCAATGAACAACAGAAAGAGAGTGGGAGATAGGACAGAACCCTGCGGAACACCACTATTAATAGATTTAGGGGAAGAACAGTGACCGTCTACCACAGCAGAAATAGAACGGTCAGAGAGGAAACTTGAGATAAAGGTAGAGAGAGAAGGATAGTAACCGTAGTAGGGTAGTTTGGAAAACAAAGATTTGTGCCAGACACTATCAAAGGCTTTTGATATGTCCAGCGCAATACCAAAGGATTCACCGAAACGGCTAAGAGAGGACGACCAAGAGTCAGTTAGGAAGGCAAAGAGATCACCAGTAGAACGCCCCTTGCGGAACCCATACTGGCGATCAGATAGAAGATCAGGAGTGGAAAGATACTTTTGAATCTTCCGGTTAAGGATTGATTCAAAAGCTTTAGATAGACAAGAAAGCAAAGCTATAGGACGGTAGTTTGAGGGATTGGAACGGTCACCCTTCTTAGGCACAGGCTGTATGAAGGCATACTTCCAGCAGGAAGGAAAGGTAGATGTTGACAGGCAGAGGCGAAAGAGTTTGACCAGGCAGGGTGTCAGCACGGAAGCACAGTTTTTAAGGACAATAGGAAGCACTCCATCAGGTCCATAAGCCTTCTGAGGATTGAGGCCAGAGAGGGCATAGAAAACATCATTCTTAAGAATCTTAATAACAGGCATAAAATAGTCAGATGGGGGATGAGTTGGAGGAATATGCCCAGAATCATCCAGAGTGGAGTTTTTAGAGAAAATTTGAGAGAAGAGTTCAGCCTTAGAGATAGATGAGGCGGTGGTGCTGCCGTTAGGACTAAGGAGAGGAGGGAAAGATGAAGAAGTGAAGTTGGAGGATATGTTTATGGCTAGATGCCAGAAGTCACGGGTAGAATTAGAAAAAGCAAGGTTTGGGCATTTTCTATCAATGAAGGGGTTTTTGGTAAGTCGGAGAATATATTTGGCACGATTCCGAGCACAAATGTAAAGATCATGGTTAGCGGGAGTTCTAAGGCTCTGGTATCTTTTGTGAGCTGCCTCTCTATCTTTGACAGCACGAGAACAAGTGTGATTAAACCAAGGCTTTTTAGCATGAGGAGTAGAGAAAGTACGCGGAATGTATGCCTCCATTCCAAAAACAATCACTTCTGTGATGTGCTGGGCACACACAGAGGGGTCTCTATCCTGGAAGCAGTAATCATTCCACGGGAAATCGGAAAAGTACATCCTCAGGTCGTCCTACCGAGCTGAAGCAAAATGCCAGAAACATCGCCTCTTCGGTGGGTCCAGAGGGTGTACAGGAGCGATAGGACAGGATACAGAAATAAGGTTATGATCGGAAGAGCCCAACAGAGAGAACAGTTTGATAGAGAAAGCAGATGGGTTAGAGGTAAGGAAGAGGTCTAGTATGTTGGGCCGGTCTCCAAGACGGTTGGGAATACGTGTAGGGTGCTGAACCAACTGTTCTAGGTCATTGAGGAGAGCAAAGTTGTAGGCTTGTTTACCAGGCTGGTTAGTGAAAGAGGATGAAAGCCAAAGCTGGTGGTGAACATTGAAATCTCCCAAGATGGATATTTCAGCGAAGGGAGAGTGGGTCAAGATGTGCTCCACTTTGGAGTTCAAGTAGTCAAAGAATTTTACATAGCAGAGTTAGCTGAGAGATAAACAGCACAGATGTATTTAGTAGTAGAATGACGATGGAGTCTTAGCCGGATGGTGGAAAATTCTGAAGCGTCAAGGTCGTGGGCACGAGAGCAAGTGATGTCGTTCCACACGTAGGCGCAACATCCAGCTTTGGATTGAGATTTAGGATAGAGATAGTAGGAGGGAACAGAGTAGAGATTGCTGTCAGTAGCCTCAGAAACCTGTGTTTCGGTGAGGAAGAGAAGGTGAGGTTTAGAGGAGGAGAGATGGTGTTCCACAGAATGAAAATTATAACGAAGACCGCGAATGTTGCAGAAATTGATAAGAAATAGGTTCGAGGAGTTATCAAGACACCTCTTAAGTCGGCAGCCAGAAGGTGAGTCCTCCGTGGGGGAATTTGTGGTCCCACCCCCCCCCAGGCGGGGACTTCGAGGCATTGCTTTGGTGCGCTATTTTGAATTTTGAATTTTTTGGAAAAGGTGTGTGTGTTGTGTGAATGTAGTGTGGTGTGGATAGAGGGAGGATCTGTCTGTAGAGAGCATGCTGAACTACTCTCTGGCGTTGATGAGACAATAGGGAAACGGTTAATGAGGCCATGGGAAGGGTCTTTGGAGGGCTTCAGCACCCTCCTCACTTCCCATATATACCTCACCGGGAGTGGCTTGCGCCCGTTCGGTAGGTGTTTTCCTACCTACTCCAGCCAATGTATATGTATTGGTCTCCTCCTCCTTCTTCTCCTCTTCCTGCAGGCATCGTGTTGGCCCTGCTGGTGTTCCTGTTGGAGATGACCTTTGACCCCACCAAGCGCGGCAGGAAGATGGGCGGTGACGGCAGGGCCCCTTGAATGACCCCGTGACCTGTTGACGACGAGTATAATAATCCCAACTGAATTACTCCCGTGCGGCTTATGTTTATGTCTGTCTGTTTGTCTATACTCTCTCTCTCTCTCTCTCTCTCTCTCTCTCTCTCTCTCTCTCTCTCTCTCTCTCTCTCTCTCTCTCTCTCTCTCTCTCTCTCTCATCCACGCCACCAGAGCGCCAAGGACAACAACACCCTGTCTGAGATCTCCACTTCGCCCCCAGGGTTGACTGCGTCAAGCTTCTCTTCAAGGACAACCCGACAGTAGATCTCAAGCCTCGTTGGTTGTCCGAAGTCACCCGAAATTTTCAACTTGACCGTGATCAGGCTGAAGTCAAGATAGCAGCGATAACGTTTCGCTTCGTATACGTCTCCCGCCGCCGCACGGATGTCATCGACAGCGTAACGAGTGGGGAGTTTCTATCCCTCACCCTCGAGCTCCAAGACTCTCCAGAAAGGCCTCGTAAGTTTCCCACGTACCTCCTAGTTCGTTACCCTGTCTGTGCTGACCCTGCCTTGGCCATGGAGTTGCCGGGCATCTACTCTGCTCGCCGATTTTACCAGAATGGCTCTCCCCTCCCCCGCCTGGTCGTCACCTGGAGCCTTCCTGAACCACCGCCCCCGAGTGTCACCTTCAGCTTCCTTCCGTGCCTGCCACCCTGTGAGCTTCGCAGGATGCAGGACGAGCGACCATGGTGCTTCCGATGCTGGGCCTCGGCCACATATCCCAGTACTGTTCCGCGGCTGAGCGTTGCGCATGGTGCTCTGGCCCTCACGATTCACGCACCTGCCCACACCGCAACCCTCCCTCGGATTCTACTGCTTCTGACTCCGCCTCCACTCAGCCACAGCCCCCGCCTCCGGACACGTCGCTCTGGAAATGTCCCCGCTGTCATCAAGCAGGAGTGAACGTCTGGCATGGGTGCGCGAGACGCCAGCCCAATGTGGCCCCTGCTGCCTCGCGCCCGACTCACCCTGCGCCGCCGCCACCACCAAGCCTTCCTGCCGCTCCTCGTGTTTCGCCCGCCACCTCTGACTCCCCGCAAGTGACTGCACTTCGGGACGCTGTTGCCTCTCTCAAAATTCTGGTTTCTGCTTTCAATGCACGTTTTGAGGCACTTACAACTTGCCTAAATACATTAGTTGCCAAGCAGGCCACGCTCGAGGCGACCTTGAATTCATTGGTTGAGTCTCAACAAGTCGTCATTGCTTCCATCGCTACAATTACGGAGAAGCTGAGCTCCGTGACCCCACTCCTCACCAACCTGCCTGCTCTCGCCAGGGACCCTCCCTTACCTAGCGCGGCACCCGGCCGTGCTCGCGCCACTGTCACTTCATCATCTGCCCGCCGTCCTCCTAAAGGCCATGTTCGATAATCTGGTTGATCTCCATGTCCTCTCGTGGAATGCCTGCTGGATCACGAATTGGGCTAAGCTTACTGCACTTAAGGGATATGTGCACCGTCACCACCCAGAAGTCATCTTCATCCAGGAGGCATTTGTTGGCCACGCTCTACCTGTGGGGGAGGCACCCTCGCTCAGCGGCTACGTGTCCTATGTTCATCGGGTTCGACACGGACTTGTTGCCTATTTTGACTCCTCTGTTCAGCATCGTTTCCTTCAGAACTCTGTGGACGGTGACACAAACTTCCAGCTTTTTGAGGTCACTGTTGGGGCGGGCACCGTACGGATATGCAACGTGTACTCTGCACCGGGCAGGATGGATCCTAATGTTCTCCCAGCTCCTACCATTCGTGGCATGGTGTACATGGGGGACTTCAACGCTAGACACCTTGCCCTAGGAGACCTCTCTGGCACTGTCAATCGCAACGGGACTCATCTCCTGGACTACATTCGTTGCAATCGGCTGACTCGATGGGACACTGCTGGCGCTACCCACGCTCGGGGCGGTGTACTAGATCACATCCTTACCTGTGGACTCGTGGCGTCCCAGGTCAGGTGCTCATCGGTTCCGGCACTCTTCTCTGACCACATTGCTCTCAGTGTCCATTACTCCGTTCCTGCCACACATACTCCAGCCCAAACCCGCTCTCGCATTACAATCCCACCCAAGTACCGTCCTACTTTCATTTCTTACATGTCTAGTCAACTTCCTACATTTGACCTTCACTGCCCTGAAAAGTTATACTCTTCACTTGTCAATGTCACGCACGCCTTCTATACTCGTTAAGTCAGTAAGCCACACATTAGGCGTCGCTCTGCTGCCCCCACCTGGACCCTGGATGACCGCATCGCTCTGGCGGAGAGGAAGGCGACGGAGGACGGCCTCGTCTTTCAGCAACGCCCATGTCCCGATACTCTACACCAGTATCAGCTGTCAAGGGATGACTTGGTTGCCCTGCAGCGTTGTGTGCAGACAGACTCGTGGCACAAACTCACTGACAGCATCAACCATCAAACGAGTGTTGCCTCCATGTTGCACCTTATCAACAAGGTTGTGAAAAAGAAAACCCCTAGTGCCCTCCACCACAGCCCTGCTCACTACGCACAAAATCTTATCGATGAATGGTCAGCACAGTCTCGCGTCACCAACCTCCCAGCGCACGTGCAAGCCGCTCTCTCCGCCCAGGATAATTACCGTGCACTCCGTCTCACCGCTGCCTTGCTGAACAGGGATGAAGAGGATGATGTAGCCATAACGGACAACAAGCTGCGACGTGCCCTTGTCAGGGGTAAGGCAACATCTCCAGGGGATGATCGCATTACCTATGGAGTTCTGCGGGCTCTCCTGGACGTCCCTAGCAACCCTCTCCTCCGGCTGTACACCCTCTGTCTCCGCCTCGGTTACGTGCCGCGAGCTTAAACCTGTAGCACGATTGTGCCCATCCCTAGACCGAGCACCGATAAGTTCCGACCTATCTCCCTCACCTCCTGTTTCTCAAAGGTTTTTAAACGTATTCTCCTCTCCCGTCTTTTGTTTCGGCTGCAGGACAAGCTGTCGCACAGACTTTATGGCTTTTTACCACAGCGAGGAACGCACCACTGCCTAATGGAGCTCTACACTCGTCTCTCTCCCACCAGCGTTGTGGCTTTCATCGACCTCAAAAGTGCCTTTGACGTCGCCAACGGAGATATAATTTTGGATCAATTAGTCGATTTTGGTGTCAAAGGGAAGCTACTGAGGTGGATCAGGGGTTACCTGCGTAACAGAACGTCTCGTGTTCTATTCAAGGGGGCGTGCAGTACCACAAAACGCTTTGAGCTCGGTGCCCCACAAGGTGGTGTTCTTAGTCCCTTTTTGTTCAATATCCTCGTCGACCTCCTTCTTTCTCTACTTCCTGACGTCGACGAAACGACCATCACATGCTATGCAGATGACATTTGCATTCATTCAAGTTCTCCAGAAGATCTGCAACGCTACCTCCATTCTTTCTACGTGTCTGCCTCTTCGTGTGGCCTCATTATCTCCCCAGACAAGAGCAGAATCTTCTCACCCCGTCCTGCAAGAACACTGCCAGACTTCACTGTGGGTAACACCATCATACCTTTGTGCACGCAATATCTCTACCTGGGCGCCCCAGTCAGGATCACTCCTTCCACCCCAGCGAGACAGCGCGTGTATCCCCTTGTTCAGTACTTGCTAGCCCGACTGCAGCGACGTCTCACTCCGCTCCGTTGGCTGACCAGCTACGCTGCCGGTGTGTCCATCCCTGTGGCCAGAACCATATACATAACGTTTATCCGATCTGTAGTTGACTATCTCTCTCCTGCACTTTGTCAACTCTCCAGAGCAACTTTACAGCCTCTTGAAAAGTTCCAGAATCAGGCAGTGAGGCTCATTCTTGGTTGCCCCGTCTCCACCAGAATTGTCAATATGCAACGTGAACTACAGCTTCCGCCACTTGTGGACAGAATATACACCAACGTTACCTATTTCAGCATCAAATGTCTGCATCGCCCTCACCTCTCTCCCCACTTCTCTCACGTCATCGAGACCTCACTAGATCCAGCTGCACCTCGTCCTCTGCTTCGTAGTGGTGGTCACACACTGGTCAGCACTGTCAGCTCAAACATTCAGAGGCTCAACATCAACATCGTGGCGGAGGATGTGGATCGCGGCCCCCCTCCCTGGCAGACTCCCGTGCCAGCAGTCACCTACACTCTGACTTCCACGTCTGACCTACCTCAGCTCCAGCGTCAACGAGCCCTGGAAACCATCGCCAGATTGTCCTCGTCTCTTCGCGTGGCCCACCACCTCTACACCGACGGTTCCCTTCAAGGGGACGGCAGTGCTAGCTGTGCTGTGTTCTCCCTCAATCTGGAGCCTCCGTTCGGGGGTTGGGCAGGGCGTCGTCTCCCGAATTCGTCTAATTCTACGTACTGTGAGCTCCATGGACTCTTGGATGCTGTCACTTTGTTATCGCGGAGCAGACTCAACGGCCTCATCATGTGACTCAAAATCTGCTCTCCGTGCCCTCTCCTCCTCCAGGCCTACATACCAACACCTGGTCACAAATTCTCCGCCGCCTTGCCACAGCCCTCGAGAGTTCCCTGACGGTGCACTTTTTATGGATTCCGTCACACATCGGTCTCTTGGCCAACGACACTGCGGACCGTCTTGCAAGGGCTGCCTGTGACCTGGACCCGCCAGCTGCTGGTGCCGCTGCTACCTCCTTGCCGTGGTGCAAGAAAATGGTACGCCAAGCTGCCGGCTCCTCCACTCGTCACGTAGCGATGCTGAGAGGGCCGCCAGTGCGTCTATCCAGCACTACGAACACTTCCTGCCTCGTCCACACATATACCGTCGCTCCGGTCTCATGGTTCGCCGCCATAATGTAGTGTGTGCTCGTCTCCGACTTGGGTACCGGCGAGTGTGGCAGATGGCCGAGGCGGGGGACGCGCCTCACTTCTCCTTCTGCAAGCTGTGTGACGCGCCCAATGCTAACACCCTTGAACACTATTGCTTGGAGTGTCCACGTGTTGCTGACTTAATACCGCAAGGAATCTCCCTTGTGGAGACATGTAAATATTTATTGTCTGGAAACAATCTAGATGTTATCCTCACTCGACATCCACATTTTGGGGGATGCTAAATATTTTTTTCCTAATGTTGACTAAGTATCACAGCGTGCTCTGTGAGGCACGAGTCGCCTGTATCAAAGTTAGAATCTTGAACATGTACTAGGCTTGGCACCCTTGGGTGTAATAAATTAATCAAAACAAAATCTCTCTCTCTCTCTCTCTCTCTCTCTCTCTCTCTCTCTCTCTCTCTCTCTCTCTCTCTCTCTCTCTCTCTCTCTCTCTCTCTCTTAAGTTACAGTAGATGGTGGGTATTGACTATTGGGAAGCATATAACTGCAAGGTGCCTTTTAATATTTTACAACCAAAGAGTAAAGAAGATGACCATTAACCGATTTTTTTTTCGTGGAGTTAGTTGTTCATTTAATCGTATATGATACACACACACACACACACACACACACACACACACACATATATATATATATATATATATATATATATATATATATATATATATATATATATATATATATATATATATATATATTTTTTTTTTTTTTTTTTTCCTTCATTATTTAGGTACAGAAATAATAGCAGATGTTTAGTAGTGGTATATAGGTCATTTAGTTTTATTGTGATGCTTTTTTGCCAAAGTTAAAATTCGTTTTTTTGAAATATTCTATTGAAAAACCGCACGTTTTACTTATTTATTTGTTAGTGCCAGTCATTTCAGTTTATTCTTGTTACTTCTCCTGCTTCTTGATCTTTGTTTACCTTCGTCTATGGAAAAAAAAATATTAGTAATGTAAAACAATAATAAAAATAAGCGTAGCTCCTGTGACTGCTCATTAGCCTCCAGTACAAAAAAACAACAACAGGTAATCATTGGGAGTGGTGAGCCCTCAGGTTAGCGTCTTCATGATACTGTTGATTGCATTGATTGTTACTAAGGGTTACATGCACCCAGTTATTATCTTATCGGAGACACACGATAAGCCATTGAGACTGCAGTTCTGACACAACAACTAAACGAGTGGGAACATGCAGTAATAACATTCTTCAAAGTACTATTCCCTGTTGCCATTATACTAAAATCATCAACAAATACCCATAACTTAATGAAGCACCGGAAAGCAAACTACGTGCCCTTCAAAGATAGAACATGAAAAAAATAGAATAACACAGCATTCGTACGACTCATCACAATATGGTAACAATACTACACAGATATCTCCCGACACCACTACACATGGCGCCACTCTGTTCAGCCCATCACACGCTGCAAACATGGCAGGTAAGGCTTGGCTAGGGCTGACCATGTTAAGTCTATCATGAGATCCCAGGTAAAGTTATGAAAAAGACAGTATTTCTTCACTTATATGTGCCTAAAATCTGTTTTAATGGTCCTGATTATGTTGTAGAAAAGACGCTATTTTTTATTAGGTGCAGTTCAGGTTTCACTTAAATGTTGGCCAGTTGGATATCTATAAAGGGTATATTTCAGAGTTGACATGTGAGCTTGTTGTCTTTTCTCAGATCTTTCAGTGTACTTATAAGGTTGTGAGAGTTGTATAATGACATCAGAGTTTACATGTGAGTCTGTTGTCTTTTCTCAGATCTTTCAGTGTACTTATAAGGCTGTGAGAGTTGTATAATGACATCAGAGTTTACATGTGAGTTTGTTGTCTTTTCTCAGATCTTTCAGTGTACTTATAAGGCTGTGAGAGTTGTATAATGACATCAGAGTTTACATGTGAGCTTGTTGTCTTTTCTCAGATCTTTCAGTGTACTTATAAGGCTGTGAGAGTTGTATAATGACATCAGAGTTTACATGTGAGTTTGTTATTCGTCCACAGAGACGTCCATTTGCATGATTATGAGCTTGTTATTCTTTCGTTTATCTTTTAGAGTTCACAATCATTAGGTCGTTCTTTATTCATAGACAATATAGAGCTTTCACAGTGTACATAATTAAGAGCTTGTTATACTTTCACAGCACTTTCAGACTTCACATACGACCCCAAGACCTTCTGCGTCACACCCGCCATGAAGGAAGCGTTCCGAACCAACGGCTACGTCCTCCTCCGGTGAGTGACGGCACAAAAAATACACCTAAAATACCGTCCCTTGCATGCACCTTCCACATTAATCATTTCATTGTATCTACTTATTTTATTTTATTTATTTATTTACGGTAGAAGAGGCATATATATTTTTTTTAGTAAATTTTTAGTAATAATAATTCAGTATTTCTTGTTCCTGTTTTTTTATGACTTACTTAACGTTTGCATTAGCTCTTATTCCAGTGTTAGCTCAAGTATATCATGAATTCTGTGGATTTACGTAATTATAAAACCGAGCCAGGAAGAAATATTATGATGCAGAATATATTTATTATTCTTTCTTAATTAGCAAACTATCCCCCAACTGTCTCACTATTTCTAGTTATTTATTAATTTTTTGTCTGTTTATCTATCTATTTACTTGACTATCTATCTATCTATGTATCTATCTATCTATCTATATGTCTACTATCTATCTCTCTATCAGTAAGTCAATCTTCCTATCTATTTATCTATTGCTTTATCTAATTATCTATCTAACTATCTATCTATCTATCTATCTATCTATCTATCAATCTATCCACCCATCCATCCATTCATCCATCAATCTATATATCTATCTACCTATCAGTCAATGTATCACCCCCAGACAGGTGTTGAGCCCCGCGGAGATGAGCAAGGTGCGGCAGGTGCTGGAGTCGGAGGAGGTGCAGCGCCACGTCTACACCACCGCGGATGACGAGCGGAAGGAGACGCGGATGGTGCTTTGGTTCAGGGTGGGCGAGGACGTGCCGGGGTGCGTGGCCAGCATGAACAAGATAGCCGGGACGCTGGAGGAGGTGTGTGTGTGTGTGTGTGTGTGTGTGTGTGTGTAATTGTAAAACCGAAGAACGAAGTGTTTTGGTACAGAAAACTTTTTTGATATTCTTTCTTAATAAGCACAGTATCGCAGCCCTTTCTTTCTATTATATTTTCTGTCTATATATATATCTACCTATCTATCTTTCTATCAATATAATATGTTCTATATCACAACTACTACTACCTATATTACTGTTGCTGATACAACTTCGACTACCATCACTGCTAACACTATTACTACCACTCCTACCGCCAGTTTTCTTTTATTTCTGCTACTACTGCTACTACTACTACTACTACTACTACTACTACTACTACTACTACCACTACTACTACTACTACTACTACTACTACTACTAGATACTACTACTACTACTACTACTACTACTATTATGATGATAAGCTACCAAAGCCTCCCTTCAGGGTGCAGATACAACAACTTGAACCACACAAAATACCAAAAGGTATTGGAGAGAAGCAAAGGCAACGAATAGTTAAGAAACTGGCCAGTCAAAGCTAAAAGCAGCAAAAATAAAATTAGTTTCAAAAAGACATTCACACGAGACTTAAATGTAGAAATGTCTGCAGAATGGACAATATCATTGGGTAACTGATTCCATAAACTTGTCAACGACGGAAGAAAACATCGTGTGAATTGTGTCGTACAAAAATTCACAGGATTAAAAGCAAGATCGTTTTGACTAAGAGCAAACCTCGTGACCCGGGCAGGAGTAGGCCGGTGTCACACTAGGCGGTTTTGCCGCGCGGTTTCGCCGCTTTTGCGATAACACACACAAACCAATTGGAGGTGTCACACTGGGCGGTTTTGCCGCGCGGTGGCGCGCGGCAGCCGCCCACCACCTCAGCATGCTGTAGCAGAACCGCCCTGCCGCGCTGCCGCTTCCCGCCGCGTTTGAGGACACAACACACACAGTTCAATCCACGTGGTCACATTGGGTGGTTCCGCCGCGCGGTCGACCACCATGTTTGACGTTGATTTGTTTATTCAGTTAGTGTAATTGTCAATCTTTCCTCGGCAGATATTGCCCTCCTGAACTGTGTGTTTTGTTTGGAGATGTGAGACCTTAGAACTTGCAGCAATTTATCAAATGAAGCCTTGGTCATTCGGTAATTAACAACATAAGAACATAAGAACGTAGGAGTCTACAAGAGGCCGGTAGGCCTGTACAAGGCAGCTCCTTTGAACCAAAGCTCCCGTGAATCTAACCCCACCTAATATCACTGTCTATGAATTTCTCTAATCTATTTTTTAATGCGACAATTGTACTGGCACTCACCACATGACTCCTCAGCCTGTTCCACTCATCTACCACTCTGTTAGTAAACCATTTTTTGCCTAGTTCCTTGTTGCATCTGAATTTATCCAGTTTAAACCCATTACTATGTGTCCTAACCGGTTCTCTTACCAACAGAACCTTTTTAATATCCCCCTTACTACAGCCCTTCATCCATTTATAAACCCTGATCATGTCTCCACGCACCCTTCGCCTTTCTAGAGAATGCAAGTTTAACTCGTATGGCAAGTTTCGTAACCCTTGAATCATCTTAGTCATCCTTCTCTGCACCGATTCTAACATTTTTATATCCATTCTATAGTAAGGTGACCAGAAATGAACCGCATAATCAAGATGAGGTCTAACTAATGCTAAATATAGTTTAAGGAAGACCTCGGCGCTTGCTTATGCTCCTTGATATAAAACCCATTACTCTGTTTGCTCGATTTCTAGCTTGAATGCATTGTGCCCTTGGACTGAGATCAGAGCTCACTAACACCACATATTCTCATAAAACTTCTCAAACTTTTCACTAGTTTCCCTCTCAGCGTGAAAGGGGTGAACCCAATTGCTCAGACATGTGGACTCTTTAAGTAATCCTTCTGCCTCAAGGACACAAACAACCTTGAGGTTAGTGCTGCCGCGCGGCGAAACCGCCCAGTGTGACACCGGCCTAAAGGGATCAGGCAAAGCATTGTGTAAGGGATGCCGATTATTCTTAAAAAAACTGCTAAGGGCACCAACTTGACGCCGATGATCAAGATCAAGAACATGTGCTGGAGAAATAAATTTAATTGAACTGATAGCTCTGTCAAGTAACTTTAAATGGCAATTGGCAGCAGACATCCAAACAGGAGCACAATACTCAAAGTGGGGCAAAATGAATGCATAAAAAGATTTGATTACAGTTGAGTCACAAGGAAATATTTTGAAGCACTTACGAAGTAAGCCTGTCTTCTGTGCAATAGTGGAAGACATGGAACGGATGTGCTTCTCAAATGTCAGTTTAGAATCAAGAGTGACTCCTAACAAACGTATACTAGAAACATCATTAATCAGTTCACCAAAAATATGCAAACAGGGATGAGGTGGATTCAAGGTACGGGATCTACTGATGGTAATGGAATGCGTTTTATTAGCATTAAGCTTCATGCCCCGAAGTTGACACCAAGCGGTGATTATTGCTGCTACTACTACTACTATTACTACTACTACTACTACTACTACTACTACTACTACTACTACTACTACTGTTACTACTACTACTACTGCCACCACCACTATTACTACTACTACTATTATCAATAATAATAATAATAATAATAATAATAATAATAATAATAATAATAATAATAATACAGCTATGTCTCTACTCAGCTGATGGGCGGCGAGGAAGTGTATCATTTTAGCACCAAGATTCTCATGAAGGAACCCAACCAGAGCAGCTCCTTCCTATGGCATCAGGACTACGGGTGAGAGAGAGAGAGAGAGAGAGAGAGAGAGAGAGAGAGAGTAATTCCTTTTTTTCTGCACTATTCACCTCTCACTCCTAACTTTCTCATTCTTGAACATTACATCTCTACAACACCCCTCTCGATTCATCAGTATTATTCCTTATTCCCTGTTCTTAAGCCCTCTACGCTAAACCCCACTATACTTTTTCCAAGCATTTTACTCACACTTAATAAGACGGCTTTCCACTCCACTAAGTCTACGGTCTAATAACCATTATAATGAATTTGTGAATTAGGGGATAAGTAATGTTGGTTATCGTGCCAAATTAGCTTGTAAATGGTTTTCTTCTCTATCGTCTCGCCATCAAAGGTACTTCTACAACTGGGGCTACATGTTCCCTGACGCGGCCTCCGTTTTCATCGCCGTTGACGACTGTACAAAGGAAAACGGGTGTCTGGAGGTGCTTCGAGGCTCTCACAGAATGGGCCGAATCGAACACGCACCAGCAGGGAAGCAGCTACAAGCAGACTTGGAGAGGGTGGAGGAGGTGAGAGAGAGAGAGAGAGAGAGAGAGAGAGAGAGAGAGAGAGAGAGAGAGAATGTCATAGCTCCCTTCCATTCCTCATTGTTTCCCCCCTTCCTATCGTAAACAAATCACACAATTAGTTAGTTAGTCAGCCAGCCAGTCAGTCAATCAGTCAACTAACGAACCAGTCAACTTACCAACCTTTCTGATAACCAAAAACTCAACTAACCAGTCAGTCATTTAACCAACTAATCAATCAACCAATCAATCAACCAACCACTCAGTCAGCCAATCACTGAGTCAACCAATTAGTCATTCAACCAACCAGTCGTCCCTCCACCCCCCACCCTCTCTCCCCCAGGCCAAGAAGCGGCATGAGCACCTGTACGTGGAGATGAAGGCAGGCGACGCGCTCTTCTTCCCCGCCACGCTGCTGCACCGCTCCCTGCCCAACGCCAGCCTGCACCGCCGCTGGTCCTACGTCATCGCCTACAACCAGCGACACAACAGGACCTTCATGGGCCCCGAGCACCCCCGCTATACGCCCCACGCCGGCTACGTCCCCCTCAAAAAGGTAAGAAGGAGGTTACGTGAGTCTGGAAACTATTGTGTACAAACAGGTCCCCAAGATCGTTTCGGGCAGGGGATAGGCATAACTTGAAAAGAGGCATAACTCGAAAAGTAGACATTTGCGACGGAAATGAGGTACAAACTCATGCAATTCACTACATCTATCACCAGGAAAACATGAACCACGTCAGAAAATCGTTGGTTGGGTGAAACCGTAAATTGTCCGATTTGAGTGCCACTTCTTTAAGCTTTATATTCACGTTATAAAACAATAATGTTCATATGGTATACGTAACAGCGGTGAGTAGACATGTTCCCCCATGTCAAAGACAAAACATCAACCATCAACGCATGTCAGATATAGTTCAGTTCATAATGTGCCATCCTGGAAATAATGCTTCTTCTGAACGTCTTTTCTCTCATGAACAAGATGTGGGCATCTGAAAAAAACGCTTCAAACTGCAACGCTAAAAGCATTGCTGGTAAGAAAGAGGAAGTCTAACAATAACGCAAGGTGTTTATCATATTGTCTCCTTAATGGACGAAATTTTAACTATAGAAGCCCCCTGCTGTTCACGGCCTCACTGTTCACGGATTCGCTTATACGCGGGTAGGGTATTTGCGATACACCCGCCGGACGCGGATGAAAATTCGCGTATACGCGGTCTGTAGCGCCCAGCTCGAACGTTGCGCAATGTAAACAAAGAAACCGTCTCTGGGGCTGGATCTTGGGCTGGATGCACGGGACTGTCTCTTTCTAAAGGAAACTTACTTATTTTTGCTTTCTAAATATCAAAATTCGATTTAAGTGTCATATTCATCCATGGAAGGCCACAGTACTATTCGCACTACATATTTCCCCGTCGGTCTAACGTTTGGCTTACAAGATCATGGTGGTTAAGAACCACTGTTATCCTACGTGCACTGTAGGGAAAATTCATTAATCTGGGACACAGAAAACATAATTAATAAAACTGGAATAACTTTACATCTCTTTCCCTCCCAAACGGAACATTACAATGTTAAAGTAAGCGAAATAATCCTTAAGTATGATACACTTAGATGCTTTTCGGGTCTTTCAAGCTTGGCAACTCTGTGCCCGCACTAATAACGATATTCAGTCAAAGTTATTGTTAAAACCGTTAATTAGGGATGTTTTATTCAATAGTTATGGGTAAGGAAACGGAATATACTATGTGCTAAGCAAAGGTGTAGCTAGGGTTTTCAGCGCCCGGGGACAAAGCCAGTTTTCGCGCCTACTCCTGCAAGGGCCACCTTGTGACAAAGTATGAACCATAAAAGGGCCTGTCATGGTTTTTCGTAAAGTTTATAGTTTTAGAACATGGAAAACCTGCATCCTGGGCATACTTTTACAGTATGAAGAGGATAAATAAAGTAGAATCGATCCTACTCGGTAGTGACCATTACCGAATAGGATCGATTCCACTCGGTACTCATCAGTACCGAGTGGTACTGATCCTACTCGGTACTGGGGTTACCGCTAAAAGTATCGGGATCCTAACGGTAGTATATTCTGAGTCGGCTAAACGTGAGGTTGTGGGGGGGGTTCAGCGTAGGGGTCCCCTTGTACAGCCTTGCCGCGTGTCTCCCAGCCCGCTATGTAGAAATGTTCTAATATAAGTAAAACCATGGCAAATATGATTAGCAAATATGCATACACATTTAATCTTAGTATTATAACGTATGAAAGAACAGTTAACTTATTATGGACAAGATATTTGTAAGCATATAAAGAAACGTGGCATACATATTTTTCAGAGTTGCTAAAAAAATGCTATACTTATTATTGAGTTTCCCTTTCGTTTTGGGATGTGTAAGTAGTTTCACAATTATATTAAGATGACATCGTGAAGGAATGTTGGTTAAAAATAAGTTGACACAAGTAGAAAAGAATACATTCAAATCCCCGTGGCAGTAACGCCACGAGAGAGAGAGAGAGAGAGAGAGAGAGAGAGAGAGAGAGAGAGAGAGAGAGAGAGAGAGAGAGAGAGAGAGAGAGAGAGAGAGAGAGAGAGAGATTTACATAGATTTACATAGAAAATCAGACCACACAGACCCCATGGTCCAGACTAGGTGGTCTATCCTTAAACCCAAGTGATTCTACATTAATCAGAAGGCTCCAAAACGATGCATTTCAACTCTAGTTGATATTAAGTTGATGGAAGTGACGGTCGAGCTTGTTTTTGAAAAAGTCAATCGTGTTACACTGGACCACTGACGGTGGGAGCTTATTCCATTCTCGCACTACAACGTTACTGAAGAATAATTTGGTGCAGTCTGAATTTACTTGTCTACATTTGAGTTTTACGCCATTGTTCCTCGTACGCAAAGTGTCATCGATCATAAACAATGTTGATCTGTCTACATTCGTGAAACCATTAAGTATTTTAAAACATTCGATCAGTTTTCCTCGGAGGCGACGTTTCTCAAGAGAGAACATGTTAAGGGTGGAAAGCCTTTCTTCGTAAGATTTGTTGCGCAAGGAAGGGATCATTTTTGTTGCCCGACACTGAACACCTTCTAATTTAGCAGTGTCCTTTGCATGGTGGGGAGACCAAAACTGTACCGCATATTCCAAGTGGGGTCTGACTAAACTATTGTAGAGTGGAAGTATTACATCTTTATTCTTGAATAAAAAGTTTCTTTTAATGAAGCCCAACATTCTGTTCGCTTCATTTGCTGCATCGATGCATTGCTGTGAGAATTTGAGGTTTGTCGTGATTTTGACCCCCAAGTCCTTAACGCATTGAACGCTTTTAAGTTTAACGCCGCGCATTTCGTAATCGAACTTCTTCCTTGTTCCAACTTGAAGGACCTGGCACTTGTCTACGTTAAAGGGCATCTCCCATCTATCAGACCAATCTGAAATTTTGTGCAAATCCTCTTGGAGGCTTTGCCTGTCTTCGTCAGTGTGAACCGAGTTACCATTCTTTGTGTCGTCTGCAAATTTACTAATGCGATTATCGAGTCCGACATCCACATCGTTGATGTAAATAATGAAGAGCACTGGGCCAAGAACCGAGCCCTGAGGGACGCCACTAGTGACCGGCGCCCACGCTGAGTTAAATCCGTCAATCACCACTCTTTGTTGTCTGTTGCTCAACCAATTCGCAATCCATTGGTGTACTTGACCGTCAATACCTATTTGCTTTAATTTGTAAAGTAATTTATGATGTGGGACTTTATCAAACGCTTTCTGGAAATCAAGATAGACTACGTCCAGTGATTTGGTTACGTCATAAACCGTGAAGAGGCCGTTATAAAAGGTTAATAGGTTTAATAGGCAGGATCTTTTGTTACAGAAGCCATGTTGTGAGTTCCCAATTAATGAGTGCCTCTCAAGGTAACTCGCAATGTTGTCTCTAATTATGCTCTCAAGTAGCTTACCTACAGCCGAAGTTAGACTAATGGGCCTGTAATTACCTGGTACGTTTTTGTCTCCTTTCTTAAAAATCGGTGTCACGTTAGCATTTTTTCAAACCGAAGGGACGATGCCTTGTCGCAAGGACATATTGAATACGGTTGTGAGGGAGGAGACTATTTCGCTCTTTGTTTCTTTGAGCAGAGTAGGATATACTTTGTCAGGTCCAGGACTTTTATTTGTTTGAAGTGATTTGAGGGCTTAAAGGATTTCATCGGTTTTTATTTCAAAGTTAGGCAATGCATGCTCGGGATTTACAATAGTACTGGTGTTGGTGGTAGTGGTGGGAGGACTGTTAGTATTAAACACCGAGGAAAAGTAATTGTTTAATAGATTTGCAACGTGTTGGCTGTCAGTCACTAGTGCACCATCGCTGTTTGTTAGGGGTCCAATTCCACTTCTGATAGCCTTTCTGTTGTTTATGTAACTGAAGAAGGATTTCGGATCATTTTTACAGTTGCCCGCAATAGCTTATTCATACCTACGCTTTGCCTGACATACTAGTCTGTTTACTCGTCGCCTGGCATCATGGTAAAGTCTAATGTTTTCGGGCGTGCTTTGCTCTTTCTTTAGCCTGTAAAACAATTTTCTCTCCTTGACTGAGTGTTTAATTTCGCTGTTAAACCAAGGTGGGCTTTTATTAGTGTTACTTCGCTTCTCACACAAAGGGACGAATGTGTTCTGCTGAGTGAGTAAATGATTTTTAAAGCTTAGCCAGGCGTCCTCTACATTACCGTCATCTGATAGTTGCATTTCTATTAGTTTTCGTCGGATTTCTACGAAGTTAGCTCTTTTGAAATCGGGCACCTTTACTTTATTTTCAGTCACTGATGTTTGAGCTCTAATGTCGACGCGGACTATTTTATGATCGCAAGAACCGAGGTGTTCTCCTATCGTGACATTACTGACTAGGTTATCTTGGGTCGTTATAACAAGGTCTAGTATGTTATTTTGTCGAGTTGGTTCAGAAACCATTTGGCTTAGATAATTTTCTTCTAAAAATTCGATCATTCTATGTGACTCGCCTTCTGTACCTGACAGTGTCGCCCAGTCGATATGGGAGAGGTTAAAGTCTTCTATTTTCAGTGAGTCGCTGTTATTAAGTGACTGCCTTAAAACGCTGTACATTTCAAGATCGGCACCGAGTGATTGCCCCGGAGGCCTGTAGGTGACAGATATATTTAAATTGACCTTTGCAATGTTTACTCGCACGCACAAATCTTCAACGTTACCGTCTCCTGGTTTTCTGTCAGTGGGCTGCAAATAGCTTTTGACAAAAAGGGCGACACCACCACCTCTACGGTTTACACGATCTTTGTTGAAGAGTCTGTACCCATCTATGTTGTATTCTGTCCTTAAATCAATATTTGTGGTGTCGATAAATGTTTCGGTTATAGCAATTACGTCAAAAAAATTGTCAGAGCAAGACATCTCAGTTCAAACTTGTTTCTTAGGCTACGCGCATTGAAACCAAGGACTCTTAGGTTATCTTGAGGCTTGGTAATAGAGGTGGAGGTACTGGCGGGTTCAAGATTACGAGTTTGCTGCGATGAATGAGAGAGAGAGAGAGAGAGAGAGAGAGAGAGAGAGAGAGAGAGAGAGAGAGAGGGGCAATCACGTGGGGTTAAAAACGTGGCATCGCTGTACTCCCGTTTGCTCCTCACAGGGCAAAGACGCACAGTACACAACCGCACATTTAGCTGAGCCAGACTATATTACCACTACCAGTACCGGTTGGCCGGCGCTTATAGGGACGTACACGCTCGCCCGCCATGCTTGGCTCAGGAATGTTGGGCCAAAATCTAATTATAACAAGTCTGGTCACTTCCCCCGAAAATCTCGTCGGGCCCGCGCATGACGTCGTTGCTTTCAAAGGCGGGGTCCGTTGCGTGGAGCCGAGTCAGTCTGCAACGAAACGTGGTCGGGTACACAGCGTTGATGTGGACCAGGATGCCTAATAAATGTGCTGTAGGTGGCTGCACATCCAATTATAAACACAAACGTGGAATTATGATATTTTGTTGAATAAGAATGGTATAATTGGAGTTAATAAAGAAATAATAAAATGACTGAAAAGGTAGTAGCTATACAGTGGACAAAATAAAAAAATACAAGTCACCCATCAATTACTCCGTTTTCTGTCCTCGGACCATGGAGGTAGAATTTGTGGAGTCGACATCAGCCCTAAAAAATGAATCTGCTGAACTGCCGCTCTTTAGGGTCGTAAGGTTGTGAACACCTGCCAGGTATAAGGTGTTGTCAGGTCTGGCTGCCCCTTAATGGGCTCACCCAGGCTGCCTTGTATTGTCAGGTTAAGTATTTACGAAATAGATCTACCGCAACAATAAATGTACAGTTCTCAAGAACACCACCATCATAATGAATGAGATGGGGTCTGGAGTTAACAACTAAGGTAGTGGACGTGCGCTCTCACCCGGGTATCCCTCATCTTGCGGCCCTAAAAATGACAGTTCGGCTGCTTCACCTCAATGAATGGGATTAACGGACCGTTTCGACTCCACCAATTCCACCTCCATGCCTCGGACTCACCGAGGCAATATAACGTCACCTCTTTGCCATGCCTCTCCTGCGCCTGAACAGACTTGTTATGATTGGTCTTTGTGTTGGGCCTGGCTGTACGAGTTGCTGCATATGTCCGGCTTCCCGCCATTTTGTCCTGCCTTGTTTCCATCCTCCCGCCCTCCACCATTATTTTATTAACTTATAGATAAGATAATTCTTCATGTCTGATTTTTTTTAAAGTTTTTGCTAATATACATACTGTTATTGTTATTAGACTATGAGTCCATCCATAATAATTATATATTGTTTTTTTTTCGAAAAGATAAATATTCACTGATTTCACTCCATTCAGTGGAGAGAGAGAGAGAGAGAGAGAGAGAGAGAGAGAGAGAGAGAGAGAGAGAGAATCATTAATCCACCATACACAATACTAGTAAAGCCTAAACGAAAGAATAGAGTTTGAATCCCTTGTCGAGGGTTTTTGGATTGAAGAATTACATGAATATATATAATGGAGGTGTAGCAGGCCAGAGAGAGAGAGAGAGAGAGAGAGAGAGAGAGAGAGAGAATTCTTTTCTGAAAATTTAATTAGGAATTTCATCAGTCGTCATTAATTGAAAAAGTTGGAAAGTTTCGTTTAGTCGGCGCAACATCTGTGGTCATATGCCGGAGAGAGGCAGAAGGAGAAGGAATTATATGAGAAGGGAACAGATCCCAGGAAACGGGACACAACCCCCGATTAATACCTGGTACCCATTCACTGCTGGGTGGACAGGGGCGTAGGGTATCGGAAAAACCGCCCAAATTTTTCCACTCCGCCCGGGAATCGAGCCCGGGCTCTCAGTTGTGAGCCGAGTGTGCTAACCACTGCACCACAAAGCCCCCGTCATAAATTGAAATAAAAAAAATAAACTCGTCGTACCGGTACCGGTACAAAAGGTACCTGAGATTTCGGCACCGGTACTACCGGTACTCAAATTAACGGTACCTGCCTATCCCTAACTTCCTGTCTCATCCCATTCTGCCTTTTTATAACGCTGCCGGGATGTGGGAAAATATCTCGTCCACTCCCCTCCCAACCTTATTCCTTCAACACACAAGGACGCATCTCCGTAACAAAATTAATAACTGATCATGTTGGAGCTTGTTCAACTGGAAGTGCATTTAAGAGGGGAAAACATTTAATTATGAGATTCATTCGTAATAGGCGTACCTAACAATCACCAAATGGGGGGTACAAACTTGGCGGAGGGACTTTTTTGGCAGCCATAGTCGGTAACGGGCTAAATAGTAGCCTATCCAGACATTTTGTTTTTACTTATTAATGATCCACGAGGCATCCTAGAGTTAGATCAAAGTATGTGCTTATCTTTGTATTCATTCATACACACACTGGTAATATTTCTGTGGTGTCTGATTCACTTGTTTGAGTGAAATTCTACTGTGAAAATCAGTCACATATTCGTGTCACTAGTAAAAATGAAAATAGTAATTTAAGTTTTGCCACCATGAAATATACACAAATAGATAAATATGAAAGCTCACGAAGTCTCAATACGTGAGATCACTTGCTTTGCGCAGTAAAAATATGCCATTTATGGTATCTGACACCCCCAAAATGGCGTATAGGCTGGCTCGTCCCTGCAGGCTACAGCCTCAACGTTAAGTTACCAGATTGTCGTACTCAGCCGATTATATTTTCCGACTTCCTACCCCAAACTGTCTTCTGGGCTCCAATAACGAAACTAATTTACAGTTATCGTTAAAAGAGTTATATTCCGATGTTTCTTGGCAATAGTTAGGCGTCAGAAACTGGTAAATGCTATACTCTGAGTACGATAATCTGGCAACGGTAGCTCTACGTATTTTCATATTATTGTTCTGTTATTTATTCTATGTTCTGTTCAAGAAAAAGAATACCCATAATTTTAGTTAGTTTTTTGGTTATATCGATTCTTTACGAAATACAATTAAAACATTACCTTCTACTAATTAGGAAACGTACTGAATCCTGGATCGGTTACGGTGATGTTAGGTGCGCCTATTATGTAACATCAATTTGGCGGAGTGGTTTAACAGCTTCAATTCGTGACTCCCACCTACGGTAGTATCTGATAGACCTTTAACTGTAATAGGCATACATTCTTCAAGAATAGCCCATCGATATGTAGATGAGCTAAATATCAAATATATTCTATTGATGATGCCAAAAATATAAATGGCATAATTTGCGGATTTCGCTGCATCCACACGGTACATACAAAGCACGCTGTTTCGGTTCTAATATACGTGCTTGTACTCCTTTATTCTTTCCACGCATGTTAGCACCATGATCGTAAGCTTGTCCTCTCATATCAGAAATATCTATCCCAACCCCATTCACCTTATCAAGGAATGACTTCAGTAAACCTTCACCAGTTGTATCATGCACATTCAGGAAACCAAAAACGCCTCGCGAATTTTAATACCTCTCTCTCTCTCTCTCTCTCTCTCTCTCTCTCTCTCTCTCTCTCTCTCTCTCTCTCTCTCCTTTCTTATAGTTGGGGGCCCCCCTGTCATTCGGGTCCCCCCCCAGATCAATGGCATGTACGGAGGGCGGTTGCTACGGCTGTGAAAACCACTGCTTTACACACTCACTCTCGCCTACTGGGCGGGTCAGGGCATTAAATACGGTAACACAACTAACCATCACATCAGACAATTAAGATTACCAGGAGAGCGGCAATAGTAGCTTAAACATAAGATATATAGGGAAAAACAAAGCCTACATTACCCCTTGCCTGGACGTGAGTGTTAAATTATTAGAGTCCATGCATATTTAATTTGTGATTTATGTGTATGTAAAACTATATAACAATGCTTAGAAATGCCTTAGAAATCGATTTTTTATTCGATCGAGATGGTAGAACGAAACCCTATTTTCCCTATTTGATTATATTCCCATCGATTGCGGATTCGCGGATCACGGAAATCTCGCGGAACCAAATACCCTTGAACGGCGGGGGGCTTCTGTATTCACTTGTGTGTGAAGTGTAAAAGCATCATTTCATCACCCAAACACGACAATATTATAGTGTTACATACAACACAGATCAAGTCACTTCGACTGACTCCACCTGTGTTTCATGAAGCATTACCGTGCCAGCTTAAATTCTACTGCTTCATTTACGAATCCCGCTCACTTGATTCAGGCAAGTGAAGCCACACCCAACACACGCAGTGATACCAATATGAGTAGCCTGTTATCAATGGCTTCGTCCTTAGTGTTAGTTTGTATCGTGCTGAATGTGTAACGATACTTATTTGAGTGTGTGTACAGTTTAGTCAGCTTCGTCTTGCCGTGTTGTTACTAAAAGAAGCCGGGTGAAATTCAAATTGATGCTGATACATTAGTGGGTTTTTTAATGCTCTAGGTAGTTTTTCGAGATCCTGACCAAACCTAACACACACACACACACACACACACACACACACACACACACACACACACACACACACACTTATTGAATCAACATCAATTTGAATTTCTGGCAGATCTTTTGGCTACAGCATGACGCATGTTATGAAGCTGGTCAAGCTCTCCTATTCTATTGCTATGGTGCACACTAAGTATCTTTTTTACCAGAGAAAGAAAGTATGAAGATTGTTACCAGGAAGTTTTATTTGTTGTGAAAATGTAGGTATTAGAAAAAGTTAATATTAATGTTAATAGTTAATAATTAATATTATTGTGATTACTAGCTGGTAATTATATTTTCCGGGGTGTAGTTGTAATTAAGACCAAAAGCTATTTTTTTCTGTGATGTGATGTTTATTGTGAAGCTACATGAACAATACCTTCATCCAAATGTGAAAGTCATTCAGAAAAAAAAAACAATACCTATATATTCTGAAATACTCAATTGATTAATTATTTTTCCCTAATGACAAGACGAATACTTTGTCGCTATGTGAAGTTTTGAAAATACCTTTTCAACCTTAAAAAAAATGTTTATAAATTATATTACATTCCGGCAGGTGAGCGACTCGGCTCTGCTGGAGTGCACCAAGTTCAGCATGGAGGGCCAGTGGTTCCTGAAGGAGGACGAGGACAAGGCGCGGGAATAAAGAAGTAAAAACGTAAATAAACCAACTAATAAACAAATAAAATGGGTTTGATAAATAAAATACACAGAATAATGAATAGAATACTATTTAATCGATGACTTTATAAATAATTGAAACTGATGAATGAATGAGGAGATATATGTTAAAAAGATCAGTAAACAGATACATCATAAATATATATAAATAAATTAATATGTAGCAAATTTTATACTCACTTTCCACTTACACAAACTGTTCAATTTCTTACAGTTGGCAAGAGAACGTTTAGGTCTACAGTGTATCAAAATTACTTATTGCTAAAATTAATATGAGTACATAACTCACAAATATTCAACCTTGCAGACTTCAATTTTAATAGAAAATTTTGGGCATCTGAAACATGTATGCTACACTCTCTCTCTCTCTCTCTCTCTCTCTCTCTCTCTCTCTCTCTCTCTCTCTCTCTCTCTCTCTCTCTCTCTCTCTCTCTCCAGTGGACCTACATAGGTACGCAAGACATGATG